>NC_050580.1:5055853-5410853 GCF_011100635.1 Trichosurus vulpecula | reverse complement strand
GAAGGTATCTGCAGACTGGTCAACTTTGTGTGACCTCCAGCACACGCAATAAATTACCAGCACACCGCAACTCTCCAACAATGTAAATTAGGGACTGCTCCGGCCTAATAAATGGGGACAAATGGGTTTTGGACTGGAGTGGGGTTCTGGATGCTGTAATTGCTCGGAATGGTTATAATGAGGTCTTGGGAAGCATGGGCAGTGGTTCCCTCGTAATGACAAATAGCCATGAGCCAATAAATATGGTCGAGACCACAAGGAGAGGGGGCCGGCACAAAACCATTTCTTCAGAGCGGGGAAGGAGGCCTGGTCTCTTCTAGCAGATTCCTAAACAAGGTGTCCAAGGGGCTTCAGAAAGCCCAGAGAGATTCTGCGGGGTAGCAGATGTCCCCCTATTTGGACAAGTTGGGTTTGCATTTGCAAGGTTTCCATGGACTTTTTTTATTTTAATCCTTGTTCGATGGAAGACCTCCAGATGGCTCCCAGGCTCTGGCTCGTGGCAATGGAACGAGGACCCACATATCTGAGGGTGTGGCCCCCCAGAAGGGTTTATTGTGAACCCCACAAAGAGTAGTATATGGACAGCAGAGAATATGGTAGTTTATTAACTTGCATAACTCATTTATTTGTTCTGAGTAAGGACCTTTGGGGGAAAGTGTTGTTATATTTAGAAGCTGCCTGTCAAATTTAATAAATGAGACTTATTGGCCCCCTTTTTTTCCCTGAAAGCATTTTCCCAAATCCATCCCACCTTTCCCCTGGGCCATTTTCTAGCCAAGGACCAATGCACAGACTGTCCATCTTGGAGGTAACTGATGGCTTCTGTCCACTGTCCAGATCAGTGCCCAATGACCTCAAATTGTCGGGACTAGCACCATGTCCAATCCAATCCCCTACTTGTTTCCTAACCCAATCTTTCTTGTGTCAAAGGACAAATTGCTTCATTCAGAAAATGGAAATAGATGGCGAGTGCTCACTTTGGCAGCCTTTCCAATAACCAAATATCAGAAAGGAATGACATAAGCGAGCCCACTCAGGGACCACAGCATCCAAGCATATTGATCTGATTTACAAACCTTTCCTAATGCGGAACAAATGCTGTGGGTGTGAATTCATACTTAACCATAAAAACGCTTGCATTACTCTGTCTCTTATTAAATCCCACATATAACTCTCAGCAGGTTTTATGTTGTGTTTTACTGTCAGCGATGGGGAAAGCTGGCCTAACATTTTGTTTGGCAATTAGGACAATTTGTAGTTTAATTTATTAAACTAAAAAAGCCAACAACTCCCCAGAACATGGAATTCATTTCATTTCCATACCCCAGTGCTCACCTCTGCTTTTCTAACAATTTCATTATCCTCTTTGGTGACCTCGGCAAAGTTAAATATTCCAAAATGCTAAACTTTCCAAGAGAAGCTGAAACTCAGGAAGTTACAGGCAGCCGTTTAAAGAAGCACCGAACAAAAAGTCAGACCATTCCCGGCTCTTTGTGTAGGAGCTGCCTGGCTTTAAAAAAAAATAAAAATAAAAAATCTACCAAGGCCCATAAACACCAAACCACCTCACGAACCGCCCCCCCCTTTCAAAAAAACAAACAAAACCCAAAACAAAACAGAAAACATTAACACCACAACATGAGTCGACCAGGGGTGAAAAGGGTGAGAATTTGCTATGGATACCAAAGACCCTTTAAGAAGCGGAACATAGGATGGTAGGATTTCTAAAGAGGGAAATCCAGAACAGGCCATCTGAATACCCTGCAGGAGAGCAGAGGGCAGCAATGAAGGGTGGAACTCCAGACCCAACCCATGCTCTGAACTTCAGAGATCACTGGATTTAGAACAGGAAGGGCGCTTAAAGATCATGGAGGGCAATCTCTTTCATTTTACAGAGTGGGAAACTGAAACTCAGAAATGACATGTCTTGCCCATACTCACTGTCACACAGAGAATGACACTGAGCTGGGGGGGGACCCCAAGCCCAGGAATCTTTCCCCTCTCCTTGCTGCTTGTTCAGCTGATTCAAGGGCATTCATTTGGGGAGTTCTCCTGGTCTTCCCTCCTCATAAGTATTGGTCTGGTGGAGTTTGGAGAATGATTCCCAATCACCAACCATTTTAATCGATCACTTGGAATTCACCAAGTAGATCACCTGAACCAGCGTCAATCTCTACAGACTTGCAGAGGAAATACTCAGCAACTTAGGTTTGGTAAAGGGCTCTCCTGACAACCTGCACAATACCAAGACCAATTCAATTTGACTGGTTGTTACACAAAATCAAGGCATCCCCATCTTTCCATTGTGCATTAGGGGGCTGGTTATTAGAGTTGGATTTGAGAGGGGCAAGGGGGTGTCAAGCAGAGTCTCCAGAGCAGTCCCCAGCCCTATAGACCAAGCGGAAGTGAATCCTCTGTGTGCACCCACGCACACACGCACACACACAGGCAAGCACACACACCGGCACCTGACCTCTGACCTCTGGGAAGAAGGAGCAGGCATTCCTCATTTGGCTTCTATAGAATTCACCTATGTTCTCTGACTGAATTCAAGTCACCATGGCATGAACCCAAGCCACAAGCGGGTCTCAACATTCATTTTTAGTAATTCTTTCTAACATCCAGATGTACTGGTGCTTTTCGTCTTATGATTTTTTGGGGGGTGGGGGGGTATGGAAAGTTTTCCAAAGAAGCCCCTGGAGCTTTGTACGACGCCAGTGTCTGAAGTGCGACTTTTAAAATTCAGCCTTACATACTAAAGGTGGGTACCACCCCCCCCCATTTGGATTCTTCAGGACAAGGCCAAATATTTTTAATGGGTTAAACAGTGCTAAAGTTTGCTTCTGTTGTTACTTTAATAGGTCCTTTGCACACGACCCCCTCCCATTGGTTTTAGCTATAAGAGAAAAACAAAGAATCAAGGAAATCATATAAGCTGAGGGAAAATGGAGTTGGGAGAGAAAGGAAAGGAGAGAAGAGATAGAGAGACAGAGACAGACAGAGAGGCCAGGAGGGGGAGGGGAGGCAAGAGAAGGGAGAAAAGAGGAGGAGGGGCAGCTGAGCTCGCTGGCTGTCTCAGCAAATGAACTGTTCTTTCTCACCAGATGTGTAAGCGTGTTTCGCCTTTCACTAGAGACAAGCCGGAGCCGACTCCTTCCGTTTGCTGGGCCTAGGCTCCATGTCTTACAACAACACAAATGTAAGCCCCTTCCTTTCCACACATGTTAAACTCATTTCCTAGTGAATTATTGGGAAAGGACACCACTCTCCTGGCCGCTGTTTTCTGAGGATGCCCACTGCTCTCCGCAGACCCTCCTGGCACCAGGCACACAGGCTCCCTTCTGGGCATTTCTGAGCTGAGAAACTTTGGATGATAAAAACCCACTAAATTTTTGCATCCTCAGGAGCAAGGGGAACAGGATGGTCGAAACAACTCAAATCAACTTTTTCCCCCGTTTTTGTCCTTCATCACAAATTTTTAGGGCCAAGGCAGGGGAGATTTTAAGCATTAAACTGACTAATGTCACTGGAACGTGATGGCACTGTTCAAGACCAGCTCTGCCTCAAAATGACATACAGTCACCATTTTCTCAAGCTTCTAGCGAACGTCACTCACCCCCACATCCTAAGGAGGTAATAAAAGGTCCCTCCTCCTCCCTCGGCAAAGACCGTGAGCCCCAAAATGCCTGCCCTGGCTTTCTGGGGTGTTTAGATAAATCACAGTCATGCTTTTAGTTTCAAAGCATAACCCACACCAGCATCACAGCTGATCCTATCGAGGCTGGACCCCAACTATTCTGGAGAGATTTGCAGGAAGATAAATAAACAAGCTCCTCTCCCTGCAGTGTGGCCACAGCTCTCGTGAATGGTCCTCATTGCTTAGAGTGGAAGCCCAGGCCACTCTGCCAAGTCCAGGTTAAGCAAGCTCCTTCAGCTCTTCCCTTCCTGGAGGCCTGCTTGTCAATCACTTCCTGGCATCTGTGAGGGCAGTTTCCATTCCTGGAACCTGGGGTTTCCTTCTCCTCCAACATGTCTCCCACGGCCCCTAGGAGCCTGAATCCTGCTCAGTCCTCCCCCAGCTCCAAAAAGTCAACTCCCCTGGGCCCCCAGGGCTCCTGGCTGAAAGGCTTTCCTTAGCCGGTTTCTCCCTCTCTGCTCCTTGCCCTGATGGGCAAGCCCCTCCCCCTCCCCCCTAATTATCTTCTGCTGCTCAGATACTCATTATTGGCTTCCTGGAAGCATGTGGACGGAGCAGAACTCCCAGTTTGGAAGGTTTTTCCATACGCTAATCCAATTCATCAAAGGCCCCCTAACGAAATTACGGGCCTTGGCAGTATCTTTGCTTTTCACCTGATAAGGCTCTAGCAGAAGCCCAGGATGGTTTGTATCAAAATCCCTCTCGGACGATGGCTCCTGACAGCCTCGCTGGAATCCCCTCCCCCCTCCCCACAGGCCTGCTAAGTATTATGCCTTTGCACAATGGCACCAAAGACAGCGCTCCCTTCATGGGAACAGGAGAGAAGGCTGCTGAGAAACACACAGCAGCCTGGCAGAAATGCTCCCTGGCCTGGAACTGGCTTCAGAGATGCTGGTTCCCAGGGACTCTGCTCCTCTGAGGCCCCCCACCCCACCCCATCACACACACACTCACACACACCCTCACCCCTACACACACACACACTACACACTCACATGCATACTCACACGCTTGCACATATACACACACTCACACACATACACACATACTCACAAATATATACACATACACACACACTCACATATACACACTCACACACCCTCACACCTACACACACACATCTACACACTCACATGCATGCACACACTCACATGCATACTCACATACTTGCACATATACACACACTCACACACATACACACATACTCACAAATATATACACATACACATACACACACTCACATATACACACTCACACACACCTACATACACACACATCTACACACTCACATACATGCACACACTCACATGCATACTCACACACTTGCACATATAGACACACTCACACACATACACACATACTCACAAATATATACACACTCACACATACATATACACTCACATACATGCACTTACACACACTCACATATACACACACTAACACACACTCACACATTCACACACACATACCACTCTCCTGGCAGACTCCCACTCAGGGCCCATCCAAGGCCCCCTTCTGCCTCCACAGAGGCCCAAGGATGGGGCCTAGTGGTGTCTGCCTACCTCTATCCCTGCTCCCCACTAGCCCCAAACCAAAATGTTTAGGCCGTGTCATTAAGCCTGAGTCCTGTCCAGGTGGCTGCTTCTGCTGCCAAGGTTAGGATTCAGAGATGGCACGCCAATCTCACCTGAGGAATGGGGTGGAGGAGGGGGCAGGACGTTGGTTGAAAAAACAAAAATAAAAATAAGTGTACCAAGTAAGGATTCTTTCCTATTTCTCCCTTTGTAACTGAAAGGGTGGTACCATTCCCAATTGACCCGAAGTTCTAGCCTTTGGTCCATCTTTGGAAACTTAGCCCATTCCATGCTCTGGTGGGTCCAGAAAGTGGTCCACTTTCTGCCCCCTTCAACCCCCATGGGTAGATCGTCTGTCAATAAAACAAATTCCTCTCCAGTGGTACACTTGAGAATTGGGCAGGTTTTATTTACCTGGCCAAAAAGCAATCCCTTGCAGGCCTCTCCATTCTGTGCAAAGGCAGGAGACCCTGGGAAGCAGGGCTCCATTTCTGGGCTGCCCTCCCTGAGCACAGAAGTCACAATTTATTAAAAGCTACTTTGAACCATCTAGCACTTGCTGACGACTAATCAAAGCAGAGGCAGCAGCTGAGAGATGCAGGGGCCCATTCGGCAAGAATTATGTACACATCTTTAAGAAAACTGAGAAGGAAAAATTAACACTAAACGGCCCTGTTTTCCCTGCATTATGCAGATGAAATGACAAGCTGTCACCGAAGAAGTTAATAAACAGTCTCCGTTTTGCAGGTTATCCAAATGCTACTGAATGGAAAACCTTGGATCCTAAATGATGTGTAATTAAAATTATTTTAAAAATCCTCCTTGACAGGCCCGGGCTTAGCCAAAATGTAAATGGCATTAAAGAAGACAATGAATTTAATTTTATTTAATGTCCCTTTTTGCAGACCCTCATTTACATAGCGTTTTTAACAAAAGCGCTGACCTTATAAACGCTGGCATTTGTACAGTGTCTGCGGGGCTGGGTTTAATCACGCTCCCGCAAAGCCATAAGGGAAAAAGCTTGGAGTTCTCTGGTTGGCCATGGAGTTGGAATAAAAACATTGGGACTGGTCAAATGTTTATCCTTCTCGCTTCTGAAAACAACCTGACAAGGAGATGGAAAGGTCTAGG
This sequence comes from Trichosurus vulpecula, assembly GCF_011100635.1. Lineage (NCBI taxonomy): Eukaryota > Metazoa > Chordata > Mammalia > Diprotodontia > Phalangeridae > Trichosurus > Trichosurus vulpecula. The sequence goes on along the minus strand of NC_050580.1, from coordinate 5,404,451 downwards.
GAATAGCCCAGCGCTGTTTGTAAGGCTCGGTAATAATCATACATAATCGTTTGGAAATATAGCTAATAAAAAATATAATGAGTGTTCAGCAAAATCGGCATTAGGCCCAAATTACACGATATTAATACTTGAACAGGTGCAGGAAGGCGCTTTAAATGAGGTAAATGAATAAAATGTCCCAGAGCGCAACTGAGAACACTGACAAAAAGTCAATGACATGAATAATTCAGCGCCCAGGCCTGCCAGCAAAGGGCAGTTCTCTTTGACCTTTGTGACAGGAAGTGAAAGGCAACCCTGTGGACTCCCAAGAACTCCAATCAGTCTGGGCTCCCTGCCCCCCTCAGCCCTTTGGAGGTGCCCACCAAAGAGTGGCGATGGTCCAGGCACAGTGGGGGGAGTGCCCGGCTTGGGCCTGCCCAACTGCCCCCCAGACAACATGGCCTCAAACACAATGGGGGGTTAAGTAAACACTCTTTTCCTACAAGCCCGTGTCAATTGTGGATAAAATCTGAGGTCAGCTGAAAAGTATTTTAAGAGCCCACGGGGTTGAAATTTTGTAACAGCTGTTAAATATGACCAAACTTTTCTTCCTCCACCATCCCCCCCCACCCCACTCCCAACTAGGACTCTTCCAAACTCTGTATGAAAGAAAGTGGGATAAACAGATGTCTGGCTTCCATGCAGGAAAGTAGGACACACTTGGAATGATAAGTCTCCTAAACTCTATAGAATAATGCCAGATTTATTGGGGAGGGGGCATTTACTACCCACAGAGATGCCAACTAGCAGTATTGCCTGTGATAGGACCATCTGGAAAAGCACTGCCGAGCATGCCATCAGGAATACATGACTGTGGCAAGCCATTCCGTGTGCTGTGTGCACAGGCTGAAGCTTCGAGTCTCTGCCCGCCTGCCTGCCTGCCTGCCTGCCTGCCATGGCTCCCGAGCCAGGGACTGAGTTGCGGCTGAATGTTTTGATAGTAATGTAATCTGGCCTTGCCGGCTTCCTCCACAATCATTCTTTTCAGTCTTCAACAGTTGGACCCCAAGCCTTCCCAGCACAGCAGCCAGACAAGGAAAGAGGAAGTCAAGACGATGGACCTTCACCAGAATTTGCTTTGGTTCTAGGAAAATAACTAACAGGGGGGTGGCCCGGCAAGAGGACCTGTGCCCCCAGTGTGGTCCTCCGGCCTTCACAGCATCATCTTGTAATCACTTGCAGCCCTTGGAATGTACTGGCGAAACAGGAGAGATTTATCTAGTCATCCTTGGGCCGTGGAGACAATGGGTGGGTGTCCCTAATGAAGACCATCTGCTTTTGTGTTTTCCCAGAAAACATGATTTTGCTATGAAAATGACCCTCCCATCCTCTGCACTAAGACCACAAAGAGGAGAGTGAAAGGCCTTCCTGAGCTTCTCTCTGGGTCAATCGAAATGACCAGAGATCCTCATTCAGGGCCATCCCCTGCTTAACCACACTTTCTTACTGTGCAATTTTCTGTTTTGTTTCTTTGTGTGTGTGTTTTTTTTTAGCTTTTCCCACACTGGTTATAACATCATTTAAAATATGCTGCAGAAGAATGATATTCAAGGCATGATGAGAACTTATATCTCTAGCATTGTTTAATGAGAGAAATAGTTTTAGCCAATGGAACATTCATAATAAATTAAATGGATTTTCTAATGGGACACATTTTAACTTTTTCTCCCCCCCCCCTTTTTGGTGTGTGGAGGGCGGGCAGGGGGTATTCTAGGGCCTTCCATGTGATTCAATGAATGGAATGTTTTCAAAAGATAACTAAACCAAATTATGTAATGAATTGATGAGAGGCATTTACAATCTATAGAATGTGATTACCCTAGAAAGAGGCTGGATCTTTCATTTCTGTTCTCCGAAGCCCAAAACAAAATAAAACCAAACTACCTCCAACTTAGATGAGCTAACATGGGCCCATTGATCTCAATTCAAGTTTGAATTATTGGTTCATATCCTCAGAACAGATCGACTTTATCTGGTCAAAACCTCCTAGATGGATCTAAAGACCCAGAGGACTGACTGGGTGGCACATACAGGATAGCGCTTTCTCCTAAGCCGAATAACCCAGAGATGCCTTAGCTGAAGCAGGCCTGTGAATAGGAGCCACCAATCGGACGGGCTATCCTATTCTATGATGCTCAAGAATGAGCATAGCCCAGGTTTGCGCCAGGAGCAATAGATTGTAGGCGGGACCATAAACTCTAAAAACCACCATCAGCCAGAACTCAAAATATTTTACATTTACAGAAGTCCCTCACGAAGGAGAGCAAGCCTTCCAAAAAAGTTTTGTTTTCCTTCCCTGATTTTTACCACCATTTGTCCCAGTGAACACTAAATTCTTCAACTTTTCAAAAATGCACCTCAAACTGGAGATTGTAGCAACATCGAAAAATCACTTCTTCGGGATTTACAGCAGACAACCACATGCTAATAGTATTTTGTCACTGTAAGTGACAGCTCTCTTCAGAATGCTAAACATGCAAGTTCCATTTTCATTCCATAAAAACTATCCCTACCTTAAAATTCCTAATGTGGAAGGTGATTAAAATTCCTATAAAATTGTCATATCTCTAAATTTAGAAGCAGAGCAGATTTTTCACCAATAATTAAGCTCTCTAAAGCATTTATGCCAGGCATAAATGGAGTTTCAATCTTCCTTATTCAAATAAACATGGTAAACCCATTAACTAAATGTTTTTTTTTTATTTCCCCCTTCTTCTGGTGCTTCTAGAATACCAAATGATAGCACAGTTCTCTTAGCTTGTGGGAGTGCAGGACATTGAGCCTATATATTTTAATTAATTCATTCTGGTTGCAAATAAAAAGAATTCCATTCATTCACTGAAAAACAACTCGGGAGGACAGGTCTTTTCCATGATTAGCTTTAACAAAAATGTCTTGTGCCGTAAAAACACATCATAAATAAAATGATAAAATGCATTAATATCAAATGTCAGTTCACACTGATGGTGTTCCTCAAATCCAAACTGATTTCTGATGGAACCTTATGACCTGAAAGAGGGCTCAAATCATCTTCTCAACTTAATATTTTGTGGCATGCAAAAATTCCCTGTTTTCAAAGCAAATAAACTTTTAAGTTTCTATGTGTCACATACATTTGAAACATCTTGAAAGATAAAATAGATCCATGAGTCTATATTAAAAACATTGGGGGCTTATCCTCAAAGCATCATCTATTCAAAGGAGATTCCAATACTGTCAAACACTTTTAGCCACTAACAAAAAAAAAAAGGAAAAAGAACAAGAAAGAAAAGAAACCCAGTAGCAAGGCAGCAATGGCTGGCTTTATGACTTCCAGAGCTAAAACACTAAAGACAAATATAATTATATTGATTCTCGTCGTTGGAGTTCTATAAAGTGCTGAACTTGTTCGCCATTTCCTGACACAATCCCAGAGTGATGGCAACAACTGGTCAGCCTTATTTGATTACTAATAAGAGAGATGTCCCTTCTGTCAGATACCGAACATTCTCCGCTAAGCAAACAGCTATTTCAGCTAGTTAAACATTAGCATTGCTCTCCACTGGTGGGGCATATTTCTTTAGGCTTAACTCATGGACTTTTCCGGGTTTAATTTTTCAGGCGCTGGACAGCAAAGTTCATGATCAAAAGATAACTTTGTAATGAAAGCTGCTGAAATCCAACCCTTCTTCCAAACAGACTAAATCTCCCTTTCACCAAACCGGTGTCCTATGTACACCTCCCACGGACTAGAAGATGAGAGGACCAATTTCCAAAGCTCCAGCCAAGGCCCTACTAGCCTGGAAGCTGCCACCATCTTGTCAAGCACTCAGCCTACACCCCAGGCCACCACCATGAGCACCACCACTCCCTGTAAGCTCTTTCTGTGACGCCTAATGCACAACGGCAACTGTCTGCAAGTAGCCAGCACCTGAAAAAATGCAATTTTGTCACTGGAATCCTGAAATTAGCAGACTGGATAATGGGAAGCACAAAGAATGGCCAAAAGTAACTGAGTTTCCTAGCAAGGGCTTTTCGTTTCACTTAGAACAACTTTGGTTCGTTAGGTCCATATTTGCTATTTGACATCAAATGACATCCTTCTATTAAGATATATTTCAAAACTAATTGATAGTAGAATAAATCCATCTTAAGGCTAAGCAACAATGATGATGCTCTCCTGCCCAGGTCTCCACTCAGGACAATGCACATGACAAAAATAATGTAAAAATGAAATACTTGTTAACAAATTAGCAAAAAGCATTTTATGACATATCTCTGGGTTTAAAGCCAGAAACTCTCTAGGCATAAAGTGCTGCTCACAGTGAGAGCAGTGGCAGATGAAACTGCTTCCCTTGACAACTCGCTAGCAATTACCGAATCCCCACAGAGTGAGCCACCAGGTTTCCAAGTCAACCCACCTGTGCATGATAACACAAGAAGACAACAAATGGCGCACTGCACAGAATGAACTCGATAGCAGGCTGAAAAACAGGGAGGATCTGGAGACCGAGGCGAGCAAAGTTTGTCCGTCTCTCTGCCTGCTTCTTTGTGTATTTGTTTTTTCAAAAGCAAAGCAGCAGAGAGGCATCACGAGAGAAAAGAGAAATGGTTCTTACCTGTCAATGATTACAGGGTCTGAAGGGGTCTCATTTCGATTGCCACAACTTTTCTTGTCGCAGCAACGGCTGTAGATCAATTAAAAAGAATGGTCTTAATACATGACCAGTTCTTCCTGGGTTATGGGAGCATTTGGAGCAATACTAGCGGTAGGAGGCAACCAGATAGGTATTTTATATTTATATATACATATACATATGTATATTTTTCCCCAAATAAATTTCACAAGTGTAACTGCTTGGCATCAGTGCTAGCCACTCAACTTTTTTTTTCCTGAAGGTGCAAAGCTGAGCATAGTTACTCTGAATAGGCTGAGATAGCTCCTCAGAAACAACTACATAAATTGGGATGCTAAAATATGGAAACCATGTTGTGGTGTTTGTCTTTGCAGTGAACTGAGAAGAAGGAAAGGCAGGAGGCTTGGGAATAACTTTTCACAGCCTTAGCTTTTGTTTACCTCTAATTGTCAAGCTGTTATTTCTGGGAAAGATGCAAGATGCCACCTTCAACCAATATTTCTTTTGGGCATTTATTAATTATAACCACAAAAGCATGCATCAGTCTCTCACAAACTTCCATTGTTCCTTCTTTAAGCCTACCTTAACTCCATTATTGGAACTTTAATTAAAGCAGAAATGAAACAAAAATGTTATGCTACTTGCATTTTAAAAAAGCATACTTGTATAATGGTTACATGTCTAAATTAGCTAAATTAACACCATATGGTAGGCAAAGTATATAAAGCCTTTTAAACCTGACAGCTAAAGTGATTAAAGAAAGTCTACAGTCTTCCACTTACAGCTTAAATCACATCTGTGCACTCTGTATGTTAATTGCAGAACATGCAGAAGTGGATAATAAAGAAATTCCACTTTATTGGTTGTAATTTATATTTATTACCTGATATGAGAAAAAGTCAGCTTTTGTGTATTAGTGCTGTAACAATATGTCTGCTCAGAAATGGCACCGAGGCAGCGCGCACCATAGCAAGGAAGAGGATGCCCCTTAGAGTCTGCAGCCTGCTACTGGAGTCTGCAAGCAGCCAGAGCTTCCCTGATTATTCCTTGCAACTATATTTCACATGCCACACATACAAAGTCAATGATGCATTTTTATTTGCCATGTAGGGGTGAAACTCTTGTGGTAGTTAGGGAAAAAACAGGTGGGAAATTGCTCTTCTGACACAGATCTCAAGGAGCGTGCGCGCTCTCTGACAACAATGCGGACAATGCATCGCTGCTCCGGGGAAGAGGTTAACTGAGAGGAGCACAGTCCCATTCGCACATGCGGGAGCCCCGTAATAAGGACAGAAGAGGTTCCTTCTTGTCAATAACAGACAAGCGCCCATCACCGCGGGCCTGCCCGGCTCGGGCTGCGAGGGGGGGAGGAAAGGAATCCGTGGGGGAAGGAGAGCAGAGAAAGGGAGAGATCTCAGCCTCCTCTGGCGGCCACTACCCTCACCCCACCCCACCCCCAATCTCCGTTCGGCCTGCCTCCTCCAGGGTCGGTTTCCATTTTGGACTAAGTTGGCCGCAGGGGCATAGCCAGTTTGGGCGGCCTCACCAGCCAGCGTCCCTAGCCGAAAAGCTCAGGGGGCCTCTACTCATCCTGCCAGTGGCTCATTCAAAACCCAGGGGAGGCAGAGAGGGCGCAGAAAGGAGCGCAGGGCGGTCAGATAACACCAGGTCCTGGGATTGCCCCGAAACTGTTGGGCCCAAGCCCCGGCCCTGGGGGCCAGCGCAGAGAGCGCAAACTCGCGGAGCTGGGCTCCTCTAGGGACAGATGTTGGAGCGGGGCGCGATCCGTCCAGGGGCAGTGAAACCCCAACGCTGACCTCGGCGTGACCCCCACGGGGGCTTCCCGCTCCTGCCCCAGTTGCTCTCTCACCTGCACATGATCTCGTGAGTCAGTAGCACGCGACACATCTCGGGGTTCTTGTCTTGCCCCTCATACACGATGGCCTGCGGGACAAGAAGACAGAGGGGTATTAGGACGCAGGGAACCAGGCCTGGTGGCCCTGCCAGAGCACACCATGGGACGCAGAAGAGAAAAGCTGGGTCGGATCAGAGGTAATCTGCTCCCCCCTCCCCCGTCGGGGCCCCGGTCCCCAGAGCAGGGCTCTTCTCTACCGGTTTCCAGCGTGCATTCGCTGCAGGAGGAGGAGGGTGGAAGAGATGCGAGAAAGGAGGGAGAAAGAAGGCAGGAGAAAAAGGCGGAGGCCTTTTCTCCTGTGTGGCAGGTGCATATGGCACGTGGAGAGCATTAAAATTTTAAGTAAGAAAACGCAATGTTTAATTATCTATTTCACACTTTAGTTACCTGTCAAAGGCCAATTTATCAACACAACAGTTTGGTCCCTCTCTCGTTCTCCCTTCTCTCCCCTTCTCTTTCCCTCTTTGACACGGAGAGGAAGAAAAGCCCCAGAGTCAGCCCGACCCGGCAGAAGGCAGGAGCTGGGGGTAGGCCGGGTCCCCTTCGGTCCCTTGCCCAGCCAGCGCCCCTCCCCAACTCCAGAAGAATGGCAGTACACGGAATTTTCTTGTTGATATTGAAAATTAAGATCTCCTAATTGGAGCATTTTTCCTCTCCTTGGTCTCCTGGGCTGGAAATTTGAGTGGAGCAACCAACAGTCGCCTCGTTCCCACCGGCATCGGAGAGAAAGTTTACTCCAAAAAAATGTTTGCAAATCAACTTAGTAAGGCTGCAGTTCCTCGCTTCCTTGCCAGCCCTGGCTCCGCCCGCCCTCTGCATGCTTCATGCGTGCCTGGGCGCTGCAGCCTCTGCCTCCCAGCTTGTAGCCCGCAGCCCGCAGCCTTTCCCTGCGGGGACCCACTTGGACAGGGCCCCCTCCCACTTGGATGGAATCGCGTGGCCATTGTCTAAGCTGCTTTTCCATTTAGATTTTGTAAGAGCTCAGGCAGAAATGCTGCTGCTACGGAACCTCCGAGAAAGAGGGGAAAATACTTAAGACAGAAAAACAATTTTGTGGTAACATGTTATTCCAATTAGAGGCATTAGTAGTATACTTTATACACCCCCTGGGGTTTGGATTAACTAACAGCACCAAAGGAAACATTAGTGCCATCACCCTGGAGCTGCTCAGGCCTGGCCGGGGCGGGGCAGGTTTTCGGTTTGGGTTTTGTTGTAGTAATGTTCTGCTTTGCTTTGGTTTAAGGGCACCGCTGAGAGATCCGTTTGCAGGACCCAAGCTTCCCCAAGTTCGGATTGCGACCCTGAACCTTTGCTCACACTGGCTGAAATTATCCAGAGGTGGGGATCTCTCCTAGCCTCAGTACACACATAACCCCCGCCCCGCCTCCCGCTTTGAGGCTATGCAGGCTTCCTGCTCCCGGGATCTTCATTGCCTGGGCAGCCATGCCATGAGCTATTTATCCCTGCCTGCCTTCGCCAAAGCCACCAGGCTGCCTGTAAAAGTGGCCAGCCACTCCCCTGCCATCGTCAGGCCTGGGCCAGCCTTGCTGAGCCACTGCCACAGACAGACCGACAGACGCGAAGACAGGTAGACTGGGCGCAGGGCGCCCCTTCGAATCCCGAGAGCTGGTCGCACCCAAGGACTGGGGCCTGCTGGGCCCTAGTCGCGCCAGCGGCGGCGCTCTCAGAGCGTACGGAACGGTGCACTCAGGTAGGGGATCTGGGGAGAGTACCTACCTCAGGAGGCGTTTTCGGGGAGAAACCCGCCCAGTCCACCATCCAAAGCCCTCAAACACCCCGAGGAACCCCAGAAGCTCATGCCGCAATATGGTTATTATCGGATGATATTTGGGGAGGAAGTGCTAATGGCCAATCTGGTGTTTATTTTGAAACTGCTAACAATGATTTTTCTTGGGTAAAAAGGCGGCAGTGTCTGGGCCCACGCTTGAGTAGCTTTTGAGCATGGACTCTAACAGATGGTGGGAAACTCGAGGTGCGCCTCGTCCTTCACTCGGTCTCCTGCCCAGACTGGGGGCGCGCTCTGCCTGACCGGCCTCCCCGGGTAGCCCCCCGCCCGTTGCCTCTCTGGCTGCCTGATGCCTGCCTCCCTCCCTGCTAGCCTGCCTTCCCTATGTTTCCAGCCCCTCTGCTGCTCCCCTCCCCCCAAATCTCCGGAGAGGCTCTCCGCCCGTCTATCTGTCCGTCTGTCTGCCTGATCACCCCACTCGCTGCTTACCTTCTCCCCCGCCCCTCCTTCAAAACCTGGGTCTCCTCTGGAGAGCCCCATCGCAGCCGCTGGGGCCCGAGACAGCCGCCTCCCTGGCCGCCCTGAAGCTGCCTGCCTAGGAAGCTGCCTAGCCAGCAGCCCAGCCTGCCGGCCTGCGCCTTCCCCCCACCCCGCATCGCTTCTCTTGCAGCTGCTGCGGCTGCAAGGCCGACAGCCAGCCTGCCTGCCTGCTGCTTTCAGCCCCGGCCCGGGCCCCGTCCCCCACCACCCCCGCGCCCGCTGCAACCTTTCTCTGCCCCCGTAGCAAACTTCTCAAAGGACAAACCAAACCCAAACTGCGGGCGCGGGGTAGAAGGAAGGGGCCAGAGACTCAGAGGAAGAGGAAGGTTAAGAACTGAGGGAAACTGCCAGGAGTAGGCAAGGGGAGAGGACTGTAGCTAGTCAGTTCCCTGCAGCAAATGCCCCAGGAGGGCGGAGAGGGGGGAAGCCTGCCTGCCTGCTTTCCCTGCCTGCCTGCTTCCCTTCTTTATCTGCCAAAGCCGCCACCCTGGAAATTAGCTGGAAATGACTTCTAACCTCCCCAGTCACTCCTGACACTTGGGGTTCACTTTAGGGTTTGACAAAAATAGGTGAGGAGGATTCAGAGAATGTCTGACCTGGGCCACCAAGGAACACCTCGGGCCTGGGCTCTCATGTCACCCCCAAGCAGCTTTGTACCCAGATATTAACTGGGGCACCCCAGAAAGGCTCTGCGCCCCTCCCTAGCTGCCAGCAGGCAGGCGGCCCGATGCCTGGCCGCCGGCAGCAGGCTCTGGGCGCCGCAGCATCCCTTCTGCCATTTGTTCCTCCCCTCTGATGAACCCCCGTATTTATATTTGATTTATTTTTTATTTTGTAGCACAAACAGAAATCCATGAACTGTCGGTTCAGCGCCATTGACTCTTTGATCAGTTACTGGGCGATTTTTCCCCCGTCAGTAAAGGGAGATTAAATGCCCTGATTTTCAGCGCTGTTTATCCAGCAAAGGTTAGGAAAGGGGGAGGGGGGGGGGGCTCGGCTGGACGAACAATAAAAGTGTCCTTAACGAGGGAAGCTCGCCCGAGCTTCTTTCTGCAGCAGCCGGGAAACTTGGAGCTGCCAGACAGAAAGAAGGCTCTCAATGAGGAGGCAGCGATTTGCGAAAACATTTAGCTGATCTTTCTCTCCCCAGGAGAGCAGCCCACAGTGGCCTCGCCGGAGCACCCCGGACTGGGAGGGGGAGGGAGCCTCCAAACATCCCCAGAAAGCAAGACCCGCCTCTACTCTTTGTCTGAGCCGGGCGCAGTGCCTGCCAGGACTGCCAGACTCTCCGGGAAGACCGGGCTGCCTTACTTAACCCTGCAAGAATTCGCTGCTAACCTGATTGGGGGCTAAGGGAAGGCTGAACTAGTTTTAAGGGAAATAAAGAACGCGGAACGGGCAGAATACACAGGTCTTCTCTCTCTAGCTTAGAATTCTTAAAGTTAGCCCCCAGACTGAAGGCTCTTCTCTTCCTTCTAAGCATGAATTCCAGCTTGGAAGGGCGTTTTAAATCGAGGGGGAAGAAAGGCTGCGGCTACATATTGGACTAAGCTGCTTAGAAACATTAGTGGACAAAACCGAAAAAAAAAAATGTAACTTTAAAAGAAAAAGAGTCAGCTGGATGAGGCGAGGGGAAGCCTCCTCCCCCCAGAAGTGGAACAATCAGAAAAACAAAAGCAACAAAGCTTCCCTGGATTCAGTTCCAGGAGAGTTCCACAGATAAACTCTAGTGAGCATCGGAAAAGTTGGCCAAGACAGGCTAAATAATTTAATAAGAACCTGCTCGTGATTCTGTTATTTACAAGCTATGACAAACGGAGGCCGGTCTCAGAGAAATGGACGACTGTGGGTGACCCCTGGAGCTGAGAGTTTGAATTATGGAGATGGGGGGCTGAGAGGTGAGTATGGACTAGAGGAGAACAAGATGACTTTTCACCTCAGCACATTTAACTTTTAAATCCAAACAAACGTCTCCTGTTACTAGACCATCACATTGGAACAGGAGCAGGAAAAAAAAAAAAAAGAAAGAAAGAAAGAGGGGCTAATCAAGTCCAATTGGAAGGACTTTGGAAGAGAGTTGCCTTTGTTATGGAAAAAAAAATCCAGGGAAAGGAATTCATTCTATAGATAGAGCGAACATTACAGACGAACGGGGAGGGAGCAGAGCATTCTCCTGTCCAATATTAATTACTAAAATTCATTATGATAAAATTCGGTTCAAATAACAGACCACTTAATAAATACATAGAGCTTGCTCCAGGAACCCCAGAAACGATCCCCCGCCCCTGCTCTCTACAAATATCCCAATTAATAGGGTGCTCTAATTAGTCCGTCAAGGAAATGAAACGAAAAAAGAAAATAAAACGTGGCCCTTGCCTCGGGAAGGAGAGGGAAAGACAAGCACAGTAGCTCAGACCGATGTAAAACTGAAACTTTCTCACCTGTTTGGTCATTGAGTCTATTAGACGAACATACAAATCCTGTTCTGTTCTAACTCCTGCACGGAAAAAAAAAAAAAAAAAAGAGAGAAAAAGAGAGAGAAATTCTCATCAGAATGACAAGAAGGAAAGCCCTGGAAGAGAGTAATAGACGAAGTTAGTCAATTTCCCGCTGCCTCCACGCTGTTTCCAAATTTAGGACAATTTCAGAAACACACCAGGATGTTTAAGCCTCATTCCTCAATTGATGAAACCCTCCAACACTTTTACCCTGGCATATTTGGGGTCTGGGGCACGCTCCCCTGCCAGGCAAGTTTTGGGGGGCAGATTGCTCGCTCTGGCGGTCCCCCAATGTGATCTTTGATTTTTGCAAAATAAACCAGCAAGAAGTTAAAAATTCCAAAGTCGCCTTCTCCCTGTTTCTGATATATCTCATGAGTTTTCTCCCTCCTGGTGCACAGAAGTAAGTTATGCCTGGTTTTATGGAAGCACCCTCATCCCAATAATTAACATTAATTTGCAAAATTGAAAAAAGTCACTTAAAAGTGATGTTGTGCTGGGGCAGATATCGATCTCCCTTTTTACTTTCTACTTCAAGACCAACCGGTTAATCACGTGAAGTGCCATCGACTTATCGATCGCTTCTGTTTTGTTTTCCTTCTATGCCATGAGAAGATTTCGTGTTTACATCCATGTAATTTTCATCTCCAAATCTTTATACCCTTTCAAATCAGCCCGAGAAAGAGGGAGGACCAGCGAGGGGGTGCAGGCGGGGAAGGGAAGAGGTAGCGGCTACTTACTCACCGTTACTGTACAACAATTGAAGTTTGTAATGAATCCCATTGTTGGTTTTCTCGTTGTTCGGCTCCTGGAAATAAGGAGAAAGAAATCCTCTGAGAGGACAGGCAGGCGGCTTCCTCCTGCTACCTAGCCTGCCTCTCGCCTCCAGGACCGAAGCCCCCCGGCTTACCGAGGGCTCAATCTCTCCCTAGCTGAACCTCTTTGGGAAACACTGGTGATGTCATTTTTCCTGGTACAAAACCTCAGTTGGCTTTTTGCTCGCTCGGGTTCAAGGAAAGAGATGAAGGGGACACTGCTAAGTTTGCGAAGCTCCTTCCTTCCTTCCTTCCTTCCTTCCTTCCTTCCTTCCTTCCTTCCTTCCTTCCTTCCTTCCTTCCTCCTTCCTTCCTTCCTCCTTCCTTCCTTCCTTCTTTCCTCCCTCCCTCCCTTCTTTCTTTCTTTCCTTGCTTCCTTCTTTCCTTTTTTCTTTCTTCCTTCCCCTTCCTCCTTGCTTCCTGAGTAAATGCAGCCGGGCCCTGTGTGGCCCGGCTCGGCTCGGTTCGCAGAGGCCGAGCGACTGTTCTTCTCGGCAAGCAGGGAGACGCCACTCCGCCTGCCCGCCTGCCCGCCTGCCTGCTCGCCTGCCCGCCTACACGTGGTCCAGGCGCCTCTGGAGTACTGTTAGGGCTTCCCAGGGCTTCGCTCAGTGAAAATGATCTCTGATCAATTTCAGCCAGCTCGAACTGGGCACCCACCCCCACCCCCGGACGGGGAGCCGCAGCCAACTTACTTTCTCTTTCTCCACAAAGTCCACAAAAGCTGTCCTTTCGATCTCCACCGGCTGCCCCTGCCTGTCGTACAGAGCTAAGACGAAGTGGAAAAAATTGGATTTTCTGAGATTGGAAGGCGGCTGTTTCTCGAAATGTGCCCGAGCCAGCCCCACACCGCTGCGGGAGAAAACAAGACAACGTCTCGGTGAGAAGGGCTGGGGAGCAGGGACTGCAGAGGCACCGACGGGAGCTAGGGAGGGAAGGGGCCGGGGAGCTAGATGGAAGGGCACGGCAGAGGCCAGGCTCCTAGGAGTCTGAAAGCAGGTTCGCTCTCCTCCCGGCTGCTGCCAGAGCTGCCGCCGCCGCTGCCTCGACCTCGGCCTTGGCCGCCTCCTTAGCGGTGTGGTGGCCTGGGATGTCAGGGGAGAGGCGCTGCGAGGTGGCTGGGCTAGAAGCGGGAGGTAAGAGAGCTGCAGCTCGGACAAATGGACTTTCTGGGCGCTGGGAGCTGCGGAGGAGAGGGACGGCAAGGGAAAGGAGCCGAGGCAAGGGAAGGTTAGGCAAGGCGAGGCACGGGACGCGGAAGGAAAGGCAAGTCAGGGAAGGCACAGAGGGGGACCCCAGCCGGCCGCTGGGCACGCGTACCTCTGGGCGGCCGTGTTCGCATCCACCACCCCAGCCGTATGCATCCAAGAGCGCACCGGGTTCATGCCACTGCCCAGCGGCTCTTCCTTCATGGTCGTCCCGCCTCTGGGTATATTTTCCTGAATCCCAAACATGAACACAAATGGGGGCGGCAGCAGCTCCTGGCCAGAAGGGGTAAGAGTCAGGGCAGGGCAGCTTCGGGAGACTCCGGGTGTCTCCCCCTCTTGGGCTGGTTCTCTCTCCTGCCCGCTGCGCTCTTGCTCCCGGGCGCAGGCAATGGATGTGTGCCGGGGCCGCCTCCTTCCCTCCGTGCGATCGGCGGGAGAAGAGCCCGCTCTGAGCCTCGCTCCCTTCTTCAGTGTGTCCGGGGCCGGCCCCACATAGACGCTGCCCGCTCTGCGCGCCTCTTGGGCAGCCTGTGCCCGCACCCCACCACCGCCGGGCCACCTGGACGGCTGCTGCTGCTACGGCGGCGGCTGTTATTGTTATTAAATATTGTTTTTCAAAAGACGAAGAAGAAAAAGGGAAAAAAGAAAAGGGGCAAAAAGTGGCGGCGCCGGCGCCGGAAATGTGCGTCTTGCAAAAGAATAAATATTGTTGTGGTTGTTGTTGTTTGTGGGAGCCCTCAATGTGGTGTCATGCCCGTCCAGCGGCGTCCAAAAAGCTTCCGGACACTGCGGAATCGACCACTTCTGGCGCGGCTCGCCTGCTCCAGAAGACAAATAAACGAAAAAATGATTACCGCCGAGGTGCTCCTGGACACAGGAGAGGTGGCTGGAGGGGCCTTGAGCGTCTCGCAGAATGGATGGAAGCGCACAAAACTCAGCCCTCTCTCCCCTAGGAATGGAACCTTTCCCGGGAGCCAAAACTCTAGACCCACGGGAACAGCGCTGTCAGATCCTGACGTCGGCGGGGCGGGGACAGCGCCATATATGGGGAGCCCAGCGCTCCCAACCCAGCCCGCCTGCCCGCCTCCCAGCCTCCCTGCCTGCCTGCTTCCCTCCCTCCCACCCTCCTTCCCTCCCTCCCTCCTTCTTTCCCTCCCTCCCTCCCTGCCTGCCTCCCTTGCCCAAGAGCTCCTCAGATCTCTCACTCCTGCCTGCCTGCCTGCCTTCCTCCCTCCCTTCCTGCCTCCCTCCCTGCCTGCCTGCCTGCTGCTGCTGCTGCTGCAACCCGAGAGGACGGGCTCCACTCCACTTTCCCCCCTTATAATACACGGGATTTTTTTTTAGACATCAGCAGCCAATGAAGTTATTATTGGTCCGAATAAATCTTAAAAAGAAACCCCTCCAGCCAGTGCAGACACTCATGGTGGACCAAAACACCCCCCCACACACACACACACGCATGCACGCGCGCGCGCGCGCGCACACACACACACACACACACAAACACACACAACCCAAGCAGCCCTTCAGCCCCCAGGTTGTGGTAAGTAATGGAGTAAAAAGACACACAGAGGCGCCCCCCTTCCCAAGTGCCGGTGCTCCCTAGTCAATGGTTTTGAAAGTCAAAATGAAAAGATTATATAGTGAAGCTGCTGGGGACGGCCATTCTCCTTAATGAGAGGATGGAATAATGTTTGTTGGGGGGTGGGGTGGGGTGGTGTGGGGGAGAAACAGAAATCACGAAGAGGGGAGGACCGGACAAAGCTGGTATTTCTTTCTAGTAAAGCCTGGGGAAGTGCTGGATAGGAAAGAGGAGAGGGGAGTCTCTGGTTGCAGCGCCCCGGCCCCAGCCTGGGCTCCTGGCACTGCATCACCTGAGTTCAGGTACAACAAAGTGGGTAAAGTCGGCGGATGGCCATTCCTCACTGAAGCTATCTCCCGTAGTGCCCTGCACTAGTTGGCAAAGTACATTTTTTTGCACCCGAGACCCCAAGTCCTGGCCAGAAATTCACTTACACACGCACACACACACACACACTCAATCACACTCACACACACTCTCTTAGTCACACCCGCACATCTAGATGGAGACAGATATGTCTGCGGCTGGATAGGCGAATGACATAAAATAATTCTCTTCAAATCTCACGCCCAAACCCACATTAAAATCTGCCCGGGTTTATGAAATCATTTACAGGCTCTGAAGTTAGTTGCTGTGTTCAGGTTTTGTGGGAAAATCTTCAAGAGAGCAGCGCTCTTTCAAATCAAACCAGATGCCTCCCCTACAGACCACGGTCCCTTTGCCTCTTCGCTGTTCTCCTGGAGCAGGTTAGAATAGCGACCAGCACACGCCTTTTCAGGGGCATTTCGTGAAATCTGGAGGCAAGGGGGACTGACAGCTCGAGATGCTGGCGGCAGCGGCGACGAGGGCCCGGCGGTCGGGCCCAAATCCCTGGGACTCGAACCCTGCCTCCGGTCCTCTGAGTGACACCTCCTGCGGTGACTTACTTTTCCTGAGCTATAGACAAACAGATACTGAGAGAACGTTTACTTTTACCCAGAGAACACCCAGGGGATGGACGGTGACTTGCCTGGACGGACACCTCCCTGCAGCGACAAATCAGGCCTCTTTTGATTAAAAAAAAAACAAAAAACAAAAACAAAAACAAAAAAATAACAACAACCAAACCGAGCCAAATGAACCCAAACTAAAGAACCCAAACAAAACACCACCGAACCAAGCCCCCAAAGCCTTCCACCAGCCCATCAGATTTCAGGACCAGCAACCGCACTGAGCGAGGAACCCTCCTGCCTCGCCTGGGTTACTTAGCCCTGCCTTTTTCTACGCGTCTGGGTGGGAACTGGCAGGGTCCGGGCGTTAATATTTTAATTAATCGGTGAAAATCGAAGTCCTATTTCCGTTATCAGGGGACCCCGGGTCCCCCCTTAGAAGAGCGAGGGGGGAAACGAGGTGTTTGAAAGCAATCTATTTGGCTGGTGTTGGGGGTTAATGACAATTGCCCGAGATAAGTGAATTATCAAAGCCGCGCGTCTCCCCGATCTCCAAATCCATTACATTGCTGGCCGTCTAATTAAATACGTAAGTATAATAAAATCATATTTTATGACTATTTGAGGGTAATGAGATTAGTCTTTAGAAGCGATCGCCACATATTAAAGATGCTGCTGTCTATCGGATGTTAATAACCTTAAATCAAAGTGTATGGAAACTATTCATGATAAATTAAAAGAAAATTCCTGGATTCCTAATAAGCCCAGAGCTTTTCGGGGACAGGAGGGCAGATGAGATACGTAATGCAGTGTGTGTGTGTGTGTGTGTGTGTGTGTGTGTGTGTGTGTGTGTGTTTAAACGGGAGAGGGGGCAAATGAGGGAAAACTCGGTATGGACCGCAGTCCAGGGCAAGTTGGGGGGTGGGGAGGGCATTTGTCTGTGCTTACTACCGGGCGACCAGGAGGAAGAGGATGCTCACAGAGCCAGCCCGCCCTGAGCCTCTTCCCCTCTTTGCCCTCCAAGCCCAAGTTGGAGGCAGTCAACAATGCTGTCTTTGTGGTGCCTCTCCTAAAATCTCCGGCCCCGACCTGAGCTCGCCCCCAGCCCGGGCTAACGAAAGGAGAAAGCTCCAAGCCATCGCCAGCGTCTTTAATTCAGATTACACGCGCCCAGGCGATTTAAATCTGATTACCAAATTAGAAGGTTTTAAAACAAATCCTCCTAAATCTGATACTGTTGACTAAAGAGGAAAAAAAAGTTCTCTAAGCCCGTCACATAAGGTAGCGATCCTGCCCCTGAAAGAAAGAGACTTTAAACCCTTTTGGACAACCAAGGCAGCTGCCCCCCTATTTGGGGCGATATTAAGGGGAAATGAATGCAAATCTGTGCTCAGAAGCCATCTGGCCTGGAATGGGGGCGTCAGCTGCTCCTCACACCAGGCTCGGAGGCTGAATCTATTTCAGCTCATTTTCGACATCATCTGGTCCTGCACCCAAAGCGTGGCAAATAGGGTCTTTATCATTCACCAACTTTATCTTTTCTTTTCTTTTTTTCTCTATTTTTATATGTATAAACGTATATGATATATGTATACATATTTTTTTTGGTCACTGGGAGGCGGCGGCGGGTGCTGCTGCTGCTGAGAGTTGCATCCTCCCACGCCGAGAGAGAGTTTGGCTGGATCAAGGGGGTCCTGGGCCCCCAGCCCAGCCCACCCCGGCGCCTTCGGCCCTGCCTGCCCCGCCAGCCCGCTGCTCTCTACCCAGGGGGAAGGAGGAGGCAGACTGGATGTTCCTCTCTGTGTTCCTCCGAGAGCAGACACATTGGCTCGTAGCAAGGAGAGAAGGAAAGAAGGAGGGAGGGAAAAAGGGAGGGAGGCACAGAGAGAAGGAGGGAGGCAAGTAAGCTAGGTGGAAAGCTTCTGCTCGAGAGAGAAGCTGGGGCACCGCAATAAAAGATTAAACTGCATTTGTGAAGAGGGAGAATCAACTTGCCACGTAATTGATTAGTTAGCTTCGATTGAGAAGATGACAGACAGACAGTGAGTGTCCTCACCGAGCAAGAAAGCCAACGAGGAGGAGAGTGCTCCACTTCTCTCCTCCCTGTCCTTTTCTTTTTCCTTCCTTCCTTTCTTCCCTCCTTTCCTCCTTCGCTTGCTTCTTTCTTTCTTCCCTTCCTTCCTTTTCTTCTCCCTTCTTTCCTCCTTCTCTTATTTCTTACTTATACTCTTATTTCCTCTCTGGTTTCTTTTCCTTCCTTCCTTTTTCTTTCCTTCTCTTTTCCCTCCTCTTTCTTCTTATTTGTCCTCTCTCTCTTGTTTTTTTTTTCCTTTCCTTCCTTTTCTTCCCTCCTTCCTTCTCTCTCCCTCCCTCATTGCTTACTTGTCCTTCCTCTTTTTTCTTTTTTTTACTTCCTTTCTGTATTCCTTTCGCCTTCTTTCTTACTATTTTTTATTTTTCTTTCTTTTATTTTAATCTCCTTTTACTTTTCTTTTTTTAAGTGGAACAACAATCCAGAGCCGGCTCAGTGCGAGCTGACTTCCAACAATTTGTTTCTTTTCAGTTTCATTTCTTAACTTTAGACAGAATGGTAATGAAAACGTGTTCTTTGCATAGGAATACCTTTTATCGAGGAGAAAAGTCAAACCCACCGCTGTACATTGACAGGGGGTGGAGGGGAAGGGGGGGGTGAGAGAGAGAGAGAGAGAGAGAGAGAGAGAGAGAGATTGGGGGGCGGGGCAGAGAGGGAGCAGGTCTCGGGCTGGCTCTGGGAAGCGTGGAAGGACCTGAGTCCTGACCTTAGCAAAGTTAGTCATGCAGAAGGTGTGTGGATTTGAATGCAATTTGCATGCAGCAGCCAAGACCTCCCGAAGTCGCAAGCCTCCTTCTTGGAGGGTGTGAAGTGTTCCTTTTGTGTGAATTTACGGGGCGAGGCTTCAATGAGCCCCCTCAAATTTGCATTTAAATAGCGACATCAAGCGATTCGCGTGCCACACACCAGTGGGCTCCCAGATGTCAAGCCGAAGTCAGTCAGATGGTCATTGCCCAGCTGTCCTCCTCAGCATCATACCAGAGCAGGCAGTGACCTTAAAGAGACAGGACCCTTTCCTATCTCCCCTCATTGGCACCCCACAGCACCCCATGAGTCTGAGGCGATGCCCTCCCGCCCTCGGGGCTCCCAAGCTAAGAATATTTGTCGGGCCTTTCTTCCGTGGGTTCCAAGGGTGGAAGGCATAGCCTGGACTCAGTTAGGCTGGAGAGGAAATCTCAACATACCGAGAAAATTCAGTTGCACTATCCTGTCGTCGCCCCCGCCCTCAGATTTCTGTTCTGACGGCCGGAGCCGCTCTGTGCATTGAAGCCCCAAGTTCAGTTGAATATGACATGGCATGCCCTAGAAGCATCCATATTATGATTGTTGTTGTTGGTAACCCGGCGTTCCCCTTTCCTTTCCCTCTCTATCCAGTACCCTCCAACTCCGACAATTTTCTCTGGACGAGTCACCTGCCCTCTCATTCCCGTTTCTCGTGCCCACCTATAGGCACACACATGAATATTTCTTGGCTTTTTCAATCACCCAATTTCGCCTCCTCTGTGGTTGTGGGCCAGGACTGTGTGTAGAGGCTCTGCTCCGGGAAGCAGTGAGAGCAAGTTGGGGCGGCGATGGGGTGCCGTGGGGGGCATCCAGTGTGTGGTGGGACAGTGCCGCAGGTGATGAGGCCAGGCTCCCCCTTCCCTCCCTCCCCCATCCCAGAGAGCGGCGGGACAATGTAGCTTCGGGAACGCTGCCTGGCCGGAGCCAACTCTCCCCAAACAAACCAACAAACTGGTAGACGGAGTGCAGAGAGCCCGAGCGACTACTTTCAGGGGATTTCCCAGGTCTTAAGGGTAACTAGTGGGCCTTCAGGAACCCGCGTAGACGCAGGACTGAAAAGACATATCTCCTAGAAATCTTGCTTCCTTGGCTGCCCCGGAGTGAGGGCTCCCTGGCGTGGCAGGCAATTGGAAACACGTCCCAAGGTCAATCCCAGTTAAAGCCTCCTTGGCAAAGCTCGGGTCGCTACGGAAGAGAAGCTTTCAAGGTGCGAGTGCACTGGCTGGCCAGGGTGCGGAGAAGCCGTTGGGGGAGGGACAGATTTCACACAGCCTCCAGCTTAGGCCAGTCGGCCTCCGCAGTGGAACCTCGATCTGTATGAAGGGCCTGAAGGCACCTCGTGCCCTCGAGGAGGCGAGAGGAGAAGATGGAGAGGACAGGAGAAACCACGGAAGCCCATCTCACAGGGAGACTGCGGGAAGCGTGCCTGCGCTCATCCATCCCTTCCGTCTTCCCTCGGCCTTTCTGAGGGACGCCCGGCAAGGGGCGGGTCCTGGACAGGGGGCCGGCATCCCAGAGGGCTTCCTAAACAGGTTCGCACCTGTATGAATGGGGCCTGAGTCCCACCCCCCCCCAAGTCGACAAGTTGCAGCCCTGACGCCCGCCCCCAACGAGGCCACTTTAGAGGCCAAGGGTCTCAGACCTGGTCAGTGGGTTATTGGCTGTCCGGGGTGATCTGGTACTGGCACAGAGGCCGGGAGGGAGGCAAATGGGAACGAGTGCTTTGCTTCTAGCTTTTATAAATCAAGCAGTTTAAAGCAAGAATCCTTCAAATTTGCCTGAATTAACAGAGGCGGCCCGAGCAAACTTTTCCTGCCCGTTTTTCTCGTACCAGGAGCTGGAGTAGCCAGTTCCCATTCATACGTTTCGCCCACTGTTGTCCAAACTCTTGTTTTGATTCCGTTTCGGATTCGCCAGGGCTGAGGACAAAAGACAAGCAAAGCGCGGGTAGCTCCAGACCGGCAGCCTGGTCTCTCTCTCCCTGCCAAGCGGGCACATTCAGAAGGCCCAGCGAGGCTTCAGGTTGGGAAATCTTACAGGTCTCTCGTCCAACGCTAGTGGCCAGCTTCCCCAGCCAGCCCTGGAGTCCGACAAAGGCCCGCCCTGCCCGACGATATCTATTAACCGGGGAAACAGGCGGCCCGCGGGCCCCACGAGTGCCCGTGTCCTGGGCACGCGATCCGGTACCTCCCCGCCTGGCACACAGGCATCCCCGGACCCCCGGACCCCCGTTGGAGAGCAAGAGGCAGTGGCCTGGGTTCTTGGCCTGAGCGAGCGAAAGTTCAAGAATCCCAAGCCCTATTGACTTTTCAAAACGGTAATAATCGTAATAAAAAGATGAGGTTCACCCGGCCAACACTAAACTTCATTCCCAAGTCGAGTTTCCTAAACCCTTGTTGGCTGAGAGGCAAGGCCGGGAAGTTTGATGAACAGCGCCTCCTGGGGGGCGCAGAAGGGACTCCAGCGTACCTCTGACTTCTGGATACCGAGAAAACAAGAATTCCGGGTCCTGGCCTCCTGATGTGCTAGCTAGACTCCTAAGGTCAGTCCTAGGAAAGTACTCGGCCCCAAGGCCCGGAAGCCTCAGTGTCTGTATCTTTCTTTGTCCCTTTGGCTGCGGGTTGGCTAGCCCGGCTTAGGCTGATTCCTTCAATCTAGGCAGCACTTAGGAGAGAACTGGGGTTGGGGGCAAGGTGAAGGACAGAGGGAGGGCGCAAAAGGAGACCCTGCTGCCCAAGCAAAGGTGTTCTCCAGTGTCACTTTGGCAGAGGAGCATCCCCAAGACTTTGAGCTGAGACGCATTCGGGGCCCCTTAGCAAAGCCGATGCCCGGGGGTGGGAGGGGTGCGGAGATGGGAAGGGGGTGGACGTTTGGACACTGGCATAGACCGACTCTTTGCCCCGCAGGGCGCCCAGAGACTACTGGGCAGCTTTGGGAGCCCGCTCCACAAATTAGCGAGGTTTTCCCCTACAAACAAACCGCGGAGAAGAACTTGATATACTAGTTAATGAAACGCCACTTAAGAAATTGGGGCGGGGGCAGAGAAAGGGTGGTCATACTCCCCTTTCCAAAATTTTGTCTTTATTGCCTTCCCCTCATTTTTTTTTTTTGGAGTGGCATTCTTTGTGAGAGCCAGGTGGCTTTTCTGTTGGCAGGTCTAGTATATGTGAGTGGTGGGGAGCCGGGGGAAGAGGATGAGACCCGACCAAGCCAAGCTGGTAGCATGGGTTCCCTCAAAAGGAGCCAGGAGGGAAGAACGCCTGCTCTTCTTTCCAGGAAGAGAGAAGACTGTGATGCCAGGGTGCCAAAGGGTACCAGAAGATTCTCACAAAGAAGCGCGAGCTTCTCCTTCCCACGCCTCAGATGCTCCCCAGAGTTTCCCATCCCAGTAAGTTCGAGTTTAGGCGCGCATCTCACACCTGCTCTAGGCCAAAGAAGTTCGGACCTGTACTCCTGGCTTCTGGGGAGTGAGCAGCCAGAGTAGCACTGCGGGCTCTCACTGACACCCCAAGGGTGGCTCGGAAAGTTTCGCGGAGGAGTCCCTCCCCCCACCGCGGGCAGCTATCAACACCCCAACATACCCCAAGTGTGCAAACAAGGATCGATCCGATAATTTCAGATATTATAATTGGCTTTAATTAAACACACTGCGTTCTAATTAACTCTGAAATTTTCTCCTGCTTTGGGACGCCAGTGTCTGATTTGATATTGTCAGTCCAGATGTCCTAATAAAATCCAATTCTCCACTCAAGGCTTCAATGTTCACCAAGAACAAAATGCAAATTAAATGTAAAACCCAAAGTATCGCCAAAGGTGTCGTCAAGAAAGGTGTCTCCAAACTTCTCACTTTTTATGACGCTGCAGTTAACAAATGCAGATTGCAGCCAGGCTCGCTCTGGCCCTTTCCCGAAGGCTTGCGCAAGGCTTAACTCCTTGGTGGACCCGAAGGGAGTAACTCCTGCTATTGGGAGTGCATGTGGGTGTGGGGCTGGGGATTGCGCCCTGAGTTGTCAGCCCAAAGGTGCTCTGGGGAAGAAAACCTGGGCCAGATTCAGCTAGAGAGAGAACGCACCAGAGGAGACTAGTAAGGCACAGGCAGTTCGGTTGGGGGGGGGGGGGAGCAGGGGACTTTGGGAAGGCCGGACTGGACTTACAACAGTGCCCATTAGGTTAACCAGCCCTGTTTCAAGCCACTCCTCGGCTTCCTGGTGGCCAGCTGCTTTGGTCCCACCTGGGCCACACCAGGCAATCGATACCCACCAGGTTGGACCATTCCCGTCCCTAGCCCGCAGCGGAGGCCAGACCAGAGGCCTGGTCCAGCTGACATGAGCCAGGGCCTTGAGTCCCGGGCCAGTTGCCTTCAGTGCCAGGAGGAAGGGTGTCGGGACAATAACACCCAAGTCTGCGGAAGCACGCCTCCGGCACTTGTCTTCCCGCCCGGGGTCTAGCGCCTTTCTCACTCAGCCTCTGTCGCGCTCTCTGGAACATCAGAAGCTAAGTCCCACGAGTGGAAGAAGGCCCCTGCCCATAGGCAATGGGAAGCCCGATTGGGCTCCCCCGAACGGCGGTCCCAGGGCTCTCGAGGACTCCCTGAACTGAGCTCGAGTGCTCCCCGCAGACTCTCTGTCTCTTGACTCTCTACCTCTGTGAAGCTCGGTCTCTCTATCTCTGAGGTCTCTGGCTCGAAGGCTCTGGCTCGTACTCTCTTCCTAGCCCAGTCCCGGCGGGTCCCCAGAGGGACGGATACCTTCCCAAGCCGCTGGGAACCCTGCCCCCCCTCCCCCGCAGCACCCTCCACTCCTGGAAGCCTTCGGAGCCGTCGCTAATTTCGCTTTGTGACAAAGGCCGCGCGCCGCTGATTTGCATTTTCTTTAGGACATTGAAATGAGGAGCCGGGCGGTTGAGCTGCCCAGGGCATAGCTGGGGGCCATGCAGAAATAAAAACGGGGAAAGAAAAGAAGAAAGAAAGAAAGAAGCGGGCTCCTCTCCTAGACTATTAATAAGCAATTTGTCCCGCTGAAATTTACATGGCAAAGGGAAGGCGAGTCGCAGCTCCCGGGCGCAATGAGCCCCGGCCAGCCTGCGCGCTACGGAGCACGCCGGCCGCACGCCGGCCGTACCCCGGCCCCTGCCAGTAGACCCTAGCTGACTGATGGACCGCTGTGGCTAAACTTTCCCTCCAGGTCCGAGGCCCGCAAGTCTGGCCACGGAGCGGTAGAGGTTGCACGTGGCTGGTCCTGCAGCTCATTTATATACAGACTGGAGACTGTAGATGGCTGGGGCTGGGGCGGGGGGCGGGAGGGGGAAGGCTGCAGACCCCTTCCCCCCTTGTCTAGATCCCGGGCCATCCGGCCTGGCCCTGTAAGGGCTGCAGAAGTTAAGGTGGATGTGTATAGGGCCCTTCCTCCAGAAGAAACCGGAATGGCCAGCTCCGCTGCCTCCCACCCTCCCTGGTCGGCTCCCAACTCCCGGCTCCCGCCCCCTCGGGCGGCTCCAGCCCGAGAGTCTAGAAGATGCCGGAGTCTAGCGTGGGCGTGGGGCGCCATCTGCAGGGCGCAGAGAGGCCGCCGAAGCGGCTGCCTCTGCCAACGAATCTCCTTCTCCTCCTCCTCCTCCTCCTCCTTCTTCTCCTCCTCCTCCCCCTTCTTCTCCTTCCTCTTCTCCTCTCCCCCTCTTCCTCCTTCTCCCTTCCCTTCTTTGCTCTTCCTCGTCCTCCCTTTCACCTCCCCCTCCTCCTCACCCTTGCTCCTAGTCCGCTGCCCTAACAGCCTTGTTCTCCCTTCTTCCCTCCTGGAGGGGCCAAGGGGTGGGGGTGGAAGGCCGCGAGCTTTTTCGGCCTCTCTCCCAGGCTCCCACGCTTTCCTGGACTCCCCCTGCGCCAGCAGGGGTGGCCTATGCGAACTTGGCAGCCCCGCCCCGTCAGCTTTACCCGGGCCAAAGCCTCAGGCCTGGGATTCCTGGCCAGCTGGGGGCCAGGTAGGACATGTAAAGATAATGCGCTTTGATTTGTTAGTCTAAGTCTGTGGTTTGAGAGTTGATGTCCCCGCAGACCAAGCGAGCTTTTTTCCTTTATTTATTTTTATTAAAACATCAATCTACTCTGGAGCTGGGTGAACTCCGTTTCACCTAGAGAACATAAAATTCCCCATACCCAGGAAATAAGCACCTTTCATAAATCAGCCGCATTCCTGACAGATCGATCAATTTGGGGCTGTTAATCCGAAAGGAGGAGTTTTAATTGCTTCCTTCTTTGGAGGCCCGGCACCTCTGTGATGCACCTGGGCCAGACTCTGCTGTCCCGGCTGGGGTGATGGCAGAGCGGATGTCCAAGCCAAACACCGCCATGCCCAGCAGCACCGTGCCATGCCGATCGCGCCCTGTCCCTGCCCGCCGCCGACTCCACCGCACGTGTTCACATCAGGGGAGCCTGGGGGCTACTCACACTCGCCGCCTGCTTAGCGGACAGTCGTTGCAGGAAGGAGAGAGAAAGAGGCAAGTGCCCTGCCTGCAGCAGGATGAAGATCTGGAGAGGAGGCCTCTGTCTATCTACTGAGGAAGTGCTCCGCCTAAGAGCCAGCCCGAGGCGGCCTGGCAAGTTTAAGCTGAGGGTTATGTCTCCAGGGAAGCCTCCCCTAACCTGGACAGGAAATCCTGGGGCCAAGTGGCCCTCATCTGCCCAACCTCTGGGCCCCTCCTGGAAATCTCCTGCCCCAGCCTCCAATCCCCGAGATCCACACAATGCATATTTCTCAGCAGGGTTGAGCCAGGCTCTTTCTGGGGGACTGCGAGCTGGAGATGCTGCCCTGAATCAATTCAAGTGATGTGGGGTGGGGTGAGGAATACCCCTGTCTCCGAACTTGGGGCTTGACTGGCCGGGGTTTCCTGGGAAAGCATTCAAATACAGAGAAAGTGCAAAAGCAAAGTGGCAATGTGGAGTGTGAGAGAGAATATTCCTCTCAATCCTTTTTAAAGAAGAGTTTGGAATTGTCAGCAAGCACACAACTTGCTTGGGTCCGGGCTGGATTTGGTAGAATGTGTGTCTGCTCCTGTTGGCTCTGGCTTGTGGGGCTGCCACATCCCCTGCTTCTCTGGCCCCTGGGACATGTTTCTCCCATTCAGAAGCCCTGAGAGTGTCTGAACCCAGCTCCAATTCAGCCTGCATTGTCATTTATTTCCAGATTGGTCATAGGCTCCCAATGGGCCTTCCTCTCCCCTCTAGCTGTCCCTCCACACAGCTTCCAAGTCTGTCTTCCTAAAACCCAGTTGTTGCTATGTCCCTCTGCTCCCCAAATACCTCCTGAACCTCTCTGATGAAGCCCACCCTCGCTCAGCTGGACATCTCCAGCCCTCTCCTGGCTGGCGCCTCCTGCCTCTCCTCCCCATCTTGTTCCATATTTCTTCCTTTCAGACTCTCTCTCTCTCCCAAATGATCCTATTAGCTATTCCCCTGTACATACTCTCTTTCCCTCCACGGCCATGTGCTGGATCTCTTCCATCCCTTCCAGATGCTGCTTCCTTGGATTTCTAGCTTTCTTTAGGTGCCCTTTCCCAAGCAAGGCCTCTGCTGCTCCCTCTCTTGACAGTGCAGTCTGCCTCTTGAACTGTCTGTATGTTTGTGCCTACATGTACGTGTGCACACACACATATATGGTGTGCACCTTGCATTTACTTTTCTGTTTTCTTGTGTTGTTGTCCACAGAACGTCAGGCAACTGTCAAGTTCTTACACTGAGCCAGGCACCGTACTACTCATTAGGATGAAAACCAAGTAGCCCCTGCCCTCAAGGAGCTTAGTTTCTTGGAAAGAATCCACTTGTACACAGTCAAGAAAATACAAATAAACACAATATAATTCCTTTTCAGGGTGAGGGAAGGGACGTATGGGGAGAACTCACAACTGAGAATGGAAGGATCAGTCATGGCTTCTTATAGAGGATGGGATTTGAGCTGAGCCTGGGAGGGAGCTGGATAATCCAAAGGTGAGAAAGGAGAGCATGCCAGGCAGAGGAGACAGCCAATGCAAAGGCCCTGGATGGGAAATGAAACTTGGGTACAAGGAATAACATGAAGCACAGGGATTGGTTCCGATTTCTTTTTGTATTTCCACTACCTGACACCATACTCTGCACATAGTGGTGAGAGAGTGACAGAGACAGAGAGACAGAGACAGAAAGGGAGGGGGTAGGAAGAGGGAGGGAGAGACAGGGACAGAGAGACAGAGACAGTGGCAGAAAGAGACAGATAGAGACAGACAGAGAGAGACAGAGAAATACAGAGAGAGAGAGAGAGAGAGAGAGAGAGAAGTAGATAGAGAGGTATGTGTGTGTGTGTGTGTGTGTGTGTGTATACATGTATTTGCAAGTTTGATTGAATCAAGTTTTCACTATAGTTTCACCTCCAAAAGGAGGAGCCAATACACATAATGTGAGTGGTCATCTCTGTATCTGGCTCCTGGTTTTGTTTTGCAGCTTTTTAGTCAAGTCATCATGCATTTGTTAAGCCCCTACTGTGCCAGGCATTCTGCTAAGTGCAAGGGACACAAAGAAAGGCAAAAACCATTTTTTCCCTCCTTGAGGATCTCACAATTTAATGGGGAGACAATATGCAAACAGCTGGGTACTTTCAAGAGCTATGTGAGATGACTGGAGGAATTCTAGACAAGAAAGGCACCAGTTGTGGAAATCATTTCTTAAGGTGTTTCACCTTGAAAGGGAGGATACATTGAATCATGAAATCACAATGGAAGGAAGGTCATCTTTGTATTTGACCAACATCCTGATTTCAACAAACAGAGACATGATTTATTAGTGAATTTGGTATTGGTTGTTGTCCTTCGTTCTCAAAGAGGACCAAAATGACATCACCGTACTAGAGTCAAGTCAGTGTGTCCGACTGTGACTGATCAGGCAAACTCGAGCTAGGAAGGCTCTACCACAGGTGGGGCACAAATAGTCCATGTGAACATTTGGGGTGGGTTCTCTAAATTTGCTCACCTTGCATATCTTTTGAAGTGAATTCGGTACAGGAAAAGAATAAGATCCCAAGTATTACATCTTAATTGTTCTCCTCTGGCACCCACCCCCAAATTCTTCATCACAGCTAATCCCAGGTTCTTGAAGGAAATGCCAACAGATGGTTCTGCCCCAAGCTGCAAAGGATTCAAGGATGGGCATATGATGGACTTCACTGAGGTCAGCTGAGGACTGGCCCAGTGTGAAGTCGAAGAGAGGCTCGGCTTTGTACTGGCCACAGGTGGTCCATCATTAGGCTATAGAAAGTCACAAAGACTGTCAACTAGAGTGTGGGAGACATTATCTATGAGCAGAAGGAATGCCTCCAGGTTTGCTGAAGTAGCCCAAGTTTTGCTCCTCATGGGGGCAAGGGGGAAGCCGCTTGTAGGGGGTCAGGAAGGGGAGGAAAGAGAATGCACATTTCTATAGCACCTACTCTGTGTTGGGCACCATGCTGAGTGCTTTACAAATATTATTTCATTTGATCCTCACAATAACCCTGAGAAGTAGGAACTATTATCTTCTCCATTTTACAGTTCAGACAAAGGTTAAGTGACTTGTCCAGGGTCTTGGAGTAAGTAAGTATTTTGACTGCAGGCCCCGGTGCTCTACCCACTGTGCCACCTAGCCAGGTAGAGAGGAGGCATTAAGGTCCAGGCTGCTCTTATTAACACAGAGATTGATTATTGGCTAGCTAAGTCAGCTTCTGCCCTCTCTTGACCTCCCTGTTTGGGCAACAGCTTTATACCACGCAAATCGTTTGGTGGCTCCACAGCTTCTAGAGCAAGGATCTGGACTGTTCAGCCTGGTGTTGAAGAAGTTCCTAGTGACCATCCCCGCCTCATTTCCCTCTACTCCCTTCTATTGACTCAACATCCATAATCCAATGGAAAGAGCTCCTAGAGGTCAGGGACTCTGTCCTATTGATTTGGCACCTCCCCCCATATTTATCACAGGTCCTCATCCATAGTAGATGCTCAATAAATGTGTATTGAATGAATGAAGAAAAGAGTGAAGGAAGCCTTGTTTCACGGTCAAAGAATAAAACCTTGGCTATCTAGCAAATGATCAAATGAAGATTCGATGAAATCATTTTTGTAAAGTGTTTAGTGGTGCCTGACACCCAGGTCAGTGCTGTACAAATGCTTCTCCCCTTTCTCCCTTAGCAGTAGAACCCCATAGGAGGTTTGCCTTGTGGCTGGTGACAAGGCTTTGCTACATGGCAGTGAGTTGGTGCTATGTTCATCTTTCATTGAGTGGAGGGAGAGAGCCAACCAGTCCCTCTTCTCTCTGATGTTTGTGCTCCCTTTGGCACAGAAATAAAGTAACACATGGTCATGTATGCATACATACATACACACACACACACACACACACACACACACAAAGAATCCTTTTCTTTATTCTTATTCATCATTATACTGCGGATATAGACCCACCCACGGTGGCCAGGATGAGACAAGGCTGCTTTCATGTCCTTGGGTCATGATTATTCGTTATGTCTCTGGCCGTTGGCCTCAGGATCTCTCTTGAAACAAAGTATGAAGCATCTTTGGGCAGCGCAGTATACCATGGCTCAGACTTTGGGCCTTTGTCCTTCAAGGTCCTACTTGGAGGGTGCTGTCTCCCCTCTCTCACCTCTCAGTCACTAAGGATTTTTCAGTGTTAGAACATGTGAGAAAAAGACAAAATATTTGCTTTTGTCTCCATTTTAGACATTGACATTGGAGATCTTGGGTGTCTTCATTGGAACTGGACTAGTGTCTGGTCCTGGGAAACCAGAAGGCATGGGGTGGGGAGCTATGCATGAAGCCTCAGATGGCCCTTCTTGGTGAGGAGGTCAGTCGTGGGCTGGCTCAGTCAGTTTTGGTGCAATCTGAATTGATCCAGATGGTAAAAAGAGGTACCGCCTCATTTGTGGTTAACCTGCAAAGTTTCTATACACCACTCAAACGTTGCCTCTCTCCCAGTTATGTGGCCCTATAGGTGGCTGTTTATTTTGTGTCTTCACATAATTTTAGAGCAGGGAGCCTGACATAGCGAGTGGGGCGGGAATGTAACAAATAAGCAAGAGCATCTATATGTGTATGGGGGAGGGGGGTGCATGTATGTGTTGTGTGAATGCACGCAGTGTGTAAATGTACTCATGTGGGTTATTCTGTTTGTCACCTGAAATCTCGGATAAAAGATTCTGATTCTTGCAATTACATTGCATAAGTGATCAGAACAGTCACTCACCTGGACTATCCCACACATCCAATCAAATTGTCAAGTGACCCCATGGTTTAGGGCCATCCAATATCACCAGAGAGGGGAAAGTCACGAATCAAAGAGTGTGCCCAATTGACAGAGGACCACCAGTGTGAGGTTTGTACCCAAAGTAGAACGTGGTTACTTTAAGCCATTAAGCATGACTGGGTTAGAGCTGGAAATGACTTCAGAAGCCACCTAGTACAATGTCCTTATTTTGACATAAGCCAAGACCCAGGGAAGTGAAGTGATCTGCCCAAGGCCACACACTAGCAAGTGGCAGAGCTAGGATTCAGACCCAAGTCCTCTGATTCCCAATCTAACACACTTTCCATGGTTTTCTCTCTCTCTCTTTCTTTTTTCCTTCCTTCTTTCTTTTCCTTCCTTCCTTTGTCTTCCTTCCTTCCTTTATCTTTCTCTCTGTCTCTGTTTCTCTCTGCCTCTGTCTCTATCTCTCTGTTTCTGTATCTGTCTCTGTCTCTGTCTCTGTATCTCATCCCCAGGGACCAGGGAGTCAGAACTGCCCAGAAAGAGGAGAAAAGCTACGGTTAATCCTGACCAGCAGTGCCCACATTCCAAAGGTGGGGGCCAGAGGAAGGAAAGAATACCTTCTCTCTTTAGTCACGCTCTGATTTTGGCATTTCCCTCTTGGGCCTTAATCACCAGTTGGGCCTTCTGGTCATCTCTTGCCTGAGATTTCTTTTAGAGTGAGATCAGGGTACTACTTTAACAATTCGGAGGGAGAGAGAACCATTGCCAACACTGTAGCTGCACGACGACATAAGGAGGGAAATACAAAGAGGCCAAAAGTAATTCTCCAGACTGTGGCTTTTGCCTTGATATGAGTCTTTATGGAATAAATCACAGAATGTAAATGGCAATAAATGGAGAGGACAGTAATTATACGTATCATTACACATTATAAAGTTCCGCCCATCTATGTGTACATAGAGGAGATAATTCTATTTCTAAAATTCGAAATTTTGTATAACATCTGGGAGACTTTGGAGGCAGAACACCTGGGTGTGACACTTTTCTTCCATGGGCAGGTCACATCACCATTCTGTGCCTCAGTTTCTTCATTTGTAAGATTGGGATAATGATAATGATAACTAACTTTAAGGTTTGCATATGACATTCGATGTGGTAAAAAAAAACCTCTAGGAGTTAGGTGTTCTTGTGCTCATTTTACAGGTGAGGGAATTGAGGCTGGCAGATGTTAAATGACTGGTCCTGGGTCACACAGCTAAGAAGCAGCTGAGGTAGGATTTGAACTCAGGTCTTCTTGACTCTTAAGTCTATCCACTCTTCCAGTTCATTCCTTACGTTTCTATCCACATGATCTGTTATTTTCGTTTGACTTGGAGACTCTAGGGTAATGCCTGGCATGGGAATTCCTCCTACCAATAGGGCAGGTTTGTGTCTTTGTAGATTCGTCTGCCTGAGGTCTGAACAGGTGCAGCCACACACGACTAGTGAACCTCGGCTCTTCTGAACTCTCTGTCCATTAAACTAAACAGCCTCTGTTTTTACTTTGCTTAAAAAATGGGCCTGTATTTCTCCAGAGCCCAGTGCCCCATCCAAGAACCTCTTTCTACCTATTGCTCCCTTTGTTCTCTCTACTTGTCATCTGAAGAATCTCTAGGCACCACCGAGAGGTCAGACAACCAGTATGAGTCAGAAGTAGAATCTGAACCTGCTGAGGGCAGCACTCTCTTCTCTATAAGATCCTGCCTCAACATAAATCTGACTTCATCATTTGAAATAAAACAAAATGGGGAAATTCAAGCATGTCACTTCATCTGGAAAATAGTTGACTTTTCCATGAAGGAGAAAGTTCCCAGGGGACAGAATCCAGTGCCATCACACACTCCAAGGAGGGACAAGGACCCAGGGCTTTACCAGGGGGACAAAATTCCAAAGCTGAGGGCCCTTTCTGGGACTCTGTTTATTTCAAGCCTTTGATTCCCAGCAAGGGAGTATAGACAAGCAGAGATTAGGGGATTATGAAGCAGGTCCCCCTGCCCCTCCCAGGAAGGTTGGACTAATGGGCCTTCCAGCTCTGACGTGCAGAATCTGTGATCATTCAAGGTTTTCTTCTATGACAAACAAAACCAACAGAGAGAAATGTCAAGGTATATGTATAAAGTTATCTTTATCAGGCCAAAGAAGAAACTCTGAAGAAATTCTAAAAAATATAATTATTTGAAAAGGAATTGGGAAACATGTTGAGATGGGGTGTACGGGGTGGCCCTCAAGGACAATGGAGAGAAACCCCTAATAAAACTCATTCCCCCCATTTCTGTCTCTGCCCACTTGATCTTTTGGCCACTCCTAACCAGAGACCTCTCTTAACATAAAATAAACACTATTTTAACAGCAAATGGAAATGGCATACAACTTCTCTAATTTCTAGGAGTCCTCAATAGATTAGGGATTGCACCTCTCAGGATGCAGTTGGCAAATACTCTCCAGTTTATCTCATCTGTCATGATGACATTTAAGGAAAGAAACAAATGGGGAAGTTCTAGGGACCAGTCTAGCAAGGGCTTTCTGCACTGAAAACCATAGGCCAAAGATCACACCTATTGCTTCTATATATATCACTTGAATTCTTAACATCTTTTATCTAGCTCCTGGCAAATATTCAGCAGCCTAGCTCAGAAGGCCAAGAATCAGGCTGACTCTTCAGATGAGAGTAGGCATGTTTTACAAAACTAGGAGTAGGCCAGGGTCAGGGTGGTCAATTGCTGTAAGAGTTAGCCTTCAAAGGTATGTCTTGGTGCCATCCAATAAGATGTAATCCTGCTCATTGGCAGGACTTGGCATCTCCCACCAGGTCCCTTCACACATAGAATCCAAGAAAACTTCCTTAGCTTCATAACACTTTCTGGCCTTCAGTATCCATATAGCTCAAAAGCCCCCATCAATAGTTTTACTTTTACTGGGCCAATCAGCAGACAAATGAGCTCAAAGCAAAAGGTGTTTAATTAAACAGCTTGGCGCAATAAGTGACAAGGAAGATTATCTCCATACACATAGGGAGTAGTACTCTATCCCACATATTAGTATGCCTCCATTGAGGGTGGGAAAACAAAAAGGGAATGAGAGATACACAATAGGAAACCTGAGCTACAAGGTGGCATCTCTCACCTCCAACACAGAGAGCCTTCCATTCCCCCCAGTGAGTGATACCATCATGCCGCTATTTGAGCTGCTGCTGCTCTCCACTGCTTGTCCTCTGCAGTCAGGCTTCTTGTCTGAAGACTTGTCTTTAGCAGCAATCTGACCTCTTCCTCTTGGGAGAGAAGGCTGCCAGCTCTATAATCTGATAGCCCCAAGGACCATCCAGTGCAAGGGGCAAGCTGCCAGTATCTGAGGCCCTAGCACAGAAATCCAGTGACCAGACCTCTGGCCCCCAACACAAGAAGCTTAGAACAGTGCCTTCTGTGCCCTAGGAGCACAGTTCACCTTAAAAGTCACAAAATAGACTGAAAATAAGCAAAAAACAGACAAGAGTTCTGACTATAGAAAGTTACTATGGCAACAAGGAAGATCAAAACACAAACTCAGAAGAAGACAACAACGTCAAAATGCCTACATGTAAAACCTCAAAGGGGAATATGAATTGGTCTCAAGCCTAAAAAACCTTCTTGGAAGAGCTCAAAAAGGATCTTAAAAATGAAATAAGAGAGGTTGAGGAAAAATTGGGAAAAGAAATAAGAATTATGCAAGAGAGAATCAGCAGCTTGGAAAAGAAAGGACAAAAATTGACTGAAGGAAACAATTCTTTTAAATATACAATTGCCCAAATGGGGGAAAACATCCACTGAAGAAAACAACTCCTTAAAAGTAGAATTGGCCAAATGGAAAAGGAGGCAAAAAGCCTACTGAAAAAAATAATTCCTTAAAAATTAGACTTGGGCAAGTGGAAGTTAATGACTCTATGAGACATTAACAATCAGTCAAACAAAATCAA
Source organism: Trichosurus vulpecula (assembly GCF_011100635.1). Lineage (NCBI taxonomy): Eukaryota > Metazoa > Chordata > Mammalia > Diprotodontia > Phalangeridae > Trichosurus > Trichosurus vulpecula. The sequence continues at coordinate 5,370,448 of NC_050580.1, read as the reverse complement.
AAGAATGAAAAAAATTGAAGAAAATGTAAAATACCTCATTAGAAAAACAAATGACCCGGAAAAGAGATTCAAGAAAGATAATTTAAGAATTATTGGACTACCTGAAAGTCATGATTAAAAAAGAGCCTGGAAAGCATCTTTCAAGAAATTATCAAGGAAAACTGCCTCAATATCCTAGAACCAGAGGGTAAAATAGTCATTGAAAGAATCCAACAATTTCCTGAAAGAGATCCCAAAATAAAAAATCCAAGGAATCTTGCAGTCAAATTCCAGAATCACCAAGTCAAGGAGAAAATACTGCATGCAGTCAGAATGAAACAAATCGAATATCAAGGACTACACAGTCAGGATTACATGGGACTTAGCAGCTTCTACATTAAAGCATCAGAGGGCTTGGAATGTGATATTCTGGAAGGCAAGAATCTGGATATTGTGGAAACCAAGAATCAACTACCCAGGAAAATTGAGCATAATTTTTCAGGTGAAAGGTGCACATTAAATGAAATAGGGGACTTTCAAACTTTCCTGATGAAAAGACCAGAGCTGAGCAGAAAATTCGATCTTCAAATACTAGACTCAAGAGAAGCATAAAAAAGTAAACAGAAAGAAAAAAGTTATTCAATAAGGTTTAACTGTTTTCATCTCAACACAAGAAGATAATGCTTTTAATTCTTGAGAACTGTATCTCTATTAGGGCAATTAGAAGAGATATACATAGACAGAGGTTGTGGGTATAAGTTGACTTTGATGTGATGGTATAAAAAATTAAGGGGCAAAAAAAGGATTGTACTGGGAGAAAGGGAAAGGGGGAGGCAGAATAGGGTAAATAACATCACACGAAGAGACACAAAAGACCTATTACAGTAGAGGGAAAGAAGGGAGAGGGTAAGCCTTGTTTGAACCTTACTCTCATTGGATTTGGCTTGAAGAGGGAATAGCATAATTTATCTTATCCTATAGGGAAATAGGAAGGGAAAGGGGAAAGAAAGGGGGAAACTGATAGAAAGGAGGGCAGTTTGAGGGAGGTGGTGGTCAAAAGCAAAAGACTGGTGAGGAGGAACAGGGTGAAAGTGAGAGAAAAGTATAAACAGGAAGAAAATAGGATAGAGGGAAATACATAGTTAGTAATCATACTGTGAATGTGAATGGGATGAACTCTCCCATAAAACAGAAGTGGATAGCAGAATAGATTAAAAACCCGAATCCTACAATATATTGTTTACAAGAAATACTTTGAAACAGAGAGATACACACAGAGTAAAGGTAAAATACTGTAGCAGATTATATGATGCTTCAGCTGAAGTAAAAAAAAAAGCAGGGGTAGAAATCCTGATCTCAGACAAAGCAAAAGGAAAAATAGACCTAATTAAAAGAGATAAAGAAGAAAACTACATCTTGCTGAAAGGTAGCATAGACAATGAAGTAATATCAATAATAAGCATATATACACCAAGGGGTGTATCCAAATAGCATCCAAATTCTTAGAGGAGAATTTAGGTGAGTTATAGGAAGAAATAGACAGCAAAACTATACTAGTGGGAGACCTCAATGCCCCCCTCTCAGAACTAGGTAAATCTAACCACAAAATAAACAAGAAAGAAGTTAAGGAGGTGAATAGAACTTTAGAAAAATTAGATATGATAGACATCTGGAGAAAACTGAATGGGGATAGAAAGGAATATACCTTTTTTCTCAGTGGTAATGGCACCTACACAAAATTGACCATGTACTAGGGCATAAAAACCTCACAGTCCAGTGCAGGAAGGCAGAAATATTAAATGCATCCTTTTCAAAACATGATGCAATGAAAATTACATGTAATAAAGGGCCACGTAAAGATAGATTAAAATAAATTGGAAACTAAATAATCTAATCCTAAAGAATAAGTGAGGAGAGAAAAGGAAAATGAAGGGCAGAAAAGGAAAATAACAAATGTTGGAGGGGATGTGGGGAAAATGAAACATTAATACATTGTTGGTGGCATTGTGAACTGATTCAACAGCTCTCTAGACCAATTTGGAACTATGCCCAAAGGGCTATAAAATGATGCATACTCTTTGACCTATCAATGCCACTACCAGGTCTATAGCCAAAAAGAGATAAAAACAAAAAGGAAAGGGACTTATATGTACAAAAATATTTATAGCAGCACTTTTATGGTGGCAAGGAATTGGAAATTGAGGGGATGCCCATGCCCATCAATTGGGGAATGGATGAACAAATTGCGCTATGTGATTGTGATGGAATGCTATTGCGGATAAGAGATGATGAACAGGATACCCTCAGAAAAACCTGGAAAGACTTACTTGAGCTGATCCAAGGTGACATGTACTGTCTACAAAGTGACAGCAATATAGCAAGATGATCAGCTGTGAATGACTTATCTATTCTCTGTAATACATCGATCCAAGACAACTCTGAAGGACTTATGATGAAAAATGCTAACCATCTCCAGACTGATGGTGTCTGAATATAGATTGAAGCATACTTTTTTACTTTCTTTATTTCTCTTGAGGTTTTTTTTGGTCTATGTTTTCTTTCACAACATAACTAATATGGAAATATGTTTTGCATGACTATACACATATAATCTATATCTAATTGCTTTCCTTCTCAATGAGGGGGGTGGTAAGGGAGGAAGGGAAAGAATTTGGAACTTATAGTTTTAAAGATGAATGTTGAAAATTGTTTTTGCATGCAATAAATAAAATACTAAATAAATTTTGAAAAAAGAATGAGTGGGTAAATCAATGAATCATAGAAACAATTAATGATTTCATCAAAGAGAATGACAATAATGATAAAACATACCAAAATGTATGGGATGCAGCCAAAGTAGTTCTCAGAGAAATTTTATATTTCTAAATACTTACACGAATAAAATAGAGAAAGAGCAGATTGGGCATGCAACTAAAAAAGCTAGAAAAAGAGTAAATTCAAAATCCCTAATTAAATACCAAATTAGAAATTCTGAAACTCAAAGGAGAAATAAATAAAACTGAAAGTAAGAAAACTATTGAACTAACACGTAAAAACAAGAGCTAGTTTACAAAAAACCAAACAAACAGTAAAATAGATAAACCTTTGGTTAATTTGATTTAAAAAAAGAAAGAAGGAAACCAAATTACCAGTATCAAAAATAAAAAGGTGAATTTACCACTAATGAAGAGGAAAGTAAAGATAACTAGGAGCTATTTTGCTCAACAGTATGCCAATAGATCTGACAAACTAAGTGCAATTGATCAGTGTTTACAAAATATGAATTGTCCAGATTAGCAGAAGAGGAAATAAAATATTGAAATAACTCCATTTTAGAAAAAGAAATTGAACAAGCCATTTACAAACTTCCTAAGAAAACATCTGCAGGGACAAATGGATTCACAAGTGAGTTCTACCAAACATTTAAAGAACAATTAATTCTAATACTATATAAACTATTTGGTATTAACCATTTTAATAGATGGAGAAACTGAGGCAGACAGAGGTTAAGTGATTTACCTTGGGTCACACAGCTAGTAAGTATCTAAGACCAAATTTGAACTCAGGTCTTCCTGACTTCAGGTCCACTGCACCACCGAGCTGTCTCAGCTAGGAAGACTGTTGGGCTCAGAGAAATTAGTCAAACAATCCATTTATTCAGCATCTACTATGCATAGAACATTAGGAATACAAAGGAGTATAAGACAGGATCTCTGACTTCAAGAAGCTTAGATGGGAACACAAGGTACATTCTATACGAAAATGTAATTTAAACAGGATAAACAATTGTGTGGGTAAGCAAAATGGGCTCTCAGCACTCAGTTCAACCAAGTGCCCTTGAAGAGTTTGGCCTTTGTTTCCTTGATTAGATTTGGGAGTCCTTGGTGCCTTCTTGCCTCAGGGGAGGGCCTAGTTTACACATGAATTTGAGTGACATGTCTGGGATAGCAGAGGCTTTTAGACCACATGGGTTTAAGTTGCCTCTTTGTGACGATAGTTCACATGGTGTATCCTAGAACAAGTTACACTGTGATCCAATTACAAAGGAAACTAAAACATATCATTCATAATAAAGCAAAACATATCATTCAATGACATTCCCAAATATTGGTTTATGATTCAAATGTGATCCACCCCTAGGTGCCAGCAAGATAATCTCTTCAATCAATCATCCCCAAAATAATTATTAATAATTCAAATGTCCACCCCTAGATCCTTGTATCCATTACATAGGATCAATAATATCATAACAATAAAACAACATAGCAAGGATAACACAAAATAAGTACACAGAAGACTATCATCATTCCCACCCCTTCGAACGATTGGGGCTCAAAATCTTGGGTAAGGGGTGAAGGTCTCATTTTCCATAGCTTCTTCTTGCTGAAATTGGATGTAGAGGTGTCCCTGCCCCAAAAAGTCCCATTCCAGAGGTCAGTTCTTTAACGAGCTGGCAGGAATTCCAAGAATGCTACGTGCTTAGGCAGTCACCGGAAAGTGCAGGGTGTTTAAGCCTAAAGGAAACAGAACTAGCAACAAGGTTAGCCAAAACAAAGAACAAAAAGAGTAGGCAAGTATGGGCTATTATCCTTCAAATAAAATCATCTCCAGTTTGGTTGAGATTTCAGTTATGCAAAGATCCAATATCAGAGCCAAACTCAGGTGGGAAATGTTTCTTTTCAAAAGGAACATAATAAGGAAGCCAAGAGGATCCCACCCTAGATAGAGACTAAGATTGTCCTCTCAGCCTTTCCCCAGATGTACAAGGAAACACAATGGGAAAACTAAACTAAGAGGATCCCATTCTAGGTAGACACTAGGATTGTCCTCCCAGCCTTTCCCCAAATGTACAAGTTTTCATCCGTTAATCATACAAGATCACCTTCCCTCTGAGTGGCTTGTGGGCTTGCAGGAGCAGTTCTTATTTCCCTATTTCTCCTGTTATCAAGTCCTTTATCTCAGTACATTCTGTACAATTCATTGGTTGGAATGCCATCTATCATTTCAAAACCTACCCCCGCTCTCAGCAGAGCAGTAAACATTTCTTTTCTTGTTACTCTATTTTGGAGCCAAGTTTGCTGGTTATTCACCCTTCTCTCTCGAGGAGATCTATCCCTTCCCCAGTCACCTAAGTCATGTAACTGTAAAATCTTATTTATCACTGTTGTAAGACGGCTCCCTACTTCCCCAAGTAACAAATTCAAAATTAGTTGTTTATAAGCAGGGGGAGCTGTCCTAATTATTAAATTCCTATGAGGCAGTCCCATTGGATCATTGTAATATTTGTCTGCAGTTCCTATCATGATAGCAGTCTTCATTACCTCCTCCTTTAGTCTCATGATACAATCTCTAAGTGAATACCAGGGTCTGTGCTCAGTGGGCCACATAGATTCAGTAGCATATCTCTTATTGCATCCCACAGCGGCTAACGCCAACAGAGTAGTCCTGCCATCACCATCCCCTGGCTGATGATGTTCCCTAAAAGCTTGTTGAACTAGAGGATCATGGCTGATACCTATGAATCTCATAAGTCTGTCCTATCTACTGATATTCCACTGGCCCCTTGATCACTGAGTCTTACCATCCAAGATATTAATGGTTCTCCTATTCTTTGGCTGAATCTACTCAAAATATCTGTGACCTCTTGCGGTGAGAAATCTTCCTGAATTTCCCTTGTAACTGAATCGTCACCTCAGGTTTCTGTCTTCCTCCTTTGTATGGGTCGAGCCCTTGTCTGATCATTTAACCATCTCCCATTCTCTGTGCGAGGGACGTCCTGAACTCTGGTAGTGTTTTGTGTCTCAGCCCCTAATGTTGTCTCATTTTCCCCCCACTCGCTTCCCCTGCCACCATGGCAAGGACAAAGCAGGCAGTCAGGCTCGGTCTGGGCTGGGTTGGAATGCACTCTTGGCTTATTTGGTCTCCTGTTGCTCCTAGCCACATTAATAGAAAAGTTCTCATTTGAGTCAGTTTGTTCTCCTGCTATCTGAGATTCCCCTTCTTGCCGTGGGGTAGGAGTGCCCCCATCTCTTTCACTTAATCTCAATCTTTCGTATACTAGCTGGTAGGCTGATAACACTATCCAGCTTTGCCTAGATAGTGATGCCCTGACTGAATCCCAACTTCTTATAAACACCTTTCCAAATCCCTAGGATCTCCTCTCCATTGCCTTGGTTCCCAGTTTTCACAGGGCCCAGCTTTTTTAGCCAATTCTTTTGCTAGGGAGGAATAAAATGGATCCTCCCACCCTGGGATATTCATCTCTTCCTCTGAAGTTCTTCTGCTTCTAAATAGAGATCTTATACCTAGCGATCCCATCCTCGTCGCCAAGTGTATTAGGAGGGCAGAGTTTATAATTTCAAAGAGGATCATATATATGTCTGAAAGGTTTGGAACCGCCAGATATAAGAAATTCTCAAGATAAGAGGCAGAAGAATCAAAGCATATATTTAGGCTCCACAGTAACCAATCCATGAACCAGCATCCCCATTTTGATATATTGATCAAAAGCTTCCAGGCCCAATAAGTCTGCCTCACAAGAGTAACCAGGAGGCCACAGAGAAGCATGATGGTGTAAAGCAAAATCATATACATGCTTCCCCTCTGTGGTAAAAAGATTACCCACTGGCCTCAAGTCCTTGTTCAGCTTCCTTCCGTAGGTCAGCTCTGCTACCAGCAGCTCCTGCTTCAGCTTCGGCTGTGGCTGTAGCTATAGCAGCCTCTGGCTCCAACAGAAGCTGTTTTTAACCATCCGGCTTCTGTGGGGGTGTAAGGTACGCCGGGGAAAACACAGGTTCTTTCAATCTGCTTAAGCAAGGTGAAGGGGTTGACCGGGAAAGCACAGGTTCTTTCGATCAGCTTAAGCAAGGGAAGCAAGGTGAAGGGGCCGACAAGTTTACTCCAGTCCAACATACAAACAGCATTCAGTTCAGGGGGAAAAAGCCAAATTATTCAAGGGCACTTGTTGACTAAGTGCTAAGGAGCCCATTTTTGGTTACCAACACACATGGGTGAGTCGCATGTGTGACTCACCCCTGACCCTGAAAAAGATATAAAACCAGGGGTTGGCTTTCTTTTCTTTGGAGCTCTTACCCACCACAGTGGTGGCATGAGTGACTCTGGGCCAGCCCTTGTTCTGAGCTCCCGGGCTGAACCTAGATGTTGGTAACTATGAATTGTATTGGGTCTGTCTGTTGATGTTTGTAATTTGTTTGTATTTTGCTCTGAAGTTCAGGGTGCTGGTCTTTTCCCCTGAACTAAGTGAATGGCATTTGTATGCTGAATTAAAGTAAGCTTGTCAACCTCTTAAAAAAAACTATTTGGGAAAATAGGTGAAGAATCAGTCCTACCAAATTCCTTTTATGACCTAAATATGGTGCTGATACCTAAAACAGGAAGAACCAAAACAGAGAAGGAAAATTATAGGCCAATTTCCTAAAGAAAATATTAGCAAAGAGATTACATCAATTTATCATGAGGATAATACATTATGACCAGGGGGGATTGATACCAGTAATGCAGGACTGGTTCAATATCAGGAAAACTAACAGCATAATTGACCATATCAATAACAAAACTAACAGAAATCATATGATTACCTCAATAGATGCAGAAAAAGCTTTTGACAAAACACAGCACTCTGTTAAAAGCACTAGAGACCATAAGAACACATGGAGTTTTCCTTAAAATAATAAGTAGTATCTATTTAAAATCATCAGCAAGTATTTTATGAAATGGGTATAAGCTAGAAGCTTTCCCAATAAGATCAGGGGTGAAACAAGGATACACATCATCACCACTATTACACAATATTGTACTGGAAATGTTAGCATTAGCAATAAAAGAAAAAGAAATGGAAGGAATTAGAATAGGCAGTGAGAAAACAAAACTCTCACTCTTTGCAGATGACATGATGGTGTACTTAGAGAACCCTAGAGAATCAGCTAAAAAATTACTTGAAATAATTAACAACTTTAGCAAAAATAAACCCATATAAATCATCAACATTTTTTATATTACCAATAAAGCCCAGCAACAAGAGATAGAAAGAGAAATTCCATTGAAAATAACTGTAGACAACATGAAATATTTGGGAGTCTACTTGCCAAGACAAACCCAGGAAATATATGAACACAATCACAAAACATTTTTCACACAAATAAAGTCAGATATAAACAATTGCAAAAATATCAATTGCTCACTGATAGGCCTAGTGGATATAATAAAAATGAAATTCTACCTAAATTAATTTAATTCTTCAGTGCCACACCAATAAGAATATTGGTATACTATATAATGTGAAAATAATAATATATAATACACAATAATAATAAAAATTATAACAAAATTCACTTGGAAGGACAAAAGGTCAAGAATATCAAGGGAATTAATGAAAAAATGCAAAGGAAAGTGGCCTAGCAATACCAGATCTCAAACTATATTATAAAGCATAAATCATTAAAACTATTTGGTGATAAACCCAAAGATCTAAGCTTTTGGCACAATAACCAATTATTTGACAAAAACTTCTGGGAAAATTGGAAAATGGTATGGCAGAAACTAGGCATAGACTAATATCTCACACCACACCAAGATAAGGTCAAAATGGGCACATGATTTATACATAAAGGGTAATACCATAAGCAAATTAGGGAGCAAGGAATAGTTTACTTGTCAGATCTATGGAGAAGGAAAGAATTTATGACCAAACAAGAGATAGAGAACATTATAAAATGCAAAATGGATAATTTTCATTACATTAAATTTAAAAAGTTTTGCACAAACAAAACTTTTGCAACCAAAATTAGAGGGAAAGCAGAGAGCTGGGAAAGAATTTTTACAGCCTGATAAAGGCCTCATTTCCAAAATATGTAGAGAATTGAGTCAAATTTATAAGAACACAAGTCATTCTCCAATTGATAAATCGTCAAAGGAATATGAACAGGTGGCTTTCAGATGAACAAATTAAAACTATCTAGAGTCATGTGAAAAAATGCTCTAAATCACTATTGACTAGAGAAATGCAAATTAAAACAACTCTGAGGTATGACATCACACCTACCAGATTGTCTAACACGACAAAAAGGGGAAATGATAAATGTTGGAGATGATGTGAGAACATTGAAACACTAATGCATTGTTGGTGGAGTTGTGAACTGATCCAACCACTCTAGAGAGCAATTTGGAACTATGCCCAAAGGGCTATAAAACTGTATACCCTATGATCCAGCAATACCACTACCAGGTTTATATCCCAAAGGGATCATAAAGAAGAAAAAAGGACCCACACATACAAAAATATTTATAGGATCAATTCTCTATCCATTAAGGATAGAGAATTGTGGTATATGAATGTAATGGAATAATATTGTTCTATAAGAAATGATGAGCAGATGGATTTCGGAAAAACCTGGAAAGACATACATGAACTGATGCTGAGCGAAGTGAGCAGCACCAGGAGAATGTTGTACACAGTAACAGCAACACTGTGCAACGATCAACTTTGATAGACTTAGCTCTTCTCAGCAATGTGAAGATCCAAGACAATTCCAAAAGACTCATGATGGAAAATGCTATATACATCCAGAGAAAGAACTATGGAGTCTGAATGTGGAGTCAAAGCATACTATTTTCACTTTTTTTGTTTTTTCTTTCTTGTGGTTTTTTCCTTTTTTTCTGATTCTTCTTTCAGAGCATGACTAATGTGGAAACATGTTTAACGTGATTGTACATGTATAACCTATATCAGATTTCTTGCTATCTTGGGGAGGGGGGAGAAGGCAGGGAGGGAGAAAATTTTGGAATTCACAGTTTTATAAAAATGAATGTTGAAAACTATCTTTACATGTAATTGAAAAAAATAAAATACTGTTAAGTCGGGAAAAGCCCATTGATTGATGAATTGATGGATTGATTTGTGGTCTTTGGTAGGGAAAGCCACTGGCTTGCTTTCGCCACTTTCCCCACTTCCACTTTTTTCTGGAGGTTAGAGGAAAGAAGGTGCCATGTGTCTGCATCTGAGCAGTGGCTTCTGGTGCTAGGAAGAAACCATCAAGGTCAACTAGTCTGACCTCTGTTTATAGAGCAGGAAACCAAGAGCAATCAAGGGGGAGTGACTTGCCCAAGGTCACACAGGCAAGAGTTGGTTCTGCAGCTGGGATTTGCATTCATATCCTCTGAATCCAAACCCAGCACTCCTTCCATGACCCAGGAGAAGGTACCCAAGTGTTCCAATGTTCCATTGGCTTCAAATCAGCTTCTGCCTTAGTGAGAAGAGGTTTATCACCAACTCAGCCTAAGAGAAAACCACATCAGGTTGTGGGGTTAGCCTGTGAGCCCCCTTGGGTGTGCTGTGTAAGTGGTGAGCAGCTCCTTTAAGACTTGTCTCCCTGCCAGCATCACTGGATACAAGTGACTGATCATAGCAACAGTAACAGCAGTCTTAATGGCAGATATTTTCAGAGTACTTTAAAATGGACAAAGTTGCTTTTTATTGAAATACTACAGACACCACACTCATTTTACAGATAAGAAAACAGGCTGGAGGGATGATGTGATTTGTCCTTGGTCACACAAGGTGCTTCCAACTCTGGAAGCAGGATTCCATTCCAGGTGTTCTTGATTCCAAGTCCAGCACCCTGGAAGACAAAAGCCTTCATTGATAGAATGGACCCAACCATGTGTCTTTTCAGGAATGATTGAGCTGTTCAGAGCTGAAACACTTAGTCTCTGTCTCCCACTCAGCACAGCACTCCATGGACCCCAACAAAACCGGACCTGACCCAGAGGCCACAGTTTTCATTTCCCCAGTCTTTGGGTAAGTGGCTGATGTACACTCAAATACCAGTGAAAGGAGCTCCTCTCCCCATCACCCCCCCATACACACACACACACACACACACACACACACACAAACAGATTGTTGCTCTGGTATCATTTGATGAACACAAAGGCCTTTTTTGAGCATAGGAGGCCTGGTGAGGCCACTCACTTGCTGGGAGTGGATTTGGCTGCCAACATGAGGATCCCTCTCCTGGATCTCCCACTTCTTTGTATATTCTTGGATAAGCAGCTGGCTCTCTTTGGGCCTCTTTCTCCCCACCCGTAACATGAAGGGCTTACACTCAATGGCCTCAGAGGTCTCTGTAACTCCAGCTTGATCATCTTCAAACACTAGGCACAAACTGAGTTCAGCAGTGTCTTTCTATTTTCAAGATAATTCAAAAAAGGGGCACTTGAGGTCCTGAGGAGCAGCCTGCCCTACCCCTCAACCTGTGGGCTGTGGGTAATGCCCACTGTTCCCCTAATTTCTGCTTCAGAAATGCATTTTCCAGTGAAAGGTGCTCGACTTCCTTTTCTTTCCAAGAAATAAAAAATCACTTGGCAAGTAGATGTGTGCCAAGCAGCGCTAGTCACACACAGGGCCAGTGATTTTCCCAGGAGAGCAAATCCAGCGGCTCAAGCAGGCTACTTACTAAGTGGGAAGGAAGAAGATCAGAGCCGCACCACTTACAAATAAATACATGTTCTTGACTGTCCTTCCAAACACAACAGCTAAATGAGTGCATTTGGGCTTTTCTGTCTTAAAGTAATCAGTGAACCCTGACCAGCCTCGGAAGCCCACCAGTATCCTCTCACTAACCTTTGGATTCCAAGAAACATTACATTAAAGAAGGAAAAAAGATATCTTTGGTTGGACCTCAGAAAGCAAGGCCCAGTTTGTTTCCTATAGAATATTTATTGGTGGATTTCCCTGTAGGACAGGATCCTTTTCTGCAGAAGGATCCCATCCTATAGTAGTGACCTTCACAGTGTGTGTGTGTGTGTGTGTGTGTGTGTGTGTGTGTGTGTGTGTGTAGGGGGAAAGTATACATACCAGCTTCTCAAACCTCCTATCCCCACCATGCAGAATGAGGAGTAAGTGACAGAAGAGGTCAGATCCTCTGAGACAGAAGGAGCAATGGCTATAGATGGCTCTGCCGAGCCCTTCCCAACAAAGACTGCTTGCCTACTGGGAACTTACCCACACTGAGGTCTGACTAAGGTCTGCACGCATGCCTTGTCTTTTCAAAAATGAGTTTTATTCATGCCTTTTTAGTTTTATATCACAATCATTTTGGGAAATATTTCCATCCCTGTACCTCCAATTGAACTCTCCCGTATAAGAGAGAAAAACAGTTAAGCCAAAAGACTCACTGTGGTGAGCACTTCTGACAATGGGCCGTGTTTTTTCCTAGGAGTCCCCCTTTCATTTTCTGTTCTCTGGGACCTCTCTTGGCTTTCCAGCCACTCCAAATGTAGCTTCCTTTTCATGATCTCTTTTCTTTCCTTTTTAAAATTTTATTTATTTAATATTTTAGTTCCCCCAATTACATGTAAAAATAATTTTTAATATTTGTCTTTTAAAATTTTAACTTCCAAATTTACCCCCTCCCTCTCTCCTCTCTTGAGAAGGCAAGCAAATTTATATAGGTTATACATGTGCAGTCATGTAAAACATATCTCTGTATTAGTCATGTTGTGAAAGAAAACAAACAAAAAATCCAGAGATGAAAAAAAAACAAGAAAAATAAAGAAAGTAATAAAAATATATACTTCAATCTCTACTCAGACTCCTTCAGTTCTTTCTCTGGAGATGGATAGCATTTTTCATCATAAGTCCTTCAGAATTGTCTTAGATCATTGTATTGCTGAGAAGAGCTAAGTCATTCACAGTTGGTCATCTTAGAATGTTGCTGTAAGAACAACATTCTCCTGGTTCTGCTCATTTCACTTTGCATCAGTTCAAGTAAATCTTCTCAGGTTTTTCTGAGAGCATCCTGATCATCATTTTCTTCAGCACAATAGCATTTCATCATAATTGTATGCCACAACATATCAGCCATTCCCCAACCGACAGATATCCTTTCAATTTCTAATTCTTTGCCACCATTGTAAGAGCTGCCATAAATAGTTTTGTACATACAGATCCTTTTCTTTTCTTCTTTTTTATCTCTTTGGGATACAGATGTAGAAGTAGTATTGCTGCAGGACAGGAGGGAGCAAAATATAGTTCATCTTTCACAACATGAGTATTGTGGAAGGGTTTTGCATAATGATACACATGTGGCCTATGTTGAATTGCTTGCCTTCTTAGGGAGGGTGGGGGGGGAGGGGAGAATTTGGAACTCAAAGTCTTAAAAGCAGATGTTCAAAAAAAAGTTGTTTTTGCATGCAACTGGGAAATAAGATATACAGGCAATGGGGCATAGAAATCTAGCTTGCCCTACAAAAAAGTAAGGGAAAAGGGCATGGGGTGAGTGGGGTGACAGAAGGGCTAGCTGGGGAATGGAGCAATCAGAATATATGCCATCTTGGAGTGGGGGGGAGGGTAGTAATGGGGAGAAATTTTTAATTCAAAATCTTGTGGAAATCAATGCTGAAAACTAAAAATATTAAATAAAAAAAGAAGTGGTATTGCTGGATCATGGCATATGCACAGTTTTATAGCCCCTTGTGTATAGTTCCAAATTGCCCTCCAGAATAGTTGAATTAGTTCACAACTCTACCAAGGGTGCATTAGTGTCTCAGTTTTCCCATATCTCCTTGAACATTTGTCATTTTTCTTTTCTGTAATATTAGCCAATTTATAGGTTGATACTTCAGAATTGTTTTAATTTGCATTTCTCTAATTAATAGTAATTTAGAGCATTTTTTGTGTGTGACTCTAAATAACTTAGATTACTTCATCTGAAAACTCCTTGCTCATATCCTTTGACCCTGCTTGTCAATTGAGAAATGCCTTATATTATTATAAATTTGACTCTGTTCTCTATAAATTTGAGAAATGAGGTCTTTATTAGAGAAACGCTGTAAAATTTTTTCACAGTTATGATAACCATATATTTCCCTCCATCCGATTTCCCCCCATTTATCCTACCTTTCACTCTGTCCACCTCAAAAGTGTTTTGCTTCTGACTACTACCCCCCCAGTCTACCTTCCCTTCTATCAGCCCCCCTCTTCTCTTATCCCCTTCTTCTCCTACTTTCCCGTAGGGCAAGATAGAATTCTATAGCCAAATGAGTATGTATGTTATTCCCTTTTTGAGCCAATTTTGATGAGAGTGAGGTTCACACACCTCTCCCATACCTTCACCTCTACCGTAAAAGCTCATTCGTACCTCTTTTATGTGAGATAATCTACCCCATTCTACCATTCCCTTTCATTCAGTGCATTCCTCTTTTTCACCCCGCAATTTTAGTTTTTTAGATAATCATCCTATCATATTTAACTCATACCTATGTCCTCTGTCTATGTGTACTCCTTCTAACTGCCCTAATAATGAGAATGTTCTTAGGAGTTACAAGTTTCATCTTCCCATGTAGGACTGTGAATAAAGCATTTAACCTTATTGAATTCATTATGATTTCTCTTCCCTGTTTAGCTTTTCATCCTTCTTTTGAGTCTTGTATTTGAAGATCATATATTCTATTCAGCTCTGGTTTTTTCATCAGTAATGCTTAAAAGTCCTCTAGTTCATTGACTATCCATTTCCCCTTGAAGGATTATATTCAGTTTTCAGGGTAGGTGATTCTTGGTTGTGATCCTAGCTCCACTGCCCTCCCAAAATATCATATTCCAAGCCTTTGATCCTTTAATGTAGAAGCTGCTAAATCTTGTGTTATTTTAACTATGGCTCCATGATATTTGAATTGTTTCTTTCTGACTGCTTGCAATATTTTCTCTTTGACCTGGGAGCTCTGGAATTTGGCTATAATATTCATGGGAGTTTTCATTTTGGGATCTTTCTGAAGGTGTTAGGTAGATTCTTTCAATTTCTATTTTACCTTCTGGTTTTAGAATATTAAGGAAATTTTTCATGATAAACTCCTGAATTATGATGTCGAAGTTCTCTCTCTCTCTCTTTTTTAGCATGGCTTTCTGGTAGTCCACTAATTCTTAAATTGTCTTTCCTTGATTTATTTTTTTCAGGTCTGTTGTTTTTCCAATGAGATATTTTACATTTACTTCTATTTTTCATTCTTTTGATTTTGTTTGATTGTTTCCTGATGTCTCATGAGTTATTAGCTTCCACTGGCCCAATTTTAATTATCAAGGAATTATTTTCTTTTTAAAATTTATTTTTTATTTTTAGTTTATGACACTCAGTTCCACAAGTTTTTGAGTTCCAAATTTTCTCCTCCTCCCCCTTTCCCCCCAAGATGGCATGTAATCTGATATAGGTTCTACATATACTATCGCATTAAACTTGTTTACACAATAGTCAAGTTGTAAAGAATTACAGCCAATAGAATGAATCACGAGAAAGAAAAAACAAAACCAAAAAAGAAGGTAAAAAAGAAGATAGCAAATACTTTGCCTGAATCTACATTCAGACTCCACAGTTCTTTCTCTGGGTATGCATAGCTTTTTACATCATGAGACATTTGGAGCTGTCTTTGAACCCTGTATTGCTGAGAAGAGCCAAGTCTATCAGGTAGCCATCACAGATACCACGTGTCTGTGATCATGTATAATGTTCTCCTGGTTCTGCTGCCCTCAGCATCAGATCATGTAAGTCTTTCTAGGTTATTATGAAGCTCATCTGCTCCTTATTTCTTATAGCACAATAATATTCCATTATATTCATATACTACAACTTGTTTAGCCATTACCCAGTTGATGGGCATCCTCTTGATTTTCAATTCTTTTCCACCACAAAAAGAACTCCTATAAATATTTTTGTACATACAAGCCCCATTCCCACTTGTGTGGTCTCTTTGGGATACAGCCTTAGAGGTGGTATTAAAGGGTATGCACTTTTTTTAAAAAAAAAAATCATTATTTATTTAATATTTTTAGTTTTCAGCATTAATTTTCACAAGAGTTTGAATTACAAATTTTCTCCCCATTTCTACCCTCCCCCACTCCAAGATGACAAATATTCAGATTGCCCCATTCCCCAATCAACCCTCCCTTCTGTCACCCCACTCACCCCATGCCCTTTTCCCTTACTTTCTTGTAGGGCAAGATAGATTTTTATGCCCCATTGCTTGTATATCTTACTTCTTAGTTGCATGCAAAAACTTCTTTTTGAACATCTGCTTTGAAAACTTTGAGTTCCAAATTCTCTCCCCTCTTCCCTCCCTACCCACCCTCCCTAAGAAGGCAAACAATTCAACATAGGCCACACATGTATCATTATGCAAAACCCTTCCACAATACTCATGTTGTGGAAGACTAACTATATTTTGCTCCTTCCTATCCTATCCCCCTTTATCCAATTTTCTCCCTTGACCCTGTCCCTTTTCAAAAGTGTTTGCATTTGATTACCTCCTCCCCCTATCTGCCTTCCCTTCTATCTTCCCCCTTTTTTATCTCCTTCCTCTTTCTTTCCTGTGGGGTAAGATACCCAATTGAGTGTGTATGTTATTCCCTCCTCAGTTCAAATCTGATGAGAGCAAGATTCACTCATTCCCCCTCACCTGCCCCCTCTTCCCTCCCAACAGAACTGCTTTTTCTTGCCACTTTTATGTGAGATAATTTTCCCCATTCTATCTCTCCCTTTCTCCCTCTCTCAATATATTCCTATCTCATCCCTTAATTTGAATTTTTTAGATATCATCCCTTCATATTCAACTCACCCTGAGCCCTTTGTCTATACATATATGTGTGTGTGTGTGTGTGTGTGTGTGTATGCATGTATGTATATATTCCCTTCAGCTACCCTAATACTGAGGTCTCATGAATCATACACATCATCTTTCCATGTAGGAATGTAAATAAAACAGTTCAACTTTAGTAAGTCCCTTGTGATTTCTCCTTCTTGTTTACCTCTTCATGCTTCTCTTGATTCTTGTGTTTGAAAGTCAAAATTTTCTATTCAGCTCTGGTGTTTTCACTAAGAAGGCTTGTAAGTCCTCTATTTTATTGAAAATCCATATTTTCCCTTGGAGCATGATACTCAGTTTTGCTGGGTAGGTGATTCTTGGTTTTAATCCTAGCTCAATTGACCTCCAGAATACTGTATTCCAAGCCCTTTGATCCCTTAATATAGAAGCTGCTAGATCTTGTGTTATCCTGATCGTGTTTCCACAATATTCAAATTGTTTCTTTCTGGCCGGTTACAGTATTTTCTCCTTGATCTGGGAGCTCTGGAATTTGGCAACAATATTCCTAGGAGTTTTCTGTTTGGGATCTTTTTCAGGAGGTGATCGTTGGATTTTTTCAATTTCTATTTTACCTTCTGGCTCTAGTGCATCAGGGCAGTTCTCCTTGATAATTTCTTGAAAGATGATATCTAGGCTCTTTTTTTGATCATGACTTTCAGGTAGTCCAATAATTTTTAAATTATTTCTCCTGGATCTATTTTCCAGGTCAGTGGGTTTTCCAATGAGATATTTCACATTGTCTTCCACTTTTTCATTCCTTTGGTTCTGTTTTATAATATCTTGATTTCGGAAGGACAGGGGGCCGAGCCAAGATGGCGGCTGGTAATCAGGGACTAGCATGAGCTCTGTACCGAGTCCCTCCAAAAACCTATAAAAAATGGCTCTGAACCAATTCTAGAATTGCAGAACCCACAAAACATCAGAGGGAAGCAGGGCTCCAGCTCAGGACAGCCTGGATGGGCTCTGGGTGAGGTCTATCCCACACGGAGCTGGGAGCTGGGAGCTGGGAGCTGGGAACAGAGTGGAGCAGAGCCCAGCCTGAGCGGCGGACCAACAAGACCAGCAACTGGGCAGAGCATGCCCTAGCGCCCTGAATCAGTGAGCTGCAGCAGTTACCAGACTTCTCAACCCACAAACACCAAAGATTGCTGAGAAGGTTAGTGGGAAAAGCTGCGGGAGGGGAAGGAGTTCGCGGTTCGGCTTCCAGCCCCGGGGGCAGCGGAGGTGGGGCAGCTATGGCTGTTGTTGCTTCTGGCTCCAGGCCCACCTGGTGGGAGGAATTAAGTGGCGGATCAGAGCAGGAGTGCACAGCCTGCTGAAGATCTAGTCTGAGTTGGGGGTTCTTGGGGAAGGAGCAGTGCTGGTGTGGCAGAGCTGGCACCTCCCCCCCAAACGTGGAACATAGAACTCCTTAGTCTACAAGCAGTCATACCCCACTGAAAAACTCAAAGGTCAAGTCAGTTGGCTGGGAATATGGCCAGGCAGCGAAAACGCACCGAGATTCAGTCTCAGACTTTGCATTCTTTCTTTGCCAACAAAGAAGACCAAAACATACAGCCTAAAGAAGTCAATAAAGTGCAAGAGCCTACACCAAAAGACTCCAAGAAAAACATGAACTGGTCCCAGGCCATGGAAGAACTCAAAAAGGATTTGGAAAAGCAAGTTAGAGAAGTAGAGGAAAAATTGGGAAGAGAAATGAGAAGGATAAGAGAAAACCATGAAAAACAAGTCAATGACTTGCTAAAGGAGACCCAAAAAATACTGAAAAATACACTGAAGAAAACAACACCTTAAAAAATAGACTAACGCAAATGGCAAAAGAGCTCCAAAAAGCCAACGAAGAGAAGAATGCCTTGAAAGGCAGAATTAGCCAAATGGAAAAGGAGGTCCAAAAGACCACTGAAGAAAATACTATGTTAAAAATTAGATTGGAGCAAGTGGAAGTAGTGACTTTATGAGAAATCAAGATATTATAAAACAGAACCAAAGGAATGAAAAAATGGAAGACAATGTGAAATATCTCATTGGAAAAACCACTGAGCTGGAAAATAGATCCAGGAGAGATAATTTTAAAATTATTGGACTACCTGAAAGCCATGATCAAAAAAAGAGCCTAGATATCATCTTTCAAGAAATTATCAAGGAGAACTGCCCTGATATTCTAGAGCCACAGGGCAAAATAGAAATTGAAAGAATCCATCGATCGCCTCTTCAAATAGATGCCAAAAAGAAATCTCCCAGGAATATTGTCGCCAAATTCCAGAGCTCCCAGATCAAGGAGAAAATACTGCAAGCAGCCAGACAGAAACAATTTGAGTACTGTGGAAACCCAATCAGAATAACCTAAGATCTGGCAGCCTCTACATTAAGAGATCGAAGGGCTTGGAATACGATATTCCAGAGGTCAATGGAACTAGGATTAAAACCTAGAATCACCTACCCAGCAAAACTGAGTATCATGCTCCAAGGCAAAATATGGATTTTCAATAAAATAGAGGACTTCCAAGCTTTCTCAGTGAAAAGACCAGAACTGAATAGAAAATTTGACTTTCAAACACAAGAATCAAGAGAAGCATGAAAAGGTAATCAAGAAAAAGAACAAGAAAAAGAAATTGCAAGGGACTTACTAAAGGTGAACTGTTTTGTTGACATTCCTACATGGAAAGATGACAAGTATGATTCATGAGACCTTAGTATGATGGTAGCTGAAGGGAATATGCATACATATATGTTTATGTATATATATGGGTGAATGTGTATGTATATATCTATGTGTGTGTGTGTGTCTCTGTATATATATACAGAGAGAGAGAGAGAAAGAGAGAGCGGACACAGGGTCAGTTGAAGATGAAGGGAAGATATCTTAAAAAAAATAAAATCAAATTAAGGGATGAGAGAGAAATATATTGAGTGAGGGAGATAAGGAGAGATAGAATGGAGTGGATTATCTCGCATAAAGGTGGCAAGAGGAAGCAGTTCTGTGGGAGGAGGGGAGAGGGCGGATGAGGGGGGAATGAGTGAACATGGCTCTCATCAGATTTGGCCTAAGGAGGGAATACCATACATACCCAATTGGGAATCTTACCCCACAGGAAAGAAGAGGGAAGAAGATAAAAAAAAATGGGGGGGATGATGGAGGGGAGGGCTGATGGAGGTGGAAGTAGTCAAAAACAAACACTTTCGAAAGGGGACAGGGTCAAGGGAGAAAATTCAATCATGGGGGATGGGATGGGAAGAAGCAAAATATAGTTAGTCTTTCACAACATGAGTATTGTGGAAGGGTTATACATAATGATACACATGTGGCCTATGTTGAATTGCTTGACTTCTTAGGGAGGGTGGGTGGGAAGGGAAGAGGGGAGAGAATTTGGAACTCAAAGTTTTAAAAACAGATATTCAAAAACAAACAAAAATGTTTTTGCATGCAACTAGAAAATACGATACACAGACAATGGGGAGTAGAAATTTATCTTGCCCTACAAGAAAGGAAGGGAAAAGGGGATGGGAGGGGAGTGGGGTGACAGAGGGGAGCCCTGACTGGGGAACAGGGCAACCAGAATATACACCATCTTGGAGTGGGGGGGAGGATAGAAATGGGAAGAAAATTTGTAATTCAAACTCTTGTGAAAATCAATGCTGAAAACTAAATATGTTAAATAAATAAATAAATTTAAAAAATAATATCTTGATTTCTCATAAAGTCAGTAGCTTCCACTTGCTCCAATCCAATTTTTAAGGTAGTATTTTCTTCAGTGGTCTTTTGGAACTCCTTTTCTATTTGGTTAATTCTGCTTTTCAAAGCATTCTTCTCCTCATTGGCTTTTTGGAGCTCTTTTGACATTTGAGTTAGTCTATTTTTAAGGTGTCATTTTCTTCAGTATTTTTTCAGTCTCCTTTAGCAAATCATTGACTTGTTTTTCATGGTCTTCTCACATCATTCTCATTTCTCTTCCCAATTTTTCCTCTACTTCTCTAACTTGTTTTTCCAAATCCTTTTTGAGCTCTTCCATGGCCTGAGACCAGCTCATGTTTTTCTTGGAGACTTTTGATGTAGGCTCTTTGACTTTGTTGACTTCTTCTTGCTGTATGTTTTGGTCTTCTTTGTCACCAAAGAAAGATTCCAAAGTCTGAGTCTGAATCTGAGTCCATTTTCGCTGCCTGGCCATATTCCCAACCAACTGCTTGACCCTTGAGTTTTTTGTGGGGGTATGACTGCTTGTAGAGTAGAGAGTACTTTGTCCCAAGTTTGAGGGGCTGCGCTGTTGTTTTCATAGCTATTTCTACACAGCAAGCTCTGCCACACCAGTGCTCCTCCTCCCCCAAGAACCACCAATCTGGACTGCAGCTCAGATCTGAGCAGGCTCTGCACTCCCGCTGGGATCTGCCACTTAATTCCTCCCACCAGGTGGGCCTGGGGCCTGAAGCAACTGCAGTTGTAGTTCTGTAGCTGCACCTCCCCAGCTGCCCCCCAGGGAGGTGGCCAAACCACACACTCCTTTCACTCTGTCCCTGCAGCTTTTCCCACTAACCTTCTCTATTGTCTTTGGTGTTTGTGGTTTGAGAAGTCTGGTAACTGCCACAGCTCACTGATTCAGGGCACTATGGCCTTTTCTGCCCAGCTCCTGGTCTGGTTGGTCCAGGCGCAGCCCATGCTGGGCTCTGCTCTACTCCACTCCCAGCTCCGTGGGATAGACCTTACCCAGAGACCATCCAGGCTGTCCCGGGCTGAAGCCCTGCTTCCCTCTGCTATTCCGTGGGTTCTGCAGCTCTAGAATTTGTTCTGAGCCATTTCATAGGTTTTTGGAGGGACTGGGGGAAGGAGCTCAAGCAAGTCCCTGCTTTCCAGCCGCCATCTTGGCTCTGACCCCCGGTATGCACTTTTTAAATAGCCCTTTAGGCATATTTCCAAATTGCTCTACATTATGGCTGGATCAGTTCACAACTCCACCAACAATGTAACAGTGTTCCAATTTTCCCACATCTTCTCCAACATTTATTATTTTCCTGCTTTGTCATGTTGGCCAATCTGACAGGAGAGATGTGGTACCTAAGAGTTATTTTGATTTGCATTTCTCTAAGCAACAGTGATTTAGAGCATCTTTTCATATGACTATAGATATCTTTAATTTATTCTTCTGAGAACTGCCTGTTCGTATCCTTTGACCATTTATCAATTGGGGAATGACCTGTATTCCTATAAATTTTATTCAGTTCCCTGTATATCTTAGAGATGAGGCCTTTATCAGAGACACTGGTTGTAAAAATTCTTTCCCAATTTTCTTTTTCCCTCCTAATGTTTGTTGCATTGGCTTTACACAAAAACTTTTCAATTTAACATAATCAAAATTATCTATTCTGCATTTTGTAACACTACTTCTTGTTTAGTAATAAATTCTTCCCTTCTACATAAATCTGACAGGTAACCTATTCCTTGCTCTCCCAAATTGCTTATGGTATCAACCTTTATATCTAAATTGGGAACCCATTTTGACTTTATTTTGGTATACAGTGTAAGATATTGGTCTATGCCAAGTTTCTGCTGTATTATTTTCCAGTTTTCCCAGGAGTTTTTGTGAAATACTAAATTCTTAACCCAGAATCTGGATTCTTTAGGTTTATCAAAGGGTACATTTCTATAGTCATTGACTACTGCGTCTTGTGTACCTAACCTATTCCACTGATCCACCACTTTATTTCTTAGCCAGTTTTGGTGACTGTTGCTTTATAATATCATTTAATATATGGGTATGACTAAAGGAATTATTTTCTTCAGTGAGCTTTTGTACCTCCTTTTCCATTTGGCCAATTCTACTTTTTAAAGTTTTCTTCTCTTCATTGGATTTTTGTTCCTCTTTTACCATTTGGCCTATTCTGTTTTTAAGGTGTTATTTACTTCTGTAATTTTTGTGCCTCCATTACCAAATTTTTAACTGTTTTTCCATGATGTTATTGAATCACTCTTATTTCTTTTCCCAATTTTTCCTCTACCTCTCTTATTTGATTTTTAAAATCCTTTTTAAGTTCTTGCATGGCCTGGGACAAATGCACATTTTTCTTTGAACTTTGAATGTAGCAGTTTTTTTAATTTTTCTCATCTTCTTCTGAGTTTGCATTATATGAGCTCTCCTGTCACCATAGTAACTTTCTATAATCAAGATCTTTTTTTGTTATTGTTGTTTGTGTATTTTCCCAGCTTATTTTTTTAACGTCTTGCTTTATGTTAAAGTTAGGCTCTGCACATGGTGTGGAGAGGACACAGGTTTTTTTGTGTGGCTGTTGTCAGAGCTAGTTCTGTGGGTTGTAAGTTTTTATTCTTCTAAGGTGTTATGATCTAAGGAGGGGTGTGTTTACTACTCTCCTGGCTTGTGCTCTGGTCTGAGAATGACCACAAGCATTCTTTCTTGCCCTGGAACTGTAACAAAAGTCTCTGCTCCCCTGTGGCTGCAAACTCTGATGTGCTAGTGCTCTTTATTGCCCTGGGACTGCAGCCTGGGACTGGGAACTGAATCTGCATATGGTAATGCATCAGAGTCCTGCCCCTGGCAAAAGAACCCCTGTAATCTTCCAACCAGTTGTCTCACCCCCTTACTTTCTGTGGGCTGAAAGCTCCAGAGCCCCTGCTTCCACCTTTGATTCAGTCACCCCCAAGGCCTGCGGTTAGTTTTCTGGGGTGCAGCCTGAGCTGGTGTAGCCTTCGCTGGACTGCACTCTACTCTCACTGTGGTGCGACAGACTTTTCCTGCTGATCTAAGTCATCTTGGACTGGAAAATCATTTCACCCCATCTTTTTGTGTGTTCTGCCACTCCAGAATTTGTTTTGAGGCATTATTTAAAGTTGTTGGAAGGGAATTTGGGAGAGCTCAGGCAAGTTTCTGCATTTTCCCCGCCATCTTGGCTCTGCCGTCCCTTAGTGATCTCTTCAGTTACATTGTTGCAATCACTGTGAATGTTGTTCTCTCAGTTCACTATTTCATTTTGCATAATTTAATAGAAACCTCTTGTTTCTCTGAATCCTTCACATTTGCTATTTCTTTCCCTCCTCTCCTCCTGTAATCATGTTCATTGGCCCTTCTCCTCTGATCTTAAAGTTTGACATGCCTTTTGTGCTTTGGTACAAATGCAGAGATTTACTTCAAAGCCAGCCTGGTCCTTGGGAGCTGCAGAGATACAGTGAGAAGAGAAGTTGCTGTCCAATATTTAGGAATCAGAGAATTGCTTCTGAGCCAAGCTGCCTTCAAGCTCTGCTCCTCTTCCACTTCTCCCCATGCAGTCTGAGAAGGCAGTGAGCAAAAAGGCTGTGTCAGCCTTCTCAGCTGCTGAAGGTTCAATATTTTAGTGTGAAGTGCCAGGGACGTGAGAGACCATTGACTGGAGCATGGGCTTTGTGTGGGCAACTCAAATGCCCCAGATTCAAGACCTTTTGGGAATGAGGTTCCTGGGTGAGAGAGCATGCAGAGGTGACTGGGGGTCCAAGCGGAAATGTGGCAGCAGCCCTCACCAGGGATTCAGCCAAGCCCTTCCTAGCAGGTGCACAGCCCCACCAGGTGGGCAGAAGTGCAGTGAGCAGCCTTTGTGGGTCTGAGATGAAAACCAGGGCAGAAACAGCCTGGATCTAGCACTGGACCCAAAGCTGGTTAGCTGTGGGTGAAGTCTTTTCCCCTCTGAAGAAAACTGCACACCCATGAGATGTGAGGGGAGAGTGAAATTCACATGTCGCTGTTTCAGAGCAGTAGCAAAGAGGATGTGTGGGGATCCTGGGGGCTTCTTTGAGAAAATTGTACACCAAAAGGCCCATTATGGTGCCCTATGCCTACATCAGGGCACATGGTCAAGAGTGGGAAGGGACAGAGGGGAGCTGCATATTGTGCAAGACCAAGGATTTGAACCTTGGTCCTGATCCCTGCAAAGGAGGCCTATTTATGACTCCAACAAAGGATTCTCCTTTATTTGAAAATATCTCATCTATGATATGCATTATATAAGAAATTCTAAGGAGAAAAACCCTTGCAGCACTCTAAATGATTTAGTGTTTATGGGATTGTATTGTGGCATTTGTCATGAGTAGAGCCTGGATTGGAATCCAGGATTCCATTTACTTCATGGAGTGTCTCTTAATCACTTACTGTGGGCCAGGTACCAGGGACCCCTATTCCCAAAGACTTTATAGGCTATTGGGGGAAACAATACACATTCCACTATCTGGAGAGAATGAGAGTTACAACAGGAGGATAGAGTAGTGGGAGAATCAGGACAGGCTTCCTCTAGGAGGCAACACTGGGGTGAGTGGGGAAGGGAATGGTGGCTTCCTAAGAGGGGGAGGTGAAAGCTGTGGGTGCTACTCTGAGAACTACTGCAGAGGACCTTCAAGACCCCACCCCAGACCCAGCTCTGCATTTCTGACTCATGCCCTGGGCTACTGATGGGATCTCCAAATTGGATGTACTATGTCACCTGCCAGATGAAGCTCCTGGGTGACCTGCCCAAGGTCCTATGTGACCCAGGCAGGGTCCTGACTCTTTTATCTCTGATTCTACTGCTCTATGACTGTGGTCTTCAAATTTTTCTCAAATTTTCTCAAATTTACTCTTAAAAATCATTGAGAATTCTCCCCCAAAGAGCTTTGATTTTTTAGGGGGGCAGGCAGGGCAACTGGGGTTAAGTGACTTGCCCAAGGTCACACAGCTAATAAGTGTGTCAAGGTCTGAGGCCAGATTTGAATTCAAGTCCTTCTGACTCCAGGGCCAGTGCTCTACTCACTGCGCCACCTAGCTGCCCCAAGAGCTTTGATTTCTAAGGGTTGCATCTATCTATAGTTACCATATTAGAAATTAAACCATTTTAGTGTCATTACAAAAAGTCATTTTGATCTCATGAGCTCCCTGCAGAGTTCTCAGGGAGCCTCAGCAGCTCTGGAGCACACTTTGAAAATGGCTAGTCTAGGACATGATCCATGTAAAGGTCATTCTACTGGTCAGCCCTCATTAGGACACGAGTCTCGAGGTGGTGCTTTTTTTTTCCGAGAGTGGTGAACGACTCCCACTCTCTCATTTAGCATTCCAGGTATAGAGGCCAAACTAGGTGATGTCAGGAGGACAGAAGCTGGAATGTAATGCTCAGGGACCAGTGAGAGTCCCAGTTTGAGTGGACCATGAAACCCATGCAGCTGCCTGATAAGATAAGCTGGGGCTAGATCATGAATGGCTTTTAATGAGCAACCAAGAAGTCTGCATTTTTATTCTAGAGGTGACAGGGAGCCTCTGAAGAGTCTGGAGAGGAAGAGTGCCTTGGTTAAACCTGCAATGGAGGAATATCAGTTTAGCAGCTGTGACACCGCTGCATGACCCTGAGCAGGTTACCGTCCCTCTATGAGCTTTGATTTTCTTATCTGTAGAATAGGGTAATAGGACAAGTATTACTTAGCTGATGTTGTTGTGATGAAACTCCAAGGGATTATAGGAAGTGCTTCTCAGATGTTAAGGCACTTTAGGAATGGCAGTTATTGTTAATCTAATCCTTAGATGATCAGAAACAAAAAAGTATTTTCCAGCATGAGAACTGATGGGAAGATTTCAAAAGATAATGGATGGAATGCAGCCCCCTATTAAACCAGAAGCCAGGAATGAAAAGGAAGCTCTGTTCTGTTCAGGCTGGTGGCTATTGACAGGTCCTGGCACTTCTGGGTGCTCTGGAGATGCCATCAGGTTGGCACAGTGGTCAGGCTGCCCACCTAGAATGTTTCCCTTTCCTAACAGCAGAGGCTAGAGGATCCATGTTGATGTTTCAGCCTTGTTTGCTCATCTCCCCTCTGTTAAAAAGGCTGGTGCCCAGCCCACCAGACCACAGCAAGAATGGCAGTTCCCTGGGGCAAGAAGACCCTCAGACCTGTTTTGTGTGAGTGCAAGATTCCATCGCTTATCATTGTAGTAAGTGTATGCAACCCTTGGCCTGGGGAGGTGCCAGAAGGTGGGGATAGGGGTGGTTGGGCAAGGAGTCAGAAGCCAAGTCAATCTCAGGAATAGCTGAAGAGATTGGGGAAGGGGCAGACCTAGGTTCTGGCAATTCAGAAAGGAAAAACAGACAGAGGAAGTGATGGAAGAAGGCCATAGGTGGGAGGATTTTCATTCCTCTACCTGGCTTCCCTTGAGCCCAGAGGTCTTCCTAGAAGTAATGATTAAGCAACCAGCCTTAGTTGGGTCCCACACAGCCCAGTCTATGGGAAAGCAGCCCTGTAAAGCAAATGGAGGAAGGAGGGAGGGAATAAGCAGTATCAACACTTCTTGTGTGCCAGGCTCCATGCTAAGTACTTTACAAATATTATGTCATTTGGTCCTCACAACAACCCAGGGAAGCAGTTGCTGTTATTATCCCTGTTTTACATATGAGGAAATATAGGCTGATAGAAGTTAAGTGACTTACCCAGGGTCAGACAGCCAGTAAGTGTCTGAGTACAGATTGAACTCAGGTCATCCTGACTCCAGGCCCAATATACTGTCCATTGTGTGACCATCTGCCCACTGAGGATAGGATCAGAGGTCCCTGGAGGCAATAGAGAAGGAGGAAAAGGATTAGGAATATGCCCCTGGTCCTGATTCCTTCAACAGATTGGACATTGACCCTCTGAGAGGTTTGGCTGTGAGAGGAGCAGTCTGGAGATGCCTATTCAGCCCTTTCAGCACACTTGAGGGGATGTCTGAATCTAAGCACAAGAACTGCATTCCTAGATCTCTTTGGTTTGGGGCGTTGTGTGGATTGGTTGGCATATCCATCCCATGCAGTGGTTGTTATAATATATTGGATTAGTCCTTAAGCTTTTGGGGTTAGGAGGAAAGCAATGCATAGCAGCAAAGAAGGAAGAATCTCCCTGTGGGTTGGGTACTCAAACCACAGGAGTCTGATTGAATAAATGCATGTACACCAGGCTTCTCAACCAAGACATAGTGTTGTCATCAAAGAGAGCTTGCCCTTTGACAGAGAGAGTCAGCTTCCTGAGAGACAGTGAAAGCTTAGAAAGAGCATCCTCTGAGTCAGGGAAACTGTATAGACACTGCAGTGAACGTGAGACCCTCAGTCTTTGGTTCTCCTCATGAAACTGGGTCAGAATTCAGCCAGCAGCACCCCTTATCACTAAGTGTTGGGAGGGCAGGGTTCTTCCAATATAATTAAGTGTGAGTTTTAAGGTTTGCTTGAGAAGCATAAAGAGCTTCCGGAAATTTTATGAATTTCCCTAGAATTTTGATTTCTGAAAACATTTTTGCAAATTTTTGAGAAAAAAACTGGGAAGTTCCTTCTAAACAGAACTTTTGCCTTTCATTGTATACTTAATTTATTCAAATGATCTAACTTTATATTAAAGCTGAAGAGTTTGCTTATTAATTTCAATGCCTTGGGTTTAGCACTGAGACTTTTTGCATTTCTCTGTATGCCATGAGTCTGCATTCGGGTGTATGTTAAATTTTTACTTTAGGTGAGAACCACTTGAGTAGAATCCTCACAAAGCATGTTTGCAGTAGAAGTGCCCAATAACTCTGGGGAGGGATTTCTTGAGGATGACTCATTGGAGCTGTGAATGGTGAGGGGGTCCCAGGGGGAGTGACTTTTTAGACATTTCAGAGAGGGTAACAGAGCTTAGACGGTTCCAATATCAGCGACAAATTTCTGTATCCTTAGAGACATGAGTGAGAGAAAACACTTGGATACTCATCATCCACAGTGCTCCCCCCAGTGGCTAAAGAGCCATAAATCCCAATGTATAAATGGGAGTTAGGATTCTTGTTGTTGGAAATCTGTATGTATCAATATGGTGTAGTCACTGAACTGTCATGTGGGTGGAGAATGGCCAGCCCTGGCCAGTGCAGCTCATCTTCTCCACCCCTCCCTCCACCCTCCCTTTTACTTCCCTTTTAGTGACCCAGTGGTGTCCTCCCAGAGAATGGCACTGACCTGTGGGAGCAGAAACACCCAGCAGAGCACAAAGGGGCCACTCCCTCACATCGTCTTCTTGAGAGGGTCCAAAGGAAAGTCCCTCCACATCAGTGCTGACAGCAGGGGCATGCTGGAACTCCTGCCTCTGTCTCTAACCCAGAGCTGGTTGGGACATTCGCCAGCTCCCCAGAGTGTGGTCATTCACACTACAGCCCTGCTAATAATAAACATGCAGAAATCCTCCTTACTCCAGTGTGGGTGCTCATGGGAGCCCCCTCCCAGTTCATGGGATCACAGAATATTAGGCCAAGAGAAGGGAAAGGATGTGTAGTCACAGAATGACAGGATCAGAAGAGTCACTTAGTGGAACCTCTTTATTGGCCCAGGGAGGCCAGGTGACCCATTGGCCCTATAATGCTCTGCCTCCCACACTTGAAACCTCTCAGAGATGCCCTCTCATTTAAAGAGTGTTTGTGCTGCCTTTGCTTGGGAGCTGCCTCCTTGTCCTGTCCTCCTCCTCATTAGCCCTTCCAACATCAGAGCCCAGAGAGGCTGTGGTGAGACCTTCGGTTGGCTTGTTCACTCTTGCTGGCAGTAAGTAGCAGTGAGAGGGAAGATTCCACTGAGTCCAGCTGAGTGGGCTCTGGCTAGAGCAGGTGACCATTTCTTGTATTGCCTGGGCAGACCCAGTGGGACAGGCTGGACAGTCCTACAGAAGAGCAGTGGTGCAGGGGCAGGAGAAGCACTTCCTCACAATCCAATCCCATTTAATCCAGCTGATATCTCTTAAGAACCCACTTTGGGTAAGGCTTGGGCCAGACACTGAGGCTACCTTACAGGGTTTCCTAGCCAAAGGCACAGGATATGAGGGAAGGACTTTCTAAATCTTTGAGGGGAAAAGGAAGGTCATTGGAAAGGCAAGGGGAGGGGGACCTAATCTTTGGGGGCTCTGTTGTGAGTCTTGTGCATCTTTTTTATTGGTTACACTCATATGCGTCTTTGCAGTACTTTTTCGACCATGCCAAGACTTTTCACCCTGAAAGTTCACTCTACACCTGACCTCACCTTGAAAGTACCCTTCACCCCTGCAGCTTCTCTCTCAGATTGGTCAGTCCTTCCCAGAACCTGCATTTAAGGAGCAGGTCTGGCCAGTCATGTCTTCATTGCTCTTCAAGATGTACTCCTGACTCATTCCCACAGACTTCCTCTCTCCTGCTGGGCACATTCATGCTCTGCCCTGATCACCCCCAGCCTTTCCCCTCCTTTGTATGTGTTACCTTTCCCATTAGAGAATAAGATTCTTGGGGCCAAGGACTGGTTTTGTTCTGCTTGTATTTCTATTCCTGGTGTTAACACAGTGCATGTCACATAGTAAATGCTTCATAAATGCTTGTGGTCTGACTAAATGATGAACCGTCATCCTACGTGCTTGCTGGGAAATTGAAGGCTCTTTCCCTTTTGGTTGTAGAGTCTTAAACATGAGTCAAATTCTGATATTCCCTGAGAACTCTTTGGGTGGGGCATAAACCCAACAGTGAAACTCCTAAGAGGCCCGAGGTTGAATTTTGCCTCTGGGCTATTCCTTGCATAGCGAGTCTACTGAGGACCAACCTTATCTCCACAGTCATTCACAATCTTCGTGAGTGACGTTAAATAAACAATGAAGAGAAACCTTGGAAGAGGCCCTGAAAAAGAAAGGACAGAAAGCTCAGCCTTCAAGAAGTAAGATTTCTCTTTTTTCTTCTTTGTTGGTTTTGTTTCTTTTTTCTCATGATTCATTCCATGGGTTATAATTCTTCTTTACAACTTGAACATTGTATAAATAAGTTTAATGCCAAGGCATATGTAGAACCTATATCAGATTACACACCATCTTGGGGGGAGGGGGAGGAGAGGGAGAAGGAGAAAATTTGGAACTCAAAAACTTGCGGAACTGAGTGTTGTAAACTAAAAATAAAAAATAAATTTTAGAAAAAGAAAAAAAGATTTCACTTGGGAATCACCATGAACATATCAATAAAACTTAGAGGACCAAGCATCCCCTCTGGTACATTCTCCAGTTCCAGCCCCAAGGTGGGGAGAGTCCAAAGACCATGGGGATGGCAGTGCCCTTGAACTCACTGGGTCCCATCCCACCATCTGATCCCCAAGGGGGAACAGGAAGGGCTCTTGTTGATTTGTAGCATTTAGCCAATTCAACAAGTATTTATTAATCACCTACTGTGTGCCAACCCCTGTACTGAGTGCTGGTGCTAAGCAAAGGACTTTAGTATTACAAGGTCATGCTCTAACCTAGCCCTTCTACAGGGTCATGGCCCTGTAGGGGTGGAGGACGGAGGAAACCTCTCTAGCCCTGGATAAAAGTGATGGCAAATTCAGCCCAAGGGAGCACAAGGCACGAAAGGGATATTCCAAACAACTTTGTCATGACAAGAAATAATCCAACCGGAGTCATTTGAAGGGGAGGGAGAAGTATGTAACAAAGAGACATTAGGAGTCATGAGGGGCCATAGGGGTCATAAAGCCCAAGCAATGGTATTTCTGCTCCACAAGACAGGCTTTGGTGGAGCCGCTCCCGCACTAGGAATGGAGGAAAGCTGACATCAGAATTACTAGTGCTTGCTGAGGGGAGGGCAGGAAATGGGCCCTGGGCCGCTACCCCTCCAGCCAATCAGAACTCAAATATCCTCTTCCTTACTCCACGGCCAGTAGAAATCTTGAGCCCCTGCCCCTTTCACCACCTTCTGCTCTGCTAAGAATGCAAGTATTAACTGTCCCGCCTCTAAATTCACTGTCCCTGCCCTCTAAATTCCTCCTACTTGGCCTGGACTCCACTCCCCTCACTCAATTATGGCTTGGTTTGGAAGTGTTTTGCAGGCTTTTTCTACCCGGTGACATGAAAACTGTTGGTTTATTTGACTCAGTCAATCAATTAAATGGAAAAAAACACATCAAGTTGGTCATCTGTTTGCTTCAAGGGCTTTGGTGACAATTTCAGGATAATCTTATGTCTTTTAAAACTCAGATTTCTCTAAGCCTTGAAGATGTAGAAGCTGTCTTCTTTATTGGATGTCACTTGGCAGGGAAGTTGTTCGAGGTCATTCCTTATCACATAGAGGAGACTCAACCAGAAGTGACTATCCTACACCCACATGAATGGAACGTTCTGGCCCAGACTCACACTGGGGTCTAGGCTTATTTTTGCAGATCTACAATCGTAGCACTTAAAGACAGAGGAGACGACTGACACCCAGAAAGATGATGGACCTTGGCCAAGTAAAGTGAGTAGTGGAGCTAGGATTCAAACACAGACCTGCTCATTGTTCTTCCTTGATCACTGATGACACAAATAATTTTCCATGAAAATTTTAAGTATATTTTATTTCTTTTGTTTTTGCATCACTATAATTTCTGGACAATTTTCCCTCTGCCTGGAATTGAACCCTCTTTTATAACAAAGAAAAATTGTTAAGCAAAAACACCCAGTATAGTTACTGCCTCTTATCATTGTGCTATGGTGCCCCCCACCACCACCACACACACACCCTGTGGAGTGGAGGTAGATGGCTTCACAATTTGTGCTTTATGACTGTGACTGGGCTGGTTTTCCCTTGCTTGGAGCTGGGTCTCCCATAAGTGGCCTTCACTCACCATTGCGGTCACTGGGTGAATTGTCCTTCTGGTGGTTCTCGGTTCACTTTCCATCAGTTCATGGACATCTTTCCATGTTGCTCTGAGGTCCTCGTCATCCCAAGGAATCACTTTCTACAAGGTGATGATGGTGTCCTAGAATAAGAATCTTGCCGGTGGGACTCTATATTCACTGAGAGAGAGTTATCCTGTTGGGTGGCTGGAAGCATTGAACACCTTATACCTGAGAACAACTTCACTGGCCCAAGTCCATCTAGAGCAAGCTATGTGAGTTGGAAATGTTGGAGGTGGTAGAAGAATCAGGGTTCCCAGTAGACCCTCTCCCCTGGAGGAGGAAGATCTGAGATTGATCAGAAGAGAGAGCAGTTCAGACCAGTCTGGGGACCTGGGGAGGAGGGTGGCCAGGCAGAAGCCTCCCGTGGCTCCCCACTGCCAGGGTCGGGCCCTTGTGGCTTCTCTCCTCTTGGTGCTCCATTCCCATTGATGGGCACTCAATCTGTACAGGTAGTGGTGCCTCATCAGCCTTCCCCACCACCCCACTTTGAATCAGGGTGAATGGCCTTCTTTCTTTTTTAATCGGGTTCACATCTTCTTCCTGAGGAGTGATTGGGAAGTGCTGACATTATCCCGTTTATGGACGATCTTCTCCTTAGCACAATGCCCTATGGTACAATTTGTTTCTAGCTCTAAACTCAGAAAAAGAGGAAATTGATGAGCAGCTGTTTTCCTCAGCCATTCGAATATAAACATAAACCTGCCAGGATTACAACTCTCAGTCATCAGCTGTAATTAAAAATATCCTTGAGGGATGAGGCCCAGGCCCTCCTTTTCCTGGCTTCTTCCCAGCCTGCGGCCCCTTCCTCTCCTGGTGCGGCTCACTCAAATTCCTTTCACTGGACCACCAATGGCCCCATGCTCACTTCTTGGGCCCCTTCCACCTCTGTTCCATTCTGTATTCTACACTGCCACTAATGTTATCCAAACAGTTTTGCCCTGGCAGGATCCAGGGGATGGAAAGTCTCCTTGCCGTTCTGAGACGCCCTCAGCCCCATGCAGTAGAAGAGGAGAGTTGTTACCCGTTTCCCTAGCGATCTTCTAACTGACTTTTATTGGCATCCACTTTCCTATAATTAAATCACAGCAGGCAAACAGGGAACCGATGGGTGCAGGTTGGAAGATGCTTGATGCAGGAGCTCCTCTGGAGGGTTGGCACCACCTTCCTCTGTACCACAAAGAAAGAGGGTTGACAAGAGAGACATTACAATTTATTATGATGGAAAATATACCTCTCCAAGGAATGATTAGTGGACTTTCAAGAACGATACCAGTACACATACGCTTTACAAAAGGAGACCTGTGCTGTTTGCGCGTGTGTATGTGTGTGCGTGTGTGTGTGCGTGTGTGTGTGTGTGTGTGTGTGTGTGTGTGTGTGTGTGTGTGTGTGTGTGTGTGTTGGCCAGTTTAATTCTGATTGAGTCAATTAGAGAACCAAAGAGATTAGGGAGAGTCAGTGCCATCTGTGGTCCACCCTCTGCTTCCGAGGGACCAAGGCCTCAGGATGCTGTGGCTGAAGATAAAGCTTGTCAGTAATAAGGGTTTGCTGATTCAATGGCTGGCAAGACGGGCCTTTGGGAAGCCTCCACCCATACGTTCTTGCTCTTTGTGAGGGCGCTGGACTAGGGAACAGGGCACCAGGGTTCAAATGCTTGTTCTGACACTTACTGTCTATGTCACCTTTGATGAATTGATTGACCTCCGGGGTCCTTAGAGGCTTCCTCAGCAAAATGAAGGGACTGGGCTAGGATCATAGGGTTTAGAGCTAGCAGGATACTAAGAGGTTATCGACTCTGACCTCTGCGTTTGGAGGAAATGGAAGTAGTAAGTCCATGATTGACCCAAGGGCCCCTGGCACCAGAGTCAGCTCTTTTCCTAGAGTGCTACAGAACCTCTTTCTGGCTCTAAATCTCATAGGATTTACAATCTGTGACAGTCTGTGTCCAGAGACTTGGTCAGCCATGCCATTTTCCTGCTCGAGAAGTTTCAAAGGCTCTCCCTTCTGTCTCAAAGATAAAATATGAATTCCTCCCTTTGTCAATGAAACACCATCTGGCCAGACGTTTCCCAGTCCTGCCCAGCAGCCAAACTGTCCATCTTGCCTTTCCCTATGCATGACCCTCCATCTTTGCCTCCATGCCTTCCCCCATTCCAGGAATGTCCTCTCCCTTCATTTCTGCCTCATCAAGCTCGTTCCAGGCTCAGCTCAAGAACCGCTTTCCCCAGGAAGCCTTTCACCATCCCTCCCATTGCTAGTGTTTCCCCCACCTTTATCTTGGTTTGATGTCTTTTCTGTATTTACCGCACAAGCTCCTAAGGTAGTGAGAACAGGTGAACCCAGTGGTACATAAAGAATGCTGCGTACAAGACTCAATGTTGTTGTTTGGGTGTGTCATGGAACTTGCAATGCCCATATGTGAAATAGAAAGATCCAAGGAAACCCTGAGTATACTTTTTGTTGGGTGAACACACTCTCAGTCGGCTTCCTATTCATCTCTCGGTCCTTGTCACACTTCTGAACTTTGGAGATATAAATTTTTATTTTGGTAAAGTAAGTTAATGTGAGAAATACAATTTGAGTTACTTTCAACATTTTAGTAACTTTGAAATTTTTGATTTTGATTAACTTTGATTCATTATGGAGTCAACAATGTTGTGTATTATGCAGTTAGCAAGTAGTTTATTTTTGAGTTAGTATGTTATTTCCCATCACCTCCCTCACCCACCATAGAAGGTAAACCCTTTGAGGGAAGGACTCGAACCCTAACCTCAGTGACTAGCACAGAGATGGTACATGGGAGGAACTTTCCCAATGCTGGTTGAACTGCATTAAATTGGATGGACCTGAATTGCACATGGGTGGAATCTACGCCCTGGGTTTCATTATTCCTGTGCTGAGAAGCTGCATCCTTCCCCCTTGTACTCACTGCTCCTGGGACATGCTCATGTGAGCCAGACAAAGCTCCCCACCATCTTCCTGTGGAGATTATTCTTGAATGGAAAAGATTATTCAGCAGGAATCCCTGTCTTATCCTGCTCCTGACTAATGAACATCTCTAGCTTCCCCCTTCAGTTTCGCCATCAGTGACAGAAGATGCAGGTCTCCTTGACCTTCCCAACCCCCACCCCTATTTCAGAGGCTGGAAGGAAGAAAGGATCCTCCAGTCTGGGGCCAATTGCCAGACACCCCCTGCTACCTCCACCTCTGCCACTATTTCAATTGTGCAAAAAGTATATGCTTAAGCCAGAGGCTGGTAAGGCTACCATGTTGGGAAGAAAGGCTTGAACATTTGACCAAGTGTCAGTGTAAATATAATTTCATCAGTCTTGCTGACATCTTTCCTTCATGCATTTAAAATCATTTTCTTGCCTTGAGTAATCTCCTGTGCACCTGGACAAGGA
Organism: Trichosurus vulpecula; assembly: GCF_011100635.1. Taxonomy (NCBI): domain Eukaryota; kingdom Metazoa; phylum Chordata; class Mammalia; order Diprotodontia; family Phalangeridae; genus Trichosurus; species Trichosurus vulpecula. The sequence continues at coordinate 5,334,790 of NC_050580.1, read as the reverse complement.
GACAAAATAAAGGTTGATCCCACAGCCTAAATAAGGACTGTGTGTAGAGATGGATTGGTTTTGTCCAAAGTGTGAAAGAATTCCTATTGGCCGTCTGGTTGTGCCAATTACAAGGAAATACTGATGGAGCCCTTACCATGCCCAGCCTGAGACCTTCTGTGCCCTGGCATCCAAAAGAGTCTGGGATCTAATTTTAGCTCTTGTTGAGATGCTCATAGGATTTCAAGTTGGGAAGACAGACTTGCGGACACCCATGGAGCAAAGGAGAGAGCAGTGGAATCACAGACTCCAGTATTGTGGGCTTCAGCCTCTGTGCAGAGAAGGGGGGCTCTCCAGGACCCTGGTTCATCCACCAGTCACCATAAGGGCATCTAAGCTTGTTTCTCTGCATGGATTGTTCCCCAAAGAAGAAAAACAGTCCAGAAGAGTCACCCCAAAAAGGATTTCAGGATCCCAAGAGTCAGAGCTTGAGGGAACCTCTGAGATCAGAGGGGAAGGGACCGGCTCAAGGTCATACCACCAGTCTGTTTGGGTGACAAGGCTGGACCAGCATCAGGCACAGTGCCTGGCATATAGTAAGTATGAAATAAATGCATGTCGCCTACTTGATTGGTCTGTAAAGGAGCAAGAATAGAATTACACTCTGCCTGCCTAATCCATTTACACTGACTTGTTCACATTTGCTCAACAAATTTTAACTGATCATTTAGAATATGCTAGATATCACGGGCAGACACCAAGAAAGATGAGGTTCCTGCCTAGCAGGAAGGTTATAGTTGAAGAATTAAAATATGGAAGCACAGAGCAAAGGGAGGGAGAAAGAGAGGCTGAGAGAAAGAGAATTCAAAGTTTGAGAGCCTCGGTCCCAAACAACTCACTGAAATGAGCCAGGGTTAGGATGCAGGCTTACAGAGAGAAAGCCCTACCAGGCCAACATCCTGATTCATGATATAAATGACTGAAGCTATAACGGTGTCCAGTGTGGAAGGTGCTTTAAAATGATACGGGCCTTCATCTGCAACATTCTCACCCAGAGACAAAGGATGATCCCGTTTAGGGAACAAGAAAGGACAGAAATCCAAATGACACCCCAACCCTCAAAAAAAATTCTTTTTTCCCCTAATTACATATAAAAACAATTTTTAACATTCATCTGTTCTAAAGTTGTGAGTTCCAAATTCTCTCCCTCCTTCCCTCCCTCCCTTGTCTCCTCCCTGAGACAGTAAGCAGTCTGGTATAGGTTATACATGCAAACTCATGTAAAACATAATGGCCTTCGTTTAGAAAGGCCAAGGTCATCCGCTGCATCCGGGGCCATCACCAGTCATCTTGACTTTTGTCCTGTTACTGGACTTTGATGACTCTGGAGAAGAGAGTGCGGCTGACAACTCTGTGTAACTCTGCCTCATTTAAATCCCATTCATGACCAGTCAAGATATCACCTTTGTGATGCCATTGGTCCTCTTCGAAAATGAAGGTGAACAACAAAATATCAGTCATTTTGTGGAAGAAAACTCAAATCAAAACAAGACAAAATAAAAAAAGAAAGAAAACAAAAGATAATCTGCTCCAGTCTGCATTCAGACTCCATCAGTCCTACCTCTGGAGGCAGATAGTACTATTGGTCATGAGCTCTTCAGCGTTGTCTTGGATCATTGTATTGCTGAGAATGGCTAAGGCATTCACAATTGTTCATTGTACAATATTGCTGTTACTGCGTACAACGTTCTCCTGGTTCTGCTCGCTTCACTCTGCATCAGTATGTGAAAGTCTTTCTAGGTTTTTCTGAGAGCATCCTGCTTATCATTCTTTATGGCACAATCATATACCACAACTTGTGCAGCCATTCCCCAGTTGATGGACATCCCCTCTATTTCCAATTTTTTGCTACCACAAAAAGAGCTGCTATAAATATTTTTTTTTACAAATACCTCCTCTTCCTTTGTATTTGATCTCTTTGGGATACAGGGTGCCTTCTCCCATCATCCTGACCTATATCTTGCCACTGGACCCAGACGGCTGTGGAGCAGAAAGCCCTCCCTCACTTAAATTCAATTCATGTACAAGTCATGGCATCACCTTCCTGATGTCATGGTCCTCTTTGAGAACAAAGGACAAACAACTTCTGGATACAGACCCAGCAGTGGTATTACTGGGTCCAAAGGTATACATAGTTTTATAGCCCTTTGGGCAGAGTTCTCAATTGCTTTCTAGAATCTGGATTTTATCTTAAAGGATGACTTCATTTAAAATGAACAGAACTGATGTGAGTGAGTGACGGTGTCTCCAGTGAAAGCCACAGCCTCCGGTGCCTGGAATAAGCCTTGTCCCTTACTGCCTGTTAGCCTCTTCCTCAGGATAGGCCTGCCCAGGATCGACATTATCTGCATGGACAGAAGGGGCATTATCTGAGTAGCACTGACGTTACCCAGAAAACACTGACGTTGCTCAGAAATTAGTGATGTTTTTGGAAGTCACATATGGAGGGGGAACAGAAGGAACCTCCCAACCAGCTGGGGAAAGAATTGTAAAAGTAATTTTTTTGGTCAAAAATTGCACAAGCTATTTAAACAAAAGTGAAGAGGCAATCCAGCAAGTAATAGAGTGAAGAAAACCACAAACTCCAGAAAAGCTGAAATACGTCCAGCATCATCATGACAAGTCGTTTGTTCTCTGCATACCTGAGCTCCTTCCTCTCCCTCTAGGAATGACCCCTGCCCTTTTGTCCCAATCCAGCGTGGATCCCCTAGTGCCAGACCCCAGACTACAGGGGTAAAGCAAGGCCTTCATAGAGTCACTTTTCCCAGACCTGGATTTAGGCCTGGAAGAGACTTTGGAGGTGCTCTTGTCCACTTGCCTCATCCACCCGCCTCATTTTACTCATATGAACCAGACTTGCCCAAGGTCACAGGCATAGTAAGGGGCAGAGCCAGGATTCAAACCCAGGTCTCCAGACTCCAACTGCTGCCCTCTGTCCCTCACAGGGCGACTATCATCCAATAAGCCACTGGCAGCCTTTCAGTGATCTTGTCTGTAATTTAAGAGGCGATGCGGGAGAGTGGGCTGAGCCTCGGCTTTATTAGGAGGACCTGGCTTCTGGTCACACCGTTGACCTTCCCTGGCCATGTAAGTCTTTGAGTCTATCTGAGCTCTGGTTCCTCATCTGTGAACTGCGAGTTAGAAGAACGCTCCTCAAACACTCGTTATTCAGTCACCATCAGTTGTGCCTGACTCTTCGTGATGCCATGTGGGGTTTTCTTAGCAGAGATACTGGCGCAGCTTGCCATTTCCTTCTCCAGCTCATTTTGCAGATGAGGAAACTGAGGCAAACAGGTGAAGTGACTTGTCCAGGGTCACATGGCCCTTACGTGTCCGAGGCTGGACTTGAACTCAGGAAGATGAGTCTTCCTGTCTCCAGGCTCAGCACTCTGGCTACTCTATTTCCCTAAGGAAATAACTACATGGTGGTTAGTGTTGTTATGTTTACCTTGTTCTCTTGTTTGATAGGAGTCAGATGGGAACCATCTGTGGCTGGGTAACCGCTCCTACTCTTGTGTGTGCGATGCTTTGGGGCTTATAATACGGAGGATATGTATAATTTAATATCATATTGCTTGCCTTCTCAAGGGGTGGGGGAGGGGTGGGAAGGAAAGAGAATTCAGAGCTCAAATTTCTTTTAAAAATGAATGCTTAAAATTTTAAAGAAGTAATTGGGAAACATTTAACAAAATAAACAAAAATACATTTAAAAAATTCTTTGCTGCCCGTTGGGCAGATGGAAAACACGGCTTCTTGTCATTGAATCAAAGCATCGGGACATTCAGGTCCTCTTTTGCAGGCTTCCTGGGAGCATCTCTGGGATGGCTCCAGGAGCGACCAGGATAGCAGGGATGATGGGAAGCATATCCTGTTTCCATGTGGTTTTAATTTCTTCTCCTAAGTCTCTCTATTTTGAAATCTTACCATCTTCATCATCATCACCTTCCTTCTCCTCATTGCCATCCCCACCGTGACATAAAGCTTTCACAAATGCCCAAGAGGATGGTGCTCCCACACCAATCCAGTCCACACTTATTAACCCCCCAGAACTCGTGAGGCATTGTAACTGAGCCCCGTTTCTTTGTTCAGGTGGCTGTCTCAGGCAGACCCTGTGCCGCAGATCAGAGCTTTGCTTGACTTGGCCACTCTTTTCACAAAATAAAAAGAGCCCTGGCTGCTCTAAGCCTGGCATTTTCAGCCAAGTATTAGGACTTGGGGGGAATAGTTTGATTAGAGATGGAGGGATAGATTGATAGATGGCTAAAGTGAGATGGGACCTAAGAAGTCATTGAGTCCAATTTCCTCATGAGGAAACTGAGGCCCCGATTGGCATGTGCTTGTGGGCCTATACATTTTTCAGGTATTGTCTCTGAGGACCCTTCCAGCTCAGATTCCATGGCCAACTCCACGGCATGGGGAGGCATCACAGCAGGACAGACATGGCATCCTCAGTACATGCATAGGATGGGGAAGAGAAAGGAACCTGATGGAAAGAAGCAGATATTCAGGGTGGAGGTAGAAATGAAAGGACAGGAGGCAGGGACAGTTGAGCAGCCTAACCCTAGGCCCCATGGAGAGGGAAAGGGGGAGGCATGACCTCTGGGAGAGAGGCACAGCCACCACAGGTCCCAGTGGAAGATGGGAAATACCATGATAATGGTCCTTCCTAGGGAAGAAGGCTTGTCTCCGCCTTGTCAGTACCTTGGGCCAAAACGCCTCAAGCCCAGGCTAATTATATTCTGGGGAGAAGCCAATGAGTAAAAGCATCTTTAGACCAAAATGTATATATTTTCTAAATTAAATGAAATTGGAGTGGCACTGGCCAGTGAGGATTCAGTTCTTAGAGCAGGCCCAATAGGCCTTACCTGATGCCAGCCCATGTGGAAGTTTCCAGAAATGTGTGGCAGAGACTTTTCACTCTCGATTCCTGAGCAGCTTCAAGTATCCTCTGACTGTTTCCTGTTGGTGGACTCTGTGATGACTCCCCCCCCGAAAAAAAAAGCCATTCAATTGGGTGCTGAGCTGGAAATAGCTCCAACACAAGGTTTGGGTTCGAGCAAACAATCTCTTGCTTTCTTCCCTGGGGGCAAGCAAGGCAGGATCCACTATGGGCATAAGCATTGGGGAAGACCTCGGGCCACCCAACTGCTGGTGGCCTTGGACATCTACTGCCCTCTTAGTTTTGCTCTTTCCGGATGGTGAGTAACCCAGTATTTGGAATTGGAATTGAGCAAATGAGCTCCTAAAGGTTGGAAGGGCCACCAGAGGTCGGGTAAGTAGAGGTGGTGACGATCTCTGGTGGCCCCAGAAGCTGAGGCTGGTGAGGAGACTGCAAGGCAGCCGGCGAGGAGTCAGCCCAACTGAACAAGGTAGACCTCATCCCCCGAGGATGCCACACCCTAAAGCAAGCTTAAAGTGGACTCCTCAAATAGAGAGGTCACGAAGCAATCCCCGGGTCAGGGTTGGTGAGGAAGGGTAAGGTTCTGTGCCAGCTGCTTTACGCTGGAGCCCACTCTCCCCAGGGAGAAACAGAGAGGGGAGAGTGAGGCACCTAGCTCAGGGCTTTAGCCCTCAGGCCATCTCAGGAAGAACCCCTTTGTAAAAAGAAATTGATGTTAACTTATATTTGAGGGAACCAGCTGGCTGAGGGCTCATGAGGGATAGCATCGGAACTCCCAATACCTCAGGATTACAGGAGGCCCCGATTAAGAATTAGTAGCCATGCCCTTGAGGCCCGGCCCAAGCCCCACAGCCTGGACTAGATGACTCAAACCAATCCATGCTAAAATGGAATCCAGGTGTCTCCTTTATTAGCGGTGAATGATGAAAAATACTCGTTCGAGTCTGTACCAAACTGCAGAGAGTGAGGGCTCCTCCTTGCCCTGCTGCTTGTCACCCATGAGCCTCAAATGGTCCCTAAGGTCTTGTCCAGCTCCAAGCCTATGAGCCAGTGGTCCCCGAGCTCATCAGCCTGCAGCCAGGACTCCCCATGGGGTGGGATTCTCGACCAGGACCTTCCATAACCCCAATAGAGCGTAAGCACCTTGAGGACAGGGCATGCTTTGGTTTTTGCCTTTTGATCTCCAGCGTCCTGCACACTACCTGACATTCAGTGAAATGCTGGTCGGTTGTATGGAGGATCTGCCTGATAGCAAATAGCAGCTTCCACTTGTGTTTGCCAAGCTATATACATATACATGTCACCCAACACTCGGTGAAATGACTGTCGGTAGTATGCCCTGGCAGGTGGGCACCACCATTATCCTCATTTTCTAGATGAAGGAACTGAGGGTCTAACCATACCCACCTCGCAGAGGTTAAGTGACTCATGCAGGATGACACACCTAGTAAAAGTCTGAAGCTGAATTTGAACTCAGATCTTTCAGACTCCAAACCCAGTGTACCATCAAGCCACAAGGCATTACCTCCCTAGATTTGTGGGAATTCTTTGTACCCTCCATGCCCCTTTCAGCCACTCCTCACACACTCCCCTGAGAAGCAGGAGACTGCACAGGACCAAGGGCCATTTCATCATGAATTGTAAGAGTCTAGATTCACCGAGTCCATCCCACCCATTTTCAAATGTGGAAATTGAGGCTTTGATTGAAGTGGCCTGCCCAAGGCCATCCAGATCATGAATGGCTGAGTTGGGTCCTCTCAGGCCAAATCCAACAAACCCAGTGGTTTCTCCCACGGCACTTTGAAAGAAGTCACACCTGGGAGCTGGTCCACCAGTAATGAGCCTCTTTCTTTAGCAAATCTCACCCTTGCACTGTGGATCCAGGCTGTTACTTGGAACCTTTTTAGTCTGGCCCAAGCTGCCAGGGCTTTTGATCCCCCAGCAGAGCCCTTGGGGTCCCAGGATCACTGCCAAGACTCAGGGAGGCCTCCAAAGGCAGTCCTGTGAGGGGCAACCAAACTAAGCTACACTGTCAGATCTGGGCAATTTCCTAAATGACCTACCGAAGACTCCAGGCCCTATGAAGGCTGATCTGAGGAGAAATTAGAAAGAAGAGTCTGTAGAAGAGGAGCCAGAACTCACAGCCATTTGGGCCCCTGGAGCCAATCACTCTTTAGCAATAATAATGACTTATGTGTCTTGGCTAATGTCTCAGGCAAGATGGATCTTGTCGGAGCGGAAATTAACAGCCCTTTCCCATCTATCTTGCTTTGGTCACTTTGGGCCAATGGATGCTGATGACTCGAAAGGCAGTTAGTGGTCTGAACCCAGAGTCTGGGGCTGGCTATTGGGAAAGAGAACAGCACTTTGGTGGGCAGTGCGGAGGGCATGGAGAGTCACTAAGTGAGAGGTTAAAATACATTTTAAATGACTCTTAGGCTCCTCCACCAAGACAGGCTTTGGAATGGAGCATCATCCTCTGTTTTCATTTCTCTAATTAGACCAGACCATCCTCGGCTATTCTCCGACTTCACAGGCCTGCCACCTACTGGCTACATGTCCTCAGTCTTGCAGAGGAAGGCTCCATACCACATCCAGAACATTTCTGCATTATCGTTTTAACCATCATTTAAAGCACACGCAGAACTAAAGAGCCCTGCAAAGACAGAGATGACTAGAACCAATCTTGAGTGGTCTCAAGAGATTGGTGACGAACCGGGGCCATTTTTTGTTCTAACATTTGGTCCTGTATGGGAACCCAGCTGTCCTGGGAAGACTTGTCGAGGACATCTCTGAATGAGATACATGCATGGCAAGCATTCTGGGAATGGTGTGGTGCAGGGGAAGGAGCCCAGGTCTTGGAGCCAGAAGAGATCAGGGTTCAAATCGTCCTTCCTATTGCACTACCTTGGGACCATGGACAAATCACCTGGCCACTCCCAGACTCATTTTGGAGGAGAGAGGCTGCTGGGCTTCAGAGTTGAGCTTGAGTCCTGGCTCTACCACTCACTATCTATGTTGCTTTAGATAAGCCCCTCTGCCCCCCAATTTCTGCCTCAGTTTCCTCATCTGTAAGATGAGGGGATTGTACTCAATGATCCATAAAGCTCTGAATCTAGGATTCATCCCCCTCATTTGGACCATAAGGATACGAATGCTTGTCCTCACAGGAGTTGCTGTGAGGATCTGAAGGAATCATGGTTAAAAAGCAGTTTGTGATGCCGTGGAGAGGGCAGTGGGCTTTAGTATAAACCTTGTGGATGGCTCCAGACCAGGAGACAATACAGAGACTGATCACTGAGCTGCAAGTGGGCGTGAGGGAAGGGTCCTTCTCTTCCTGGGATAAAGTATGTCGCCATCATCATCGTCATTTTACCATATTGTGAATTTACCCTCTCTCTTAAAACATTATTATTTGGCAATAGTCTAACACTGAGGAGCTGTTTCTGGGCCCACAGAGGCTGGGATACTGTGTCCACTCCCTTCTCCACTAAGAGGGACCCTCTGCTCTGCGCCCGGGCGCCGGATCTGCACAGGCCTCAGTCTGGGAGGGGCCTAGCCTCTAAGAAACAAAGTCTAGGATCCCTTTTCTAAAACTCTTTGGCTCCTTAAACTCCTACTCCAGTGAGAAGCTTAGGCTCATGTCTAGGGTTTCCGGAGAAGGGGGACTAGAGAGCAGATTTTATGTACAATGTAAATCAGGCGTGGGACGGGTATTTATTTCCTTCACAGAAAAGAAATGCTGAAAAACTAAAGACTCAGCAGACAGCATTTACAGAATGACTTACAAAAGGATTCAGTCGTTGAACTCATAATTAATGTTGCAATCTTCCAGGAGGTCGGTTCGTAAGCCTCATTAGAACATAAAGCTGTTTATAGGATTGCTGATAGGACGTTGTGTATCTGGCCTCAGCTCTGCACTCTCTAAACAACTTCCGCTGCATATCTGTAAATAGAACCAGGCTCAGGCCCATCTTCTAGTTGCCTTCTCTCAGAGTGCTAGAGCAGTTGCTGGGGCCTTCTTTGGGGTCACCAGTCAGCTCCTATAAAGAGGATCCAGGACTCTTACAACTCACAAGGTCATCTCCAAGCCTGTAGACATCCCTCTTGGGATACTCATTCACCTCAGATTAAGAAAGGAAGAAGGAAAGCAGAAGGGGGAGTGAGGAACAAGGCTGTGCCATAGGTACAAATTCATCTTGATACACGTGTACATTATTCTTATAAATCCTTTAGTATTTTATATTTATTTTTATTTTCATTTTTATTGATATTTTCCGTTTTTATAAAATTTTCATTTTGGAATATATCTTTCCGCTCTCCTCAGTTGAGACATCTCTTGTAACAAAGATTAAAAAGAAAATACCAAGAAAAAGACATCTCATATTTAAAAAAAAAAATTAAAAGAATGAAAATGAAAACAGTTTTTCAGAGCCAACTAACACATCAACGGTGTCTGATAGGATATGCAGTGTTTTATACCCTTAGTCCCCTACCACTAGAAGTACTTTCCTCCCCTTTCTTTGGGTCAGGCTAGGTCATTGCTGTTACAAAGTGTTCACTTGTCTTTTTTGATGCTTTCTCTTCCCGTTGCTGTGGCCATTGTACACATTGTATTCTTGCTTCTACTTTACTTTGCATCAGTTTTCATGACTTCTTATGCTTCTCTGAATTCTTCAGATTCATGATTTCTTGCAGTATAGTAAAATTCCTTTCCATTCATGTAGAAGGATAAGGGTTGATTGAGTCATTCATACAAACCCCCTCTACCTAAAGGAACTGATAAATGCTATGCCCCACCACTTTGACCAGGTAAGATCGTATCTCAGTTGTTCGTTGGTGTGAACAACACCCAGACACTTCTATTCCACACATTTTTAGGCTTTTGTTGTCATTTGTAGGCTTTGGACTATGTACATAAAGTCTTTGATCAATCTAGAGGTCTTTGATGGATGGAGTGATGTTACACAATTGAATTGGTTGAGGATCTTGATCATGCCATATAGGTCTGACGTAAAATCAGGGAACTAATGGGAATCATGCATTCAGGTGCCTGGCAATAGAGAGGACAAAATATTCCAACTAAAACCCTGAGAAGGAATTAATTTGGGGGTTAGGAGACGGGAGGAGCAGAGCCCAGTCTTGACCTAAATCATTGTCTCCTCCCCCTCTTCTTACCTGGAAGAGAAATGTCAGATGATGGGGACTTTTTCTCTTTGTCCCAGGAATGTCCCACAGACAGCAGCAGCAGCAGCTTGGATCTGTGTCTACGTCAGGAGATGAGGGCCAATGAGAACGGAGGAGGAAAGGCAAATCCAAGGCTCTACAAAGGACCCAGCAGAAAAACTAGGCTATCACAGCTGTTAGTTAATCCTTTTCTTCATGTGCTTTCTAAGCTTCAGACCATTTTCCCCCAGACTCTGGATGTACTGTTGGTAGAGTGTATCTCAGACTTTGGTGGGGGATGTATTATGCCAACAAGGGGCAATCAGGTGGCGCAGTGGGTGGAGTGCTGGGACTGGAGTCAGGAAGACTCATCTTTCCCAATTCACATGTGACCTCAGACATTTACTAACTGTGTGACCCTGGACAAGTCACTTAACTTTATTTCCCTCAGTTTCCTCATCGATAAAATGAGCTGAAGAGGGAAATGACAAACCAACCCAGCATCTTTGCCAAGAAAACCCCAGATGGACTCACAAAGAGTCAGATCAGATGGCAAATATAACTGAACAAATCATACCATCTATGCCACTACAATAAACACCCCTTTGAAGCGAATGACTAATTGATGTAAACTGACAATCATGGCAGAAAGCACACCAGTGTGGCCTTGTGGAGGATTGTGAGGAGACGAGGAGCAGCTGAGCTCTGAGGAGCCAGCCTGCCGCCATGAGTGCGAGCTGGGAGACTGGATCCAGAGCCTTTGTTATATATGCACCACAGTTTGTTTGAGCATTCCTCAGTTGGTGGGTATCTATTTTGTCTTCAGGTCTTTGCTACTAAAGCAAAAAAAAGGTGCTACTATGAATATTTTGCTGCATCTGATTCCTGTATTTATGGCAAGTCATTTTTGGTTTCAGCCTATATCTTTCACCATCTAGAATATCATATTCCAGGCTGTCCAATTCTTTATAGTAGTGGTGGCTGAGTCACATGTGATCCTAACTGTGACTCCTTGGTACATGAACTCTTTCTTTCTCACTGTTTGGGGTACTTTTTGACTCAGATGCTCTGGATTTTGGCTATAATGTTCTTGGGAGTTTTTATTTGGGAATTTCAGGAGGTGACTGATGGATTCTTCCCATTTTCACTTTGTCCTCTGGTATTAGGAGATCCGGGAAGTTTTTTCTCATGATTTTTTGAAATATGATATCTAGATTCTTTTTTTGGTCATGGTTTTTAAGTAGTCCAGTGATTCTTAAATTATTTCTCCCCAATCAGTCTTTCAGGTTGGTTGTTTTTGTTATAAAACACCTTATATGTTCTTTTATTTTTTTCAGTCTTTTAACTTTGTTTTAATATTTCTTGTTGTCTCATAGAGTTATTTTCTATTTGGTCCATTCTAATTTTTAGGAAATTTGTTGGTTAGGTAATATTTTGTACCTTTTGTACCAAGCTATTTAATTCTGTTTCCAATTCTTTCTTTAATAGCTCTCATTCATTTTTTTCTTTCTTCCTCTAGTTGCTTCATTTAATTTATAAAAATATTTTTCATATCTTCTGGGATTTCTAATTGAACTTGTTCCCAAGCTGTATTTTTCTTGGAGGCTTTCCTTGTAGATATTTGGAGCCACTTTCTTCTGGCTTTATGTCTTAAGGAATCCTGTCATTATAATTGCTTTTTATGGTGGGATTCTTGTTGGTTTGCTTATTCTCCCAGCCTACTTCCTGATTCCTGACTTGATGTTAAGATAGGTTTTGTGTACTTCTGGAGGGAATGTCTATGAAGACCTTGTGTCCCCTAGGGTCTTGTTCTTGCTTTCTTGGGTTACTGAGTGTTGTGTTATTCTAGGGTCACAGGGACAGCTCAGGGCAGGGACCTGTAAGCTTTCAAGGTTCCCAAAGTCATCTGATTGAAGAAAAAGTTTGATTACCGTCCTTCTTATCTGGGCCCTGTAAGTTCCTGACCTGGCTTTGGGTCCGAGCAGCACATCTCTGGATTTGTCCTATTTGTAGTTCCAGGAGACTACCACTAGACTTAGATGCTATCAACTAGCTGGGAGGCTCTGCTGGTGCCACAGTGTAAAACCTCAGGCTTCCCTTTGGTCTGAGATTCCTATCCTGGTTATTCCCCTGCAGGCTTCTGGCTGGACTGGAGACTGGAGCTGAGACCCTGCTCCACCTCTGGGGCCCAAGCCGCACAGCTGCTGCTCACTTCTCAACTTGTGCCTTGCTCAGTGTGCTGCTTAAGATCATTCCTTACTCTGGAATGCCACTCCGAGGTGCAGGTCTTCTCCTTAGTACACTCTGGATTTGTGACCCAGAGCTGGGCAATGAGTGAGTAATGGAGATACCAGTTGGTACCTACTCCTGAACACTGCACCAGGTGAGTTCTTCTTGCACCCCCCAAAGCTGGATCTGGACTCTCTTCTTACTCTGGGGCACTTCATTCCCCTCCATACAGGGAATGCTCCATAAAGCATTGCTGGAGAGCCCCTCCTCGCAGCGTTTACAGACCCCCTGTGCTGACCTGGGCTGGAAAAATGACTTAGTGAGTTTTTTTTGGATTTCCTGTTAACAAATGGTGCATTTTCTAGATCCTTGTGAAGGAGTTTTGTGTCTGGAGGGGTCAGAGAAGCAAGAAAGGGGAGCTCAGCTATTTCTCTTCTTACTAATCTACTGTCTCAGCTACACCTCCAAAACCTCACGCTTCTTACTTTTTTGATGACACTACTCATAATTTTTCTACCACCTTCCTCCTTAATATTTTGTAAATGGTCTTATATTTTAAACCCGTGGTGCTGAGAAGGGCAGGTATTTGCTGGATAAGTCAGTTTCAGGCCTCTTTATTGTGGTAATTGCTTTGTCTCCATTAAACTATGGCAGGAAATGATAAAAGTCTAAGTGGGCATTTTTCATGTAAATGTTTCCCATTTGCAACGACAATTGTGCCAACGGGTCATGTTGAGGGGGTTACAATCACCCAGATCTTTGTCTTTTCTTCTCCTTTGGTATCAGTTATTGGACAAGTGAGCTGCAGTGGACAGAGGTCCAGTCTTGAAGTCAGGAAGAGCTGAATTCAAGTTCTACTTCTGACACATACACATACTGGCTGTTTGCCTCTGGGAGGGTAACTTAACACCTCAGGGCACCCAGGTAACTTCTACAGGACCTCAAACAGGAACTTCAGCAGCCATCAGCTGAGTGGTGACATGGGCCTAGAAGAAAGTAAATGCCCTGAGGTTCTACAATTGGGTTAAAGAGCATCATTATCACATTCTGTGTCTGAGGAGGCAGGGGTGGGGCAAAGCAGGGCAGCGCCACCTCTGGCCCAGGCCTTGGGCCTCCACAGAGAATTCTACCTCTCCCTGGAGCCCACCTTTCACCAGCAAGATCCATCCATCTTCCACTCATGTCTTCACCCCTCCCAGGTCCTTCATCTCCAGCCTCCCTGTTCCCACTGCCTCCTCCAAGGCAGATTTCCTTGACTGAGGCAAACTTTGCCTCCTGAGGATTGCCCACTGAGACTCCACGACCAGAAAGGACTTTCTTCTGCCTCCTTCCTTCCCTCTTCACTCCCCACATTTGCCTCAAGCATCAGGAATCTTTGTTAGAGCTTTGTATGGAGGCTGGGAAAGACAAACCAACCAACCAACCCAAACTGCTACTGCTACTGGCAATGTCGGGCTGCACTGAATCAGGGTTCAGGACTAATGAGATGATTGTGCCCCGTTCCCTGGCCTCCTCAGACCACAACATGTTCAGCCCTAGGTACATGTTGTAGGAATGGACTTGGGTAGGGGATTCAGAGGAAGCAATAGGGGACATGACAGGCCTCAAACTCAGTCCACACAAGCCATGGCATCACTGAATTTGAGAGTTGGAAGGGCTTTGGGTGGCCCATCCTATTCAGATAATACATAGGAGGAATCCCTGCTCAAAGAGAACCCACAGGTCACCTCTAGAGAGGGAGAAGCCACCATGTGGGAGGCAGCCTCTTCTCCTGTCACGTAGATGACATCAAGCCTAGACTGGCCTTTTGGCAACTCCCACCCACTGCTTCTGGTGTGGCTCACTCAAGCAACACTCATTCTGCCTTCTGATTGGCTGATTCTGATTCCCAGGCTATTGAAGCCTCTCCTGGACAATAAGGGAGCTCAAGCAAATCAAGGTGATTAGTGAACTCATCATTCATTCCATTTCTACAGTACCCGCACATAAAACTTTACATTGATCCCTAGCGAATCTCATCTTATAAGATTCAGCTTAATCCTCTGAGAGCCCATCAAGAGCCTTTTGGATCCTATCTCTGTCAATGTGTTAGCTTCCTCTCTCAGCTTGGTGTCATCTGCAAATCTAATGAGCAGATCATTGATGCTGTTACCCAAGTCAGCAATAAAAATGTTAAACACCTGAGACCAATCTGAGATCCCTGGTGTCCTCCACTGGAGACCTCAAGCCAGGTTAACAATGAACCATTAACTGCTGAGTTCATGAGTCTGGCCATTCACCCATTTTGGAATGTGTCCCATCATTTCATCTTCTAATCTATATCTCTTCATCTTCTCCACCAGAACAGTCTGAGAAACTGGACCAAAAAGCCTGCTAAAAGCTGAGTAAGCTGTATCTATCTCCTAGCTTAGTTATCCTCTCAAAAAATGGAAATCAGGTCAGTCTGACATGAACTATTCTTTATGAAACCACAATGATTCTTCACAATCACTGCATCCTTCACTACTTATCTTCCAGCCATCTCCTTAATGATAGGCTGTAGGATTTCTGAAGCCTCCACGTCAAGCTCAGTGGCTTAGAAGGTGCAGATCTCTTCCTCCCCCATCCCCAGATGGTGCCTTTGCCCTTCTCCAATCTTGGACTCCTCCTCCTTTCTTCTATGAGTTTTCAAATATTACTGCCAGTGGCTCAGCAATAACATCTGCCAGCTCTTTAAGGAAGAGAGGACATAGCTCAACCAACCCAGAGGAATGGAATTCATCAAGGGCCCTTAGGTGCTCCTACCACCTTCTCATCCTGGGTATCAGCTCCCTGTTAGACATTTTCATTCCCACTATCTCAAGTGGAAATATCATTCTCCATCTTTCCTCTGAATCCTTTGAAATATGATTCCTTCACATCTGGGGTGCATCTCAAATGATGCCCAGACTTCTTATTCTCCATCACAAATTACAGGATAGAGTGGTCACTTCTCCCATTGTGTTCCCATCATTTCCACCCCAGCAAACATTTCCTCTCTGTTAGTGAAAATCAGATCCAGAATAAAATTTCCCTTGTTGGTTGCTCCATCTTTTGAAGGACAATGTTATTACCATTATGGAAAGTTAAGAAGTAACTCATTCTAGTAGCTATCTGGCCAACTAAAGTGGCCATCACTACAGTATCAACCCTCTGTTCCGGGTTTGCAATCTGTTCCCAAATTCTCCATTTAATTCCTTTTCTGTCCACATGGTTTCTAGCAGAACATCAATACCAAAATCACAATCACTTCTCTTTCTCTTTTCTTGGACTTTCATCCCAATACATCATGCTTCCCCCTCTGGTTCCTGGGTTTCTTTGCATGTGCATGCATTCTAAATATGCAGTGTTACCCCAGCCCTTTCTGCCCACTCCATTTCTTTTGACTAGAGTATACTTTCCAGGCCTCTGGTCCAGTCATGGTTGTATCCCATCAGGATTCAAGGAAACCAGTGCTGGCCAATTTGTTGCCTTGTGTTAGGATCCCCAGTTCCTCATGTTTGTTGTCTACACTTGGACATCTGTGTCTAGACTCTTGAGGTCATGGTTTTACTAGTGTCTCCTTTCTTGGATTTTGTCTCCAATGAATCTCTGGATGTCTTGAATATTATGCTTTTTGTGGCTACTCTTTCTAGTAGCTATATAGGAGGTTATATTTAAAAGACATATTCAGTCTTCTAAAGCCTTTTTGTAAGATGCAGAAGACACTCGGCATTCTTACAAATCCTTCTGAGTTGTACTCCATCTCTGGTCGGGATTCTGTCAATCTCATATTGTAAACAATGATCTGATGATACAAACCTCATTCCCAGGGATCACCTTCCTATTTAATTGTTACCTTCTGCATTCCTTGCCTTCAGTGAGTAAAAGTGAGAAAATTGTGACCTATGTCCCTATGGTTTTCAGTCTTTTACCCACCCCTTCATAATTATTGGTAATATTTTGGTTATAAAGTCAGGATTGGTTAAAGAAACTGAAGATGTTTAGTCTGGAAAAAAGATGTTTTCTTTGGGGCTTGGGGCAAGGGACAGAGCAAAGAAGGTGGCTGGAAAGCAGGGACTCCCCTAAAGCTCTCCCTCAGGACCCTCCAAACACCTATAAAATGGCTCTGAACAAATTCTAGAACTTCAGAACCCACGAAATGGCAGAGGGAAGCAGGGCTCCAGCCCAGGACAGCCTGGGTGGTCACTAGGTAAGGTCTATCCCACGCAGCTGGGAGCAGAGTGCAGAAGAGCCCAGCATGGGCTGCACCTGGACCAACCAGACTGGGAGCCAGGCAGAACAGCCCATAGCACCCTGAATCAGTGAGCTGTGGCAGTTACCAGACTTCTCAAACCACAAGCACCAAAGACAACAGAGAAGGTTAGTGGGAAAAGCTGCAGGGACAGAGTGAAAGGAGTTTCTGGTTTGGCCACCACTCCAGGGGCAGCGGAGGTGGTGCACCTCTGAGGACAGAACTACAGCTGCATTTGCTTCCGGCCCCAGGCCCACCTGGTGGGAGGAATTAAGTGGCAGATCCCAGAGGGAATGCAGAGCCTGCTTACATCTGAGTTGCAGTCCAGGTTGGTGGTTCTTGGGGGAGGAGGAGCACTGGTGTGGCAGAGCTTGCTGTGTAGAAATAGCTATGAAAACAACAGCACAGCCCCTCAAGCTTGGGACAAAGTAC
Source organism: Trichosurus vulpecula (assembly GCF_011100635.1). NCBI lineage: Eukaryota > Metazoa > Chordata > Mammalia > Diprotodontia > Phalangeridae > Trichosurus > Trichosurus vulpecula. Next base: position 5,317,772 of record NC_050580.1, on the reverse strand, counting down.
TCTATACTCTACAAGCAGTCAAACCCCCACGAAAAACTCAAGGGTCAAGTAGTTGGCTGGGAACATGGCCAGGCAGCAAAAATGGACTCAGATACAGACTCAGACTTTGAAATCTTTCTTTGGTGACAAAGAAGACCAAAACATACAGCAAGAAGAAGTCAACAAAGTCAAAGAGCCTACATCAAAAGTCTCCAAGAAAAACATGAACTGGTCTCAGGCAATGGAAGAGCTCAAAAAGGATTTGGAAAAGCAAGTTAGAGAAGTAGAGGAAAACCTGGGAAGAGAAATGAGAGTGATGTGAGAAAACCATGAAAAACAAGTCAAGGACTGGCTAAAGTAGACCCAAAAAATACTGAAGAAAATAACACCTTAAAAATAGACTAACTCAAATGTCAAAAGAGCTCCAAAAAGCCAATGAGGAAAAGAATGCCTTGAAAGGCAGAATTAGCCAAATGGAAAAGGAGGTCCAAAAGACCACTGAAGAAAATATTGCCTTAAAAATTAGATTGCAGCAAGTGGAAGCTAGTGACTTTATGAGAAATCAAATATTATAAAACAGAACCAAAGGAATGAAAAAATGGAAGACAATGTGAAATATCTCATTGGAAAAACCACTGACCTGGAAAATAGATCCAGGAGAGATGATTTAAAAATTATTGGAATACCTGAAAATCATGATCAAAAAAGAGCCTAGAAATCATCTTTCAAGTAATTATCAAGGAGAACTGCTGTGATATTCTAGAGCCAGAGGGTAAAATAGAAATTGAAAGTATCCACTGATCAACTCCTGAAAAAGATCCTCTAAAGAAAACTAGGAATATTGTTGCCAAATTCTAGAGCTCCCAGATCAAGGAGAAAATACTGCAAGTAGCCAGAAAGAAACAATTTGAGTATTGTGGAAACACAATCAGGATAATACAAGATCTAGCAGCTTCTACATTAATGGATTGAAGGGCTTGGAATACAATATTCCAGAGGTCAATGGAGCTAGGATTAAAACCCAAAATCACCTACCCAGTAAAACTGAGTATCATGTTCCAAGGCAAAATATGGATTTTCAATAAAATAGAGGACTTTCAAGCTTTCTCAGTGAAAAGACCAGAGCTGAATAGAAAATTTGACTTTCAAAGACAAGAATCAAGAGAAGCATGAAAACGTAATCAAGAAAGAGAAATCATAAGTGACTTACTAAAGTTGAACTGTTTTGTTTATATTCCTACATGGAAAGATGATGTGTTGTAAGCAGAATGGCCTTTGTTTTCTTTGAGTGGCTCGGTTTATCTCATTGAGCCTTGCTGGGTGCTTGGTGGGGTAGGGCTAACTCCAGGGAGGGCCTATGTTGGATTAAAGTAAGCTTGTCAACCCCTTCACCTTGCTTCCCTTGGTTAAGCAGATCGAAAGAACCTGTGCTTCCCCGGCATGCTGGCAGAAGCTGTGGGTGGGTCTTACACCCCCACAGAAGCTGCTAGCCAGACTGTTAAAAACAGCTTCCATTGGAGCCAAAGACAGCTACAGCCGAAGCTGAAGCAGGAGCTGCCAGTAGCAGAGCTGACCTACGTGTGGATTGAGGAGTGCTGAGCGAGGACTTGAGGCCAGTGGGTAATCTTTTTACCATAGAGGGGAAGCATGTATATGATTTTGCTTTATACCATCATGCTTCTCTGTGGCCTCCTGGTTACTCTTGTGAGGTGGACTTATTGGGCCTGGAGGCTTTTGATCCAAATATCAAAATGGGGATGCTGGTTTGTGGGTCTATTACTCTGGAGCTTAAATACATGCTTTAATTCTTCTGCATCCTACCTTGAGAATTCCTTATATCCTGCAGTTCCGAACCTTTCAGACATACATATGATTCTCTTTGAAATTATAAATTCTGCCTTCATAATACATGTATATAATTCATGAGACCTCAGTATTAGGGTAGCTGAAAGGAATATATATATATATATATATATATATATATATATATATATATATATATATATATATAGAGAGAGAGAGAGAGAGAGAGAGAGAGAGAGAGAGAGAGAAGGCACAGAGTGAGTTGTATATGAAGGGATGATATCTAAAAAAAAAAATTAAATTAAGGGATGAGAGAGGAATGTCTTGAGAGAGGGAGAAAGGGAGAGATAGAATGGGGTAAATTATCTCCCATAAAAGTGGCAAGAAAAAGTAGTTCTGTAGGAAGGGAAGAAGGGAAAGGTGAGGGGGAATGAGTGAATCTTGCTCTCATCAGATTTGACATGAGGAGGGAATAACATACACACTCAATTGGGTATCTTTTCATGCAACTAGGAAATAAGATATACAGGCAATGGTACATAGAAATCTATCTTGCCTTATAAGAAAGTAAGGGAAAAGGGGATGGGGGGGAGTGGGGTGACAGAAGGGAGGACTGACTGCAGAACAGGGCAATCAGAATATGCCATCTTGGAGTGGCATATATAAATGGGGAGAAAATTTGTGATTTAAACTCTTGTGAAAATCAATGCTGAAAACTAAAAATATTAAATAAATAAACAACAGAAAAAAAGAAAAAAAAAGAAAGATTGTTATGTGAAAGACAAACTACCAGAACTCTCCTTGGCCTCAGAGGAAAGAATCAAGACTAATGGGTGAAAATCATGCAGAGGCAAGTGTAGGTTTGATGTGGAAAAAGCTCCCTAACTTTTAGAGCCAGGCTGTGGTGGCAGATGAGAGTAACTCACATTTACATAGAGTTTTAAGGTTAAGAATGCACTTAGTGGGAAGACAGGTAGGAGAAATGCTGTTATATCCATTTTACTGATGAAGAAACTGATTTTGAGAGCAGTTCCTTGGCTTTTTCAGTATCTCCTGCTAAGAATTATCAGAGTCAGGACGCAAACATGAAGCTTCTTACACCAGATCTTGAGTTCATGCAATCATACCACCAATAATGAATGCCACCAGTGATGGTGTGGTGGGCTCCCCCTTCTGGAGATCTTCAGGCCAGGGCTGGGGGACCACTTGCTGAGAATGCTGTCAAAAGTATTCTTGGTCAATAGCATGGTGGACTGCCACTGACGTACCTTCCAGCTCAAGCTGTCTCTTGTGTTTCAGGCTCAGCACATTCTTCCAACTTGACCCCATGCCTGAAAACAATGTCAGTGATCCCACACATTCCTGACTTGAATAAAGCTCCTCCAATTTAAAATCTCTTTCTGTAGAAGCCTTTCTGGATTGGGGACACGTGATGCAGAACAGACTTTGCTTCAGGGAAACTCAACAAGCCAGGCAGAAGTGGGTCAGGGCTGGATAGAATTCTGTGAGATTGACTTTTAGCCTGCAGATAGCAGGTGCGTGGGGAAGGGCAAGACGTCCTGAAAAGGGGGCCATGTATGCCACTGCCATTCACAGTTGCATGCTGCGTGACCACAGATGAATCACTTCCTCCCCTCTCTGAGCCTTACTTTTCTCATCTGTAAAATGGGGGTAATAACATAATATCCTGGTGTACATCAGCCCCCATGATATGCTCTATAAACCTTCCAGAACTATAAAAAATGTCATTGAAATGGCAGCATATTTGTGCCAGAAAGGCTCTCTGTGGGCTCTAGCACAACTGATAGGCCCCATCCACGCAGCTTCTAAATCAAGCCATATTTCAACCTAGTGCAGGAATCTAGTTGGTCCTACAGTCAGAAGGGAAGCTTGCTTTCCATGCTAGCTGGGTGATGTATTGGTTGTATGACTCTGGGTAAGTCATCGTACCCGAACGATGACCCTTATTGTGCCCATTTCACAGGGTTGTTGTGTGAATCCATTAAGGAACTATTCCAGATAGAATGCAACCTCCTTGAGGAAAAAAATGTTTTGGGGTTTGTTTGTTTTGGTATCCTTAGCAGCACAGTGCCTGGCTTAATGAATGCTTTCGATTGAGTGGAGCCTCAGCAATTATGCCTGTCTATAATGTGAATAATGCCCTTTGCTGGGTCTGCTTCAGCTCCACCCAACTTTATGCAAATCAAGCCCAGGTTCCAAACATAGAAAGTAAAGGGCTGAAAATGTGGCCACACACCATGGCAGTCCCTTTGTGAAACACAGACAAGATCCTTGGGTTAATTAGACAGGGAAGGTAACACTACAAGGGAAAAATTATTGGCCACAGCCCTGGACCGGTTCAAGAGGCCATTGGTTTGAGTGGACATAGGCTGGAGCCAGAAGAGGCACAGAGTTGGGAAGGCTGTAAGAGTCTGTGTGGAACTAGGAGGGTTAGAGCTAGGATGGAGGCGAATACCACAAGGAGCGGAGCACCAAGACACCAGGAGTACGACCTTGTGGAGTGTTGGGATACGTGCTGTATCACTGAAATTCCTGCCAAGTCTATGGACCCCAATGTGATAACTCTCTTTCTTTTCTCCCCTCGGACTCCTTCGTGGATGCCTGAAGACTCTTCTGTCTTAGCGTGGGGTGTGGAGAGGTTGGGGGGAGCACTTTTTTGTTTTAAAAGTTTACTGCTGACATTCTATCCCATGAATATATGAGGGAGCTTGTCCTATTACAGCCCCCCTCACCCTCCAACATTTGTCATTTTCCTTCCTCCTCCCATCTTTGCCAATCTGATGAGTATGAAGTGTAACCTCAAGTTGTTTTAATTTCATTTCTCTTTTTATTAGGGATTTAGAGGGGTTTCCATATTAACCCCTGCCTTTTACAGAGAAAGAGGAAGGAATTTACCTATGGTCCCAAAGCAAATAAGTAATAGAAATTGAATCCAGGCCCTCTGACTAAAAATCCAGGGATCATCCAGTGTGAATGCTTTGCTATTTTCATAATGAATTAGTCATTTAGGAGGTTAAACCTGCTTGTGATTTGTTAACAGAATTATCCAGATTTCTTTTCACAATTGACTAAAGGCAAGCGTCCATCTATTTCAGTAAGAGAAGTTTTCATGAAACCAGAAAATCAACCCCAACCAGTGTGCAGTTGATGGACCTCCCTGCCCGCCAAAAGGTATCATCTTAACCCTTTATGAAGACCATACTTGACGCTGGGAAATCTTCCAAAGGATATGCCAGTTTTAACTGATTTTCTTCCTTTTCAGTCTAAATCCTCCCTTTATATTGTACCATATGGCTGTCATGTGAGCTGATTAAATGAAAAATGGGGTTAGGAGGCCCATTTCCACATTCCAAGTGATGCTTTTAGCCACATCTGCACCTGGCGTCTCTTTGGGCACCTGGGTCTTCCAATGTAGTGAGGTGGGTGTGGCATGGTGGGCCTAAGAAAAGATATTTGTGGGAAGAGCAGTCCCTCATTTTAACATGTGCATCCAGCTGCTGCCTTCCACCTGGGGCCAGCTCGTGTCACTTTTCAATGGAATGGCTAAGAGTACCAGGTTGCCACTGCAGGCAATGAAACGTGTGAGTTGACAGATGTGTGGATTATCTAACTGTCCCTTGGACAATGGGCTCTTCCTGAAGGGCTTTGCAGACAAGATGCTAGAACCTTTGCTTCCCAGGCCCCCTTTGAAAAACACCTTCAATAAACAGAAGAAAACATGTATTATTTGTGGTAGTTTGGCTTTGCTGAATTCTATGTTTTTCCTTTCATGAGTATCCTCATAAATGTGTTATTAGCTTAACAGTAATGTCAACAAATAAAAAAGTAAGAAGTAAAATCTTCCATAGACCTTGAAAACTGCACTACTTACATTTTGTTAAAAGAAATGAAATCAGCTTTAACAAAATAATCAGAACTTAGCTCCGGCTTCTGTTTCTGTTCTTTTCCATTCGTGAATTTATAAAGCCTTGATTTGAGCTGGGTTTTTTGGGTTTTTTTGCTTTTTTAATCTAGATTAGGTAAATCATCCTTGGTTTTCCTGGTTTTGCTTTCTTCGCTTTGCACAACTTTTGGCTAAGATTCTTGCCTCATTTATAACCTTAATATTCGTTGTTTCCCTAATGTAATGATATCCATGACATCAATGCCTTTGGATTTCTTCAGTTACCGCAAAATGGTGGCACACAGAATTTCTAAGGTTCTGCTTTTACAAATAAACCACACGTAAGTGCTTCAATGGATGTATTCCTTGTACACACTGCACCTGAAACCTGTCTCAGTTCTATCTGTGAGAGAAAATGCCATTTGGCACAACAGAGAGCCGGGCTCCAAGTCAGCATGAGCCGAGCTCAAGTCTTGCCTTGGCTTAAATCCAGGCTGCACGACCCTGGACAAGTGGCTTGCCCTCTCCCTGCTCCCAGGCCACTCTCCAAAACTCAAGTTACAGAGGTGTTGATCTGCACTGGAAGACGTCATTTCCTCACCTGAGAGTTCCCTGTCCTAGCAAAATCGCAAGTCCACTTTCTGACCCTATCCCTATATTTACCAGAAATAGTTTTACCCACTCAGTTTATTTTGATTTTATTTTGAACACATTTTCTGTGGTGTAGTTTGTTTTTAAATTTTACTTCATCAAGGCCTTCAGTTCTGTAGCTGAAATTTTTTTCCACCCAATGCACTGATATCATTCCATTCTCATCTGGTTGTCCAATGCTTATGCTTCTTGTGCTGATCCATTGGAAACGGATGGTAGTGTGAGTGGTTGCCTTTTTATCTCCATGTTGCCATCCAATATTCCCAACGGTTTTTCTTGAATCAATGATCCCTTTCTCTCTCTAGTGTTGTGCAGTCTGTGCTTTATCACACACTTACCTTTTCTACACTTAGTTTCTATTTCTAGAGTCTCTGTTATTTTGTGCTATTGGTCTACCTGTCCATTTTGATCCCCTACCAGATGGTCTGTATGCCTTCAACTATGTGTCATAACTGGAGGACCCAGCCCTGGGAGAGGGGTGGTGTCATAGTTCCCTGATGTATCCATGTCCATTTGTTAATGTATAGACATTTTGTAACCATTTTACTTTAGTCCCTGAAATCTCCCCATGCTCTCTTCTCTACTGCTGCCTTAAGTGACACATTAACTTGGGAGGAAACAATATTTGTACTATATTAGCTCCACTTAACCATGTGCAAGCACCATTATTCCAGCTGTTCAAGGCTTTTGTTATTTCTTCCAAGATCATCTTAAAGTTGTCACAATAGCCATGTTGTGTGAGTCTGGAAGCCCAAAGAGTTAGTGCATTTGCTCATTATTTTAAATATTGTTTTTCTTTGCATCAGTCAATAGTCACTAAGTGTCTAAACGTTCCAGGTACTTTGTCAGGGAATACAAAAGCAAAAAGCAAAGACTTCAATGAGATTAAATTCTATCTATGGACACAACCTACATGGCAGGCAGAATAGTCCATACTAAATCTGCTCAAAATGTGTACAAGGTAATTTGGGGGGAGGGATAAGGAAAGACTTCCTATAGAAGATGTCACTTGAGCTGACATTTAAAGGAAGCTAAGGAGTCTATAGGGCAGAGATAAGGAGGGAGAACATTCCAGGAAGGCTCCAAGGAGACAGCTAGTCAGTGCAGAGGTCTTTGGTAGAGCTATGGAAAATGTAGGTGATTTGATGCTCTTGCTAAAGGCAGGTCATCACATTCCTAGTGTTTTGTCAGTTCTCTTTGAATTTTTAGACATAAGGTTGTAATAACTGGCTAAAAGCATTAGAGCCCATGGACTTTGAGGGAGGTGTTGCCCATGTTCCCCTTCCCCCAACATCTGTTAACAGCTCTGCAAAAAGAGAGGACATTTAGAGGCTTTAATGTCTATATCCTTCCACCATATTGTTGACAGGACAATCCAGTTATCTCCACCAATTATCTTCACTCAAATCTTTCTACCAAAAACTGTTAAGGGGAAGTAACACTTCAAGTCTGTTAAGGGACAGTATTCTTTTTTCTGTAAGGATTTTCATCAGCAGTAGTAGCCTGGAGCACTTGGTAGGCTAGAATCCACTCCATAAACATACATACCCCCCCAACCCCCTATCCCTCAAAAGAAAGATATTTAATAAGGATCATCAAGCGCCTGGATAATCACTGACTATCTGGGAAAATGCCCTCCCTTCCAAAACACAACTGCATAAAAGATTACCCACACTCAGTGAAACTAAAACTTTAAAGATGATGATATAAAGATGTTTCTGAAAGATGGATGACAATGGATACCTTTCTTGGACCAAATGAGCCTACCTTTAGCTGAAGCCATGCAGACAGCCCAGCTCTTAGCCCAGAGAAAAAATAAAAGAAGGGGATTATGGGTCAGTTTTCTGCCAACCAGAAGAATGTCCTATGCATGCCAGCCCCCAAAGCAATGCTCTCCTCCAAATAGCATGAACAAGAAATTAAAGGAATTCGTGTTGGCAATGAAGAGCCTCAGATACTTCTTGTAGGTTGTTAGGAGCCTGATTGCTTAGGTGGCCATGACATCATTGTCATTAATGGGTGACATTCAGTTATCTTCTAGCTGCTTGAAATGGTGTATTTGTGGGGAGGGGGCCATGCATTTCTTCCCCTTGTCCCCTTGAGTTCCCACCAAATGAATAGCATTAATGAGTCATGTTGATGGGGTTGAGGAGGAGGCAGCTTTCTGTCATCAGTAAGATAGGTCTCCCTGAATTCAGAATGGATTCTCTTCTTCAAAAAGGGGGAACATACTTCCTTTGCTCTTCAGGCAAGGCTGGAGGAGGCCTGCACCCAAGCACGTTATTGAACCTGGCCTGAAGTAGTAGGAAACTGACTCTTGAGGATATACATCCTCAGAAACTGTGTTCACTCCCTGACAAATGGAAGTAGAGGCTTCCAGGGGAACAATTCTGGAAATGTTTACTACGGAGAAGCAAGACAATGAAAGCCAAAAGGTTCTATTCTCCTGTCCACCAAGTAGAAAAGAGAGTGAGTCAAGGAGACTCTTCTAGCCTCATCAAACCAGGTCACCAGGTAGGACCTAGGCCTGTGTCAGATAGAAATGGTAATAGGAGACAGACAGACTGACTCCAGATCCGTTTTTTTTGGGAATGCAGCTGATGTTTCTTCATTGCATATAACAGTTCTTGATTTCAAATGCTTTTTAAAAAAGTATTTACAGACAAATCATCCAACATATGATAAAATGTTTGTTAACATGTAGCAAGAGATCATCCCTTGTCCCTTTAGATTACAGGCACGTGTCCAGCAGAAGTCACCAGTTCCACCCTTTCCCTGACCCCTTTTAGAGAACTTTGAGAAGCAGGGTAATTTGCTAACCCAACTCAGCTGCCCCAAAAGAAAATTGGAGATAGACAGAGAAATGGAAAGAGGGAAGGAGAGTCGCTCTGAGTTCCAAAAGATTCAGTGGGAAATGCTGAGGTGAACAGAAGGCACATTGCCCTGATAGTCAAGGTGGGAGGTAGCTAACAGCTATAGATTCACCATGAGTCAATCCTGAATGAACAACAGATTCATTTAAGTGATCCAACAAAGAGGCATTCCTCAGCCTCCTGGAAATGCACTTCATTGGAAGAATGAGACTCTGAGACAAAGGTAGGAAACAACACATTTTCAAAAGACCGAGGATGCTGGCCTGCGTGTATGTACGTGTCAATGTATGTATGTATGTATATATGTACATATATATACACATACATATTCATATAGATAGGTAAATAATAGATACAAATTATATATGTATATGCACATAGATACTGTACTACGTATGTGTGTGAACCTCTGTCAGCTGGGGTTTAAGAGTAATCTTTCCACAGGCCACTCACTGATCCCAGGAGAGTAAGAAATAGTATCTTCTGCTGGAGGAAGATGAACAGGTCGGAGAAGTGATGCAGAGCTTAACAACAGCAGAGGCAAGAGGCCTGGAAACACCTTCCAGGGGTAGAAACAGCAACAGCCAAAAGGGAAAGGCCTACAGATGGAGCTGCCATCAGAGAAAGAATGTCTGGCAGCTGAATAATGAGACGTGACAGAAGATGCAAAACCAGTGGCCAACCAGAGAAAGGAGGCCCTTGATTCTCTGTGGGTTTAGATCTGATTCTTTCAGTGTTCGTTATTATATGGGCCAGGTTGTTCTATGCTATGAAGCCTTGTGAACCTGCATGCTTGTAGAGCAACCTGGTGGCCACCCTTGAGGGAGTATTAGATATCAAAGTTCTCAGACCCCATCTGAATGAGGGTATGAGTTGTAGAAGTAAGAAGTCACCAGGATGTGCCCGGGCCTTTCAGGTAAAGAGGGGTTCTCTGACATATGGGTTACAAACATAACATAAAGATGCTATATTTCAGCAAAGGCCTTTGCTGGATCAATTGATGTAATTTTATTTTTTGTTATTTTTCTTGTTAACATGATTTATTATATTGATTCTTTCCTAAAATTAAACTATCATGATATTCCTAGTATTCCTACTTGGTTATAATGAATAAAATGTTTTAATATATTGCTGCATCCTATTTGCCAATATTTTAATTTTTGTGTATCTGTTGTAGACACAGACTACATCTACAGCCACAGCTAACAGAGACATATGGCCAACAGAAAATTCTACTCTATTGTCTATTGATTTTTTAAAAGCATTCTCTGCTCCTTTCCTTGTTCATCGGGAAGAAGCTGTCCTCTCTCTTTTCTAGGAAATTTAACCTCTTATTTGGCATCTTCCACCTCCCCGTTTCTGCGTTCTCCAGGACTGTTCTCCCAGAGACACCTCCTTGCTCTACCACTTCTTCACTCTCTCCCTCACCACTGGCTCCTTTCCATTGACTTAAACACATTCTCAGGTCTCCTCCACCCTAAAAAGGGGCCTTTCCCTTCCAAACAGCCCAGTCCCTTCCCACCTATCTCCTCCCCTTCCTTCATCAGGAAAGTCCTTGAAATGGTTTTGTGCATCCACTATGTTTACTTCCTCACACCCTCATACTGTCAACCTGGTTTGTGTGCCAGCAGGCCCTGAAACTGTTTTCTCAAAGGTCATCAATAGCATTGCATTGCTGACTTTAAGGCCTTTTTCTAAGTTATCCCTCCCCTTTCCTTGGACCATCTTCTCTCCCCCTATTCTTCCCCGACCCTTCACAACGCTTGACCCCATGACTTTGCCTGTCCTGCTAGATGCTTCTTTCTCCGTTGGCCTTGGAGGTGCCATGATTTCCAGACTCTTCTGACTCTCTTGTCTCATCCACCGGCTCCTCATCCTTGATGTGGCTCATAGAATTACAATTGAGCTTTCAAAGGGACCTCAGCAAGCATTCAGTCCAATCCTCATGACAATGTGCCCCAATGCAGCCACCCAGCCTTTGCTTAGAGTCCCTTTCAAGGCAGCTCAGGCCACATCTGGACAGCGCTGATCATCAGGACAGTTCTCCTCAGAAGCCTCAGTTTGTCTCTTACCCTTTGTACCCATTGCTCCTGGCTGAGAGTTGGGATTGTTTCATTCTTCCTGTTGGCATTTCTAGTGCCTAGCACAGTGCATGGCACATAGTAGGCACTTAAATGCTTGTTGGTGGATTGGTTGGTTGGATCTGTCCTTCGGAGCCAAGAACAATGAGTCTCATCTCTCTTCCGCTTGACTTTTCAAGTACTTGAAGAAAGCCATCATGTGCCTTCGAGTCTTTCTCTCCAGGCTAAAGATTCCTAGTTCCCTTGAATGATAGTCCTGGGACACAAACTGAGCCCTGTACCATTCTGGTTGCCATCCTCTGGGTGCACTTTAGCTTATTGGTGTTCTTTCTAAACTAGGGTAAGCCCAGAACTGAACCTAGCACCCCAGAAATCAGCTGACCAGGGAAGAGGGTGGTGGGATTATCCCCAACTTGTTCCTGGGGGCTCCGCCTTTCTTAACAGAGCCCAAAGGCGTGCTAGCTTTTGTGACCACCATGTCATACTGTTGGCCCACGTTGGGCTCCTAGACTATCTTATACATCCTTCTCTTGCTGCCAGAAAAAAACCCAACTTTCTTATGTGCAGGCATTATGATTCTTTTGCCCTCCAATCTTGAATGACTGCCAAGTAAAATTCTGACTTCATTTCCCAGCATTCAAGGCCCTCCACAATCTGGTGCCTCTCCACCATTATAGCCTTGCCCCATATTATAGCTCACCACATATTTTATGTACTTTTCCCTCCTAGCTCCATCCCACCCTCATCCCTGGGGAGAAGCCCACCTCAAACACTTAGCTCCCTTTTTCCCTTTATTCATCTTGACCCCTGGAGTGTCTTCCCTCCATCCCCTCCCATGACCGCTTAGCCTTTAGAGTCACTAGCTGTCCTTTAGACCCCAGTGGAAAGGATGCCTCTTCCATGAAGCCTTTCCTGATCTTGCTGGTAACAATCCCTTTCCCCCTTGGATAACACACATTGCCTTGTTTGTACTTCTGTAATGCATTTATTATGATATATCATGTAATAAAATTGTCTGGGTTTGTGCTTTATCCTCCTATTAGACTGTGAGCTCCACAAGGAGATTATATCAAGTTTGTCTGTGTGTCTTCTATAAAGTTTGTATCTCCTCTGTGAAGAGTAGGCACTAAGGTATTTCTTGATTGAAAGAATGATTGAATAATTGAATGAATGAGTGAGTGAGAGAGAGAATTTGACTCAGGAGATCAATCTGCAGCTTTGCAGACTCTTCTCACACAAAGCATCTTCCGCACATACATTAAAATTACACAAGACTCTAGGGAAGAATCAACTACAGAGATAACTTGGCTCAACAATCTACAGAGTGCAGTCATCAGCAGTAGCCAACAGGGACCACAACGCACACCTAAGTTGTTCGCCAGTGGCATGGAAAGTATTCAGTGAGGAGCCCCAAGAAAAGAAGGCTTCCTTGTCACCTTGGAGGTTCTCTGAAAGCCGTTATCCTCTGACTAGTGCCATGGCACTAGGTATATCAGACTGCGGAACACTACAAAGGCTCTCGGAGAACCAGATAGAGGCAGGTCTAGCCACGCATACAAGAGGGGAAATGGATAAAAATCCCCATTGCCAGTTGGTCCATTGGTACATCTATATTTGGACAGGCACTGCCAATGGACAGCGAATGTAAGTGATCAGGGTTGATAGCACTTGGAAACTGCAGCCTGTCCATCATCCCAGACTGCTCAGTTGGTCAAGAAGCCGATTCCTTTAATTCAGTGGTATCCTTAGAGTGCAATCAAGTTGTGAGTCATTGAATGTCCCGGTTTGAGAAGGATAAGAAGTTAAAAGACAATAGGAAGAAATATGGCAGATAAAAGTGGGCTGTGACAAAATGACAAAGATTCCCATCTGAGGACTGGCCTCAGAGACATCCTCAAGTACTCCTCTAGCCAAAAGATGATGGCCAATCCTCTAGCGAGAATGAGTGATAATGCTACATTCTCGTCCTCAAGATAGGACAAAAGCTGGAAGAAGATCGGCATATTGGGTGGATGCTCTATTGGAGCATTGATGGAAAGACATATGGAAGGAAGGACCCAACTGTACCTTAGGGGTATGTCTCAGTTTTCTTGGTTCATGTATCTTGACCCTGAAAGCCTATGGGAATCCTGCTACTCCAGGACCCCAAGGTGGGCTCTCTCCTGGCAAGCACACAGTTTGTAGGAAATTTTACTCAGAGGAGGAAAATGAAAGAGAACCGCCCCTAACAAGCAGCCTGCCCCTAAAGCTCTGAATACATCTTGATCTCCTCCGGCCCCCACACAGTGTGCATGGCAGCTAGGCTCTCCCACTGATCTCAGCCACTCTCTGTGGCTTCCTAACCACTCATAACCTTGTGGTGGGGGAGAGATGTCCCACAGGAGCTCTGGGCAGCTTTCTGCTGTGATCCCCAAGTCACTCTGGGGACTCCATTTGTGGGGCTTCCCATTGTTCTCCTGGCACTGCTCTCTGTCACCCACCCTTCTTCAGCCTCCCACTGGTTCCAGTGGGTGTCAGCCTGGAGCGCTCTCTACTAGAGTTTTGGAGACGGAGATGTCCAGGGACAGCTTCTAGAGGTGCCAGCCATGGATCTCCCTTCTTCAGTCATTTAAGTGTCTCTTAACCAGGCCTGATTTTAAAATGTGTGTGTGTATATGTGTGCACGTATATGTATATGTAATATATATGTATGTACATCATATGTATACATATGTATAAAATCTTCATCAAATTAAACTTTCTGTGTCATAGGACTTACCTTAGTCTAGTAGGAGACTCAGTTCTCTCTACTGTGTATCGCAGACCTGGTGCTTAAGTACCAGAACAGAGGTTTTCTCCTGCTGCAGCCATACCCTATCTCTCTACTCCCATAAGCCTCTGAGGAGGAAAAAAGGAAATGAGCATTTATTAAGTGTCTACTGTGTGCTAAGTGCTTTACAAATATCTCATTTGAGCTTCACAACAACCCTAGGTGGTCTTATTATTCCTGTTTTACAGTTGAGGAAACCGAGAGAGAGGCTGAATAACTTTCCTGGAGCCACAAAGCCAGTAAGTGTTTGAGGTTGGATTTGAAGTCAGGTCCTCCTGACTTCGGGTCTGGTGCTCAATCCATTATGCTACCAGCTGCCTTCTAAGTAAATAGCAGATAGTGGAGCCTGAGCAGGGACCTATTATGGTCTAATCTACGAGCTTCAGAGTGAACTGGGTTTAAGGTTTTGTGAAAAGAAAGAAAGAAAGTGTAATACAAGGAAAATTAGGAACCCCTGAGAAACCCCTAGCTACTGACAAGCACCCCCAGAAAGAATGGACTCAGATATCTTTGGCATTTAGCAAACCCCCTGGGACTCCATGACTCCACCAAGGAATGTCAGTAGATAGGACCATCCCACTGAAGGATAACCTGGCAGACCTTGTCTAGCAGATATCCCTGGGGCTCCGTGACTCCACCAAGGAATGTAAATGAGATTATCCCACTAGTACGATAACCTGACTGAATCTTTTGATTAGCTAGGACCTTTGTTCCTGTTTCTTCCCCCACTCTGTACCCCCATATCCTATATAAGCCAAGCCATCACCCCAACACATTTGCCATTGATTTGTGGTGCCGTACCCCGATGGCCACCGGCTAATAAATTCTCCACTTAAAACTTATACTCTGTGGTGTGTCTCGCTCACTTCTGGTACAACAAAAGAAAGAAAGAAAGAAATGAAGGAGGGAAGAAGGAAGGAAGGAAGGCAGGGAGGGAGGAAGGAAGGCAAAAAGAAAGAAAGGAAGGAAGGAAGGAAGGAAGGAAGGAAGGAAGGAAGGAAGGAAAGAAGAAAGGAAGGAAGGAAGGAAGGAAGGAAGGAAGAGAGAAAGAGAAAGAGAGAGAGAAAAGGAAAGAAAGAAAGAGAGAGAGAGAGAAAGAAAGAAAGAAAGAAAGAAAGAAAGAAAGAAAGGGAGAGAGAGAAAGAGAAAGGAAGGAAGGAAGGAAGAAAGAGAAAAAAAAAGAAAGAAAGAAAGACAGAAAAAAAGAAAGATGGAAGGAAGGAAGGAAAGAAGGAAGGAAAGAGGGAAAGAAAGAGAAAGAAAGAAATCTAGCCAGTAAACCCCAAGTTAATGGGGCAGCTTCCGGCCATCAAATTTACCTTCCTTTGGAGAGGAGAAGAAGGAGAAGGAGAGGGAGAGGGAGAAGATGAGCTGAGTTACCCAACTAGCTGGGTCCCCTTTCAGGCAGCTCATTCTACTCACAGGTTGTGTTTTTCCTTTGTTCTTGAAGAAGACCATGACATCAGGGAAGTGATGACATGACTTGCAGTTGACTTTGATTTGAATGAGCGAGGGCTGTGCAAGATCACCAACCTCATTTTCTCCTCCAGAGCCATCTGGATCCAGTGACCAGGTATTCAGATATGGCTGTATATTCAGATATTCAGATATGGCTGTATATTCAGATATACAGATATGGCTGTATTTTGGGCCCTCCTGGTTTAGAGTGAATGTCAATGGTAACTGTTTCGCTTTGTAACAGCAACCCTGAGGGTCTTCCCCTCCCAGCTTGATTTTTTTCGTTTTTTCTTTTTTCTTTCTTTTTCCCCCCTTTTTATAATTAAAGGGGGCATCCCTTGACTCACTTCTTAAATTTAGAGGCCTATTCACTGAATGGGTGTTACCTCACTCTAAGTGAGTACATGGAAAGGCCTTAGCCTTAAAGGGCCAGACCCATTGCATCCTGGGTCATCTCCAGTCATCCTGATGAATATCTGGTCCCTGGATCCAGAAGGCTCTGGAGGAGAAAGTGAGGCTGGTGACCTTGCGCAGCCCTCCTTCACTCAAATCAAAGTCAACCGCAAGTCGTGTCATCATCTCCCTGATGTCGTGGTCCTCTTTGAAAATGAAGGACAAACGCCAGTAAATAGCAGCCTGCCTAGGAGCAGAGTTCCTCTTCAAACTTGAGATTCAGACATGACGACTGCAAATCTTTACGCTTTCTACCCTTTTGACACACAGGATGGCGTCCATTGCCTAAGGGAACACGTGTTCAATGCCGACAAAGCCCCCCCCCACCGGCTCCCCAGTGGGCTGAACCCCACTCGAATGACACAAGGGACTGATCAGTGTTGTTTGGACTCTGCGTGCTTCTGGCCATTGTTTTTCTAATATAGGCTTGTCCTGCCATGATCAGGTGAGATGTGGGAAAGAATTATATACTTAATGCAGTGGAGGCTTTAATTGTGTTTCAGGAAGTCGTGGCTTATTTGGGGCATTCACATGTTAACTGATGGGGATAGCAGGTCAGATCCCTGAGGTACCACTTTTCCCCCCATATGTTTTAGCTTCCTCTGCTTTGGGCTCTTAAATAATCCATCTACAATGGTGGAGGTGGCAATCACAGAGCCCGGAACGCTTCGCTTTGTGATTGCCACTTTAATTATGATTGTCCTTTTGGAGGAGCTGATTGCATCCCGGACATCATCCTATTAAAGAATGCTAAAACTCATTCATGTTTAAAACTTATTCTCATTAATAAGACGACCAGAAGATACGGACATCAGGGGCTTTATTCTACCAAACACTTCATTAGCCTAACAGTACAGAAAATGCCGACTCCCTTAAAGCACCTGGTGAGATTATTCCATGCCGCCAAGGAGCTCCACGCTTCCCATCCAGCCCGTCAGCACTCCATACCTCAGGACAGCACCACCAAGCCCGCTAAATGGAGGAGGGAGAGGGGAAATGGTGCCCATTCATATAGAGTTGTAAGGTCTGCAAAGCCTTTATAAATGCAATCTTGTCTGATCTTTACAAAGACCCCGGGAGTTGGGGGCTATCATGATCCACATTTTACAGATGAAGAAGCTGAGGCACAGGTGGTTGACTTTTCCCAAGGTGACACAGCTAATAAGGCAGGATCTGAACTCATATCTTCCTGATTCTCAATCCAGCAGCCTGGTCACTCACTACACCTGAAAGCACACTACATAGGATTATACATCCTGGAACCAACTCCAATGAAACCAGTCATCAATCAGTGTGTCAAGCTAAATTGGCATCAATGTGCTATGAACCTACACTTTCCTTTTTTCTTGGCCGGGATTGAGGATAAAACTGCTCTCTTCATAAAAAGAGCAGGGTAAAATGACACATCTCCCCGTGCTTAGGAGCAGTGTGGGTGACACAGGAAATATTCGTTCTTTAAAACTATGAACAAATTCCCTGAATCTCTCTGGTTTGGTACCTCTTTATGGGGGCTGCTTGTTAACAGCAGGTCATAGAGCTGGCCAGGGAGGAGTGAGAGAGCTCATCGGTCACATTCTGCCTCTGGCACTGAGTTGTTCCAGTGAACTGATTCACTTCTCCGCCTTGCTTTCCATCTGTGAAATGGGATGCTCTGAGACTGAAAAGAGATGATGTGAACCACCTTGCCGATCCCAAAAGCTTCCTGTCAATGTCAATTATTATGCAATTTCTCCTTCCAAGATGAGGGCTCTAGTTCCTGTTTTATTACTTTAGACAGCTTACATATTAGTAGATATTAATCAATGTACTGAAAGGTCTGAAACTTAGTAGCAAAATACTGCCCAGTTCAAAAGAACCCTTTGATTTTTACCTCTCGTTAGCACAGAAAACTCCCAGTGTGTAAAGTTCTCTCCAAGTGCAGGTCAGCAGTCTGTCTGTAACTCTCAGTCTTAGAGAGCTGCCCAGGGCCATGGGCAGCTACCACACTCCCCACCCTTCCCCCTACCCCTTCACATTACTGAATCAGAAGCTGGTCTTCTATCTGCTACACCAGAAATCTGATTGTTTCTGCTCTTTAATTTTCCTCTTTTGAGACGGAATCCTACTCATTTCTAAGCCTGGTACTTTGAATTTTCTCTCTTTTTCATTAAATTCTTGGTTATTGATTTTATTGACCTTTTCAAACAACCCATAGAATGTAAATATCTTGAGGGCAGGGACTTTGATATTCAAACCCTTGTACCTTCCTACCTAGTGGAGTGCCTTGGACTCAGCAGGAATTGAGTCAGTCTTTATTCTGTGTTAATAATTCTACCGGACTCTTAATAACTCTCCTTTTCTGCCTCCCTTCAGTGAGCACTTTTCTCATTTATTTAACTTCATCATCAGCTCATCATTTCCCTTTTCCTCCCTGGTTAATACAGGCATCTGGGGCAGCAAGTTGGCCTGGGTCCTGCTTTGGCCAGATCCTGCAGATTTTAACTGTCACATCTTTGAAAGGAGGTTGCTATTTTTATGATTCCGTATTGCACCTAAGAAATATTTGGCAAATTACATTTAAAATTTTACTTGTACCTGTACTTTTCCTCACCTTATGATTGTTTACTTCTAGTTTTGAGTTGTAGTCCATAAACACCACGTGTAAGATTTCTACCTTCCTAAACTTGCCTACAACTTTGCTGTGACCAAAAGAAAGATGAACTTTTGTGAATGCATACTTTGGTTTTAAAAAAGTTTAAAAGGAGTTACTTATTTTTCCATTATTTTCTCTATACGCCTAAGAAATCTAGTTTGTTTAGTAATATATTCAAACCTACCACTTTTGTTTAGCTTATATTCTGATAATGGGATATTGAAATTTGCTACTAATCCTAGTCTTCACTTTCTTCTTGGAAGATTACAAATATTTACTTTACAAATTCAACTCCTGTATGACTTGATGCACAATTGCACTTCAGAACTCCGATGAATCTATGACTTCGAACATAAAGATGCCCCTTCAACACCGCAGACAGAGTTGAGTAGATAGAGTTATACCTGACCCAGGGCACAAGGGGCATGTTCCTAGGGTGCTGATATGTGGGGCTGGGGGGGCTTCTTCCCTGGCAGGTGCGCTTTGGGGGAGGTTGCGCTTCCTCACCACGGCAACCGTTATCCTTACGATTAGCCCTGTAGTCCTTCATGTAGGTAATCATCAACAGGGGAAAGGCCAAACCTATTGTGGTACATGAACGTAATGGGATTTTACTGCAGCATAAGAAACGATAAAGGTGATGAATATAGAAAAGCATGGGAAGACACGAACTGATGCAAAGAAAAATAAGAACCAGGAAAACGGTCACAATAAATGCAACAGCGTAAAAGGGAAGAACACCAAGACAGCCAAGATGGAACGCTGCGAAATCATAATGACCAAGCTCGGCCCGATGGAAAGACAGTGGGGGGAACCTCCCCCTCCCCTTCTCGGCAGAGATGGGGGGCGCCGCGGGTGCGGGAGACTGCGTATAACGTTTGGCTTTGTCGAGACGCTGGTTGGGTTTGCTGAACCCTCTGCGCCCCAAAGAGGTCAACGTCAGAAAGAAAAGCCCAGAATGTGACGAGACATTCCCAGCAGCGCTCTCGCGGTACCAAAAAGCTGGAAACAAAATATGTGTCCGCCGACGAAAGGGTGAAGGAACAGATTGTGGTGTGTGATTGTAATGCAATATTATCACCATAAAAATGCGGCTGTTACGAGGAATTCAGAGAAACCCGAGGAAACTTGTAGCGCTGATGCAGAGGACAGAGAGCTGAACAAAGAGAACAATACGCCCAGTGACTGCATTCCTATAAATGACCCAGTAGTGTGAATAATATAAACAGCTTACACTAACAAGCGAAGAACGCTTAGTGAATTGTGATTCTTCAGACGGAGCCATTTCCATCCCGGAGGTCGATAGGGGGACACACATCCCTGTTTCCGCAGAAGGGGGGGACCATGGGGGCAGAGTGAGGTATAGGCTTCAGACTTGTTGTCTAACTATTTTCCTTTTCTCAAGGAAGGGTCTGATAATGGAAGAAGGGTAGGGTTTGAAGGGAAAATACCGTAGGATAAGTGCAAAAAATGGCAAAATTTTAAAATAATAATAATCTGGCAAGAATACCAACACCCTCTCTAAGATTCTTTTCAATCTGATTCACTTAGGCTACATTTTAAAATTTGCTTCTGTTGCCTTCTTTCCCAGGGATTTAGAATCGTGATGTTTTCTTATCAAGGCGATGATGTCTCCCTTAAGGGGTATTAATATGTGACTAATTTGTTTATCAGGTACATCTACTTATGAAACAAACTGTAAGAACGTCCCCTGGGGTCTGATGGAGCAGAGCAGAGAAGGAACAGTCTAACTAATAAGCAGAACTTCGTTAGCATCCAAAATCCAACAGAGCACGACGTAGCATCTGAGGCCATGTGGCCCGGTGGTTAGCCTACTAGACTTGTGATCAGTTGTAAGGATTAAAGTAGGCCCTATTATGATGTGACAAAATACTGAAAACTAAAGCTCAACCAATTAGGCACTGGGTTTGGGCTGATGAGACAGAAGCTACTGATACAAATTAATTACCCCTGTGTCTGACTCTCGAAACGACAGTCCCTATTAAAATCAGCTCAAATTGAGGCTGTGATGGGCAATGCAGGAGGCACCCCTGGCTTTTTCTCCTTGGATTCATAATTACATCCAGGCCGCAAAGTGGAGCTTGAGTCTAGTCTGCTCCGAGGCTCCAAAGGGCTGTTTAATGGTGAAGAGCCCCGGGGCCGGTCAGCAGCAACACCCGGGAGCATCACTCTTCCTTTGACCAAAGACTGGACCTACAATACAGAAAATGCGGTGTGAGAGTGACAACCTGCCCGCCAAGTGCCCAACCATGGCTAAAGATTCTGTTCATAATGTATTAAACATCTGCTCTAAACAGAGCTGTCAAATGCGAACCCCAGTGTCTGAATTATCAATGAATAAAAGCGGCATTCAGAGCATCTTGCCCATTCTCCAACCTCATTATAAAGCTCTGGGCTCAATCTCAGTACTTCACGTGGGTGGTATATTTGGGCCAGAAATGCTGCCACCCTCTGTGCCTGTATAGGCTCAGAATTTTGATGTGTCAGGAGCAGAGATGACCCAGAGATGTGAGCCTCTGGAATCATCCCAAACTAAGAATATACCAATCACATTGGCCTGATCTATAAGCATCCCAAGAAAACCTCTAGCTGGACCTTGCAACTTCAGCATGAGCAGCAGTGTAAATCTGGACCATTGCTGAGAATGTCTGAGGACAGTGAAGGTGGCTGGGGGCACCAAACAGGTAGTCAGGCCTCTGCAGGGTCAGTGCTATGGCCCAGACACTGCAGAGAGAAACCAAGCCATCTCCATTGAGGCTAGGGAACAGAGGAGGCATGCCCTGCTTTCCCTGTTCAAGATAGGGACAGAACCTGTGATGGCCCAGAGGAGGACCCTCTCAGCCAATGCAGGTTGGCATTGATCTGCAACTTTTTGTCTTAGAGTTTCCAACAGCAGAGAGAGCCAGGATCAGGGTTCCACAGCTTCCTCTGGGTAGTGATTGAAATGTTAGGGCATGATACAACGAAGATGGTTGTCATCATCCGTGGGTTGGATGAGATGGCCACTCAAAATTCAGTAATTCTGTGGCTCGTGGAGGGTGAGCCTATCACTGTATGCTCATCTGCTGCAACACTATGTGCCAGGCATTGTGCTGAATAATGAGGACAAAAACAGTCCCTGCCCTCAGGTAGTGCACATTCTAATGGAAAACAGAGGGTGTGAATAACCAGCCCAAAGCTTCCTTTCCTTGTAGGTCCCATCCCCAAGCTTCCAGTAACTACAATCCAGCCACAAGCTGGCCGGTTCCTCCAATGTGCATTTGCGGGGGCTGCCCGCCATGCCTATAATGCTCCGCCCCCTCATCTCTGCCTCTCAGTATCCCTGACTTCCAGACATCTCAGAGCCTTCCTTCTGCAGATGGTCTGTCCTGGTTCTCCCCAATGGCCACTACTTCTAGAGCCTTCCCTTTTTGTATTATCTTTATCTACTCTCTACATATCTTCTATGTCTTTCCTTGCACGCTATCTCCCTCATTAGACTGTGAGCTCCCTGAGAGCAGGGGCAGGGTTTTTGGCTGTCTCCATATCTCCAACCCTTAGCACAGTGCCTGGCATATAGTAAGCATTTACTAATGCTTGTTGACTGACTGGCTGGCTGAGAAGATTGGGGCTTTTCCCCCAGTTTTTTTCAAAGAAGAAAAGTCTGGAAAATTCCAGATGAATTTTCACCCAATCAGGTGATCACAGACTTTCTGGGAATGACGGCAGCTAGATCAGCTGGCACAGTGCTGGGGACAGTGGACAGCTGATTGACCAAAGGGCTGGTCGGTCAGATGAGTGAGCATTGCTGGTGAGGCCCCATTCTCACCCTAATCTTTCACTGGAGCCTAGGAGAGCCCAAGAGCACGATGGGAAGGAGGGAGTATTCCTGGCAGTGCCAGCAAGGGCCAAGTGACCCTGGCATCAGTGAAGAATGAGGAATGGCATGCCCAAGACTTCTCCATGATCCCCAGTTGAATTATACGATAGAGTCTAGGGAATAGACCAACTCCAGAGATGCCATCTTGGCCTATTCACCCCTGAAATATATGTTCTCATTTTTCTAAGCCCTAAGAATAATAAGAGTGATAAGAACGAGCATTTACATAGTGCTTTAAAGGCTTTCAGAGCGCTCTACAAACATGATCTCCTTTGATCCTCACGACAGTCCTGGGAGGTGGGCACTATTATCATTATTCCCATTTTTGCACATGAGGCTGAGGGAGGTTAAGTCACAGGAATGTCTGAAGCTGGATTTGAAATCGGGTCTTCCGGACACCAGCTCTAGCACTCTATCTGTTGGACTACTGAGGTGCCCCTACCACATCTGGGTCGTCATTGATAGGCACTAAGTCTCTGTTTCAAGAGGGTAAGTGAAATAATGTTGCTTGACCAACCTGGCACCTCTTAGACGGTCACTTGCAAAATGCTGCTGCAGTTACTGATTATAGTGACAATGATGACGACAACAATGATGATGATGGTGGCGGTGGTGGTGGTGATGATGATGGTGGTGATGGTGATCATGGTGGTGATGATGGTGGTGGTGGTGGTGATGATGATGGTGGTGGTGGTGATCATGGTGATGATGATGGTAGTGGTGGTGGTGATGATGATGGTGGTGGTGGTGGTGGTGATGATGATGGTGGTGGTGGTGGTGATGATGATGGTGGTGGTGGTGATGGTGGTGATGATGGTGATGATGATGGTGGTGGTGATGGTGATCATGGTGGTGATGGTGGTGGTGGTGGTGGTGATGGTGGTGGTGGTGGTGGTGATGATGATGATGGTGGTGGTGGTGGTGATGATGGTGGTGGTGGTGGTGGTGATGGTGGTGGTGGTGATGATGATGGTGGTGGTGGTGATCATGGTGATGATGATGGTAGTGGTGGTGGTGGTGGTGATGATGGTGATGATGGTGATGATGATGATGGTGGTGGTGGTGGTGGTGATGATGATGGTGGTGGTGGTGGTGGTGGTGATGATGATGGTGGTGGTGGTGATCATGGTGATGATGATGGTAGTGGTGGTGGTGGTGGTGGTGATGATGGTGATGATGGTGGTGATGATGATGGTGGTGGTGATGGTGGTGGTGATGATGGTGATGATGATGATGGTAGTGGTGGTGGTGGTGGTGGTGGTGATGATGGTGATGATGGTGGTGGTGATGATGGTGATGATGATGATGGTGGTGGTGGTGGTGGTGGTGATGGTGGTGGTGGTGGTGGTGGTGGTGGTGGTGATGGTGGTGGTGGTGATGGTGGTGGTGGTGATGATGATGGTGATGACAATAGTGATGGTGGTGGTGGTGGTGGCGATGATGAAGATTGTGGTGGTGGTAGTGATGGAAATGATTTAGAACTGATATGAGTGAGATATGAGTGAGAATTCTTCTGAGACAAACCAGGAGACACTTCAGAGACCTGGAAAGCTGAGTTGTCACTGGCAGCCAGCATCTCCTTCTCCCCAGCTATCCAAGCTCAATAGAGAGAACACTTCCCATACCTCTCTGAGGGGGGATTTGGGTGTTTACTTGAGCTCTTGGCCACGTAAGGACCATGGAGTCCAATCGCATGAGCACTGGAGGACCATAGCTCAGTGGTACTGTAGAGGGCATGCTTTCTTACATGTGGGTTTGGTGAAGTAGCCACTGAGGCTCCTTCCAACTCAGAGGTTCTGGGATTCTGTTGCCCTCCAGGACAGTTTAAAACCATCTCAGGGACCCTGTAATCATCTCCAATGATGCTATATTTCACCTGGATTTTGATTACTTCATCTTAATTTCCCTCATTATAATATTGATTGCTTGGCTCACATAATGATATCTCAAAGATGGCACAAGGATATTTTCACTTTGGGAGATTTTCTCCTATGGAGGGGGAGAAGGATTGAGGAGAGTTTGGCCTTGAGAAAGATCCAGGATCCTCCCATGACTTATTCTTGGCTCATCCTATTCGAGGCTAAAAACTGGTTGGAGCCAATTCCATACCAATGTGTAGACATGAGCCAGCAACTTGAAAGCTGTCCCAAGTCCAGCAGCCAGGCTAGGTATGGAAGCCTCCAGTCAATGATGTTGGCTTTCCAGTATTTTTAAACTTGGCTCCAACTTCTCATTCTCTGCAATCTGAAATTCTCTCCTTCCCTTGAAGCCTGGGGGGAGCAAGAGGAGCTGACGTACTTACACCATTTCATAATTCCCAAAGCAATCTACATATGTTAATTAGTGTGAACTTCACCCCAACCTTGGAAGGTTAGTATGACAGGTATTGTTACCCAATTTTATGGATGATAGTGGCTCAGGGATCCTGAGTGACTTGTCCATGGCCACACAGCTAGAAAGTATCAGAGGTGGGATTTGACTCCAAGGCTAACCTTCCATGCAGACTACCAGACACTGTCAGTGATTGTTGAAAAATCATGGAGTATGGGAGAGATGCTGAAGGACTGGAGAAAGGCAAAGGTTATTCCAATTTCCAAAAAGAGAAGAGACTGAGGCCCTGATAATTATAAGCCAGTGAATATGACTTAAACTCCTGGCAAAATTCTAAAGGGAAGGTTAATGGTAACCCAGAAAAGGAGGCAGTAGTTATAAAGAGGCAGCATGGTTTTCCCTGTGCCCCCTCTTGTCCTCTATTGCACTCCCTATTGCACTCTCCAGAGAACATTTTCCCAAGTGCAAATGTTCTGGTATCTGCTTTAAAACACTATTATTGTAAGACCCAAGTAATCAATATTGTGATGATAGTGATTAAAATTAATTAGGTATCCAGGTGAAATTCTAGCCTGCCCCCAAGGAAAGGGTGACTACGGGGCATCCTTGGGGTGCTAATGAACAGTGATAACCTGGTCAAACAGCCCTGGGCTGGTTGAAGCCCAGGAGGGAAATGGCAGAATTGTAGCCTGGCACTGGGTGACTGTGGAGTTTGGGGACACTGTCTAAGCAATGCCTCATGAGCATGTCTGGGGAAGAAGGGCTTTTCTCCACCCAAGTGTTCTTGTCTGTTCTGCCTGGTTCATTCATTGCCTCTTTCATTGTTCTCCCAGTTCTGGATTCTGCACCATGCCTGGGCAGCCTCTCACCCTGGAACTTTCTTCAGCTCCTCCTCTCACTGGATGTTCAGCAACCCTTTCTTCATGTTATCTTCACCCATTGGAATACAAATTCCTTAAGGGAAAGAGTTTCTTTTTTATGCTCTTATCCATATCCCCAGTGCTTGACACTGTGCCTGGTACATGGTAAGCGCTTAATACATGAATATTGACTGACTGACTAGTTGGTTCCCTTCTTGGTCAGGTCACAGAGAGGGTGCCTGTTGGGTACAGAAGAAGATGCATGTGGAGACCAAAGCCTATAATTTAACTGGAAGTTTTAGGGTGTATGTGGTGCTCAGGGAGGATTAGAGCCCTTTTCAGGGCTGGTCATCCACCTTTGGTCTCCAGCTTTTATCCAGCTCTCTCCTGTGGCTCCAAGAAACTGTAGCAAGTGTAGCTAACATGCTCCAGTAAAATCATCTCAGCACATGGACTAAACTAAGTCAAGGGTAAACCAAGGGGTCTCAAACCTGTGGGTGAGTTAGGGGGATGTCCCAGGCATGGGAAGACTTCCCTGGCAGAATGGGCAGATGAGAACCATTTATTCCAATGGCCATCTGGAGCACAGAGAGCTTGGTCAGACATTGGAGATGCCAAGGTCGCCCAGTGCATCCTGGGCCATCACCAGTCATCTTGATTTTTGTCTTGCCTCAGACTTTAATGGCTCTGGAAGAGAGAGGGAGGCTGATGACTTTGTGCAGCTCTGCCTCACAAGTCCAATTCACACACAAGTCAAGACATCACCCTTATGATATCATTGGTCCTCTTCAAAAACGAAGGACCGACAACAACAACAGCTGTAAGTGTAATTAATGGTGCATGCTGCTTTCAAAAAATGAGCCTTGTGTGGACAGCTGAAACTTGGAAAACTCCCTCCCTCTTTGGGACAATCAGTTAGAATTCACTTTGAGTGGAGTTGAGAGATAGTGATCCCATCATTGTCGGGAGACAGACATCACCTGGAAAGAAGAAAAAAGCCTTTGACCAAAATAGAAAAGGGAACCCCTCCAGCCCTTGGCAGAATGGAGATGACAAGTGGGCCAAAAGAACAGATGACAATGGAAAAATGTTTGGGTCTTTGTTGGCAAAGCAGAGAGTGGAGGAGATTGTCCAGGCACCAGGATGAACACAAGACTCACCCGGGGACAGTGTCATCTGGAGAAATGGAGCTTGGGTCAGCGTGACCAAGCCAAGGCTACTCTGCAGAAAATTGTCTTCCCTGAGTATGGCCTTGGTCTGCTCTCCTGGGTGGACAAAGAGACCAAGGACACATGGCTGTCATGAGAGGGATGCTAGCCATGGGTTCTGGATCAATTTCCAGCTGCACATCACTGATTCTATTATTTAAAAAAAGTGTTGAATGGGATTTCTTTTGTGAAAATGCTTTCTTTGATGCCAATTCCAGGGTTTAATGGTAAGGAAAGCATTTATTCTTCACTTTCTTTAAAGCCAGACATGAGGATGGATGTCTAAGAAAACTACCTTGGAAGGCTAGAAGGGCTTCACTTTAATGTAAAGGAAATGAAGATCTACCATGAGAAGCTGGGTGTTTTTAGTTTTGAAATGGAGCTTGAAATAGCAGGTGAGTTCCCTAAGTTTGTGGGGTGCAGCTTATGTCTCTGGAGCAGAGTTAAACAAGGAGCAAAAGACCAGCCTCTTTCCCCTTTCTACGGCCTTGAAAGGATCATTGAAATTCATAACTCCAGAAACCATTGAGTCCAGCCCCCCACCTTACAGATGAGGGACCTGATGCTCTAGGAATTCAAATTACTGGCCAAGTCCACACCATCTTTTCAGTGCCTCATATAACCACACTGAACTAAATTTGCGCACCCTCTAAAATACGGGCTAATTATCTCGGATTAGATCTTATCCAAAAAAGTAAAAGAAAGGAACGCTATGTAACTTTCGATGTCTTAAGAACAAATTGTTGAACTGAAAGTGGTTAGAGGAGTAATTACGTCAGGAAATGATCATCTGGAAGCAGGAGTGTGCTGGAGGCCGCTTGGACCGGCTCCTGACGTCTAACAATTCACCTTTCAGCACGAGCATTCGCACAATGGAAATCTGCAAATGTACAAGTGTATCGTTTGGTTGACTGTTTAGATTTAAGAAAGTGATGACGAAAATGTGCCTAATACAGGTTAAAATTAAGATTGTGTCTGCATTTTCGGAGAGCCGGTTGTTAAAACACTTCCCAGCACACCTCTGAAAGCCACACAAAGTATGTTAATTACAGCCTGCCTTTACAGCTTTTGAAATGCCCATAGACCAGAAAAGGAGAAACAGCTCAGAATAATAGGATGGTTTTATTCTTTTCAGTTTGCCTCTGTGATTTCATTGGTTTGGGGAACAGTCCCAGGAGCTGCCTAAGACATTATGGAATTGGCCAAGGGTCACGCAGCCCTGATGTATGTGTTTGAGGCAGGTCTGGAGCTCTGAGCTCTCCATCCATGACACCAAGAGCTCATCGGGGTAAAATGAAGAAAGACCAAAGTGAATGTCAGGAGAATATCACTGATTAAGATACAATTGAAGGAATGGGAATCCTGGATGCCCAGGGCTGGAAGGGATTTTGGAGATCATCTGATCCACTCTCCAACTGCATCAGCTTCTGAAAGGAAGGAATGATACGCCGAGCATTGGGCAAAGTCAGAATTTCATTGTTAGTCTAGGAGGAAGCGCTGGAGAAGCTGCTGTTTCCATAGTTCATTAAACTTTAATCATAATAAAATAATAGTAGCAGAGGTCAACATTGCTACGGAGCTTTAGTTTGTTTAGTTTAAGGTTTCCAGTGAATTATACGATCTCTTCAAGCCCCTCAATGACCCTGTGCTAAGTACTCCAAGTATCATGTTTTTTATGGATTAAGACGTTCAGGATCAGAGAGGTCAGTCACAGCAAGTGGTAGAGGCGGGCTTTGAACTCGGATTTTCCCCTCCCCAAAAGCAGCATTCGTACAAGCTCGTGACCCAGTCAGGGCAAGTGTGTTCCTCTCCACCAGGTGGCAGGAAGAGCCACCACCACTGGAAGCTCCCCTTTGTCCCGGTTCCTCTGCTGACCCTGGTCCTGCTACAGCCCAGTAGGAGTGGCCAGGCATCCTTAATACAGCTTTACAAATATCTCAGTTTGCCTTCACAACAATTCCGGAAAGTAGGAGCTATCATTGTACCCATTACACAGATATGTAAACTAAGGCAGGCAGGTTAAGTGACTTGCCAGAGTCAAACAGCCAGCAAGTGTCTGAGGCTGAATTGGAATTCGGTTTTCTGGACGCCAGGTGTGCTGCGACATCCAGCTGCCACCAGTGAGGGGCGCTCTTGTACTTGCCCCCTTCTCTCCTCTGACACTGGTTGAAGCCTGCATCACTTCATGCCTGGACCATCACATAGCTTTCTCTGGTAGGTCTCCCTGCCTCAAATATCTCCCCACTCCAGTCCATCTTCCATTTACCTATCAAAGTGACCTTTCCAAAGCACAGGTCTGACATTGTCAACCTCTTCCTGCATTTAATAAAGTCTTGTGGCTCCAAGGGCAGCCGGGTGGCACAGTGGATAGAGCACCAGGCCTAGAGTCAAGAAGACCCGAGTTCAAATCTGGCCTCAGACACTTACTAGCTGTGTGACCCTGGGCAAGTGACTTAACCTTGCTTGCCTCAGTTTCCTCATCTGTAAAATGAGCTGGAGAAGAAAAAAGCAAAGTACTCTAATATCTCTGTCAAGAAAACCCCAAGTAGGGTCACAGAGAGTCAGACTTAACTGAAGACGACTGAACAGCAATGAATGGGATCCCTGTTAACTCCAGGACGTTTGGCTTTTAAAGCCCTTGACAAGCTGGTCTTTTCACACTTTTCCAGTCTTCTCACATCTTTTTTTCCCCTCCCTGTAGTCTATAAGCCAGTGTTTCTGGCCTCTTTGCTGTTCTTCACGTAAGACGGAGGCCCCGTCATCTGACTCTGCGTTTTCATTGTCAGAGCCCCTCCCCTCATCACCCCCTCCCAGCTTCCTTGGCTTCCTTCAAGTCCCAGCTAAAATCCCAGTTTCTTCAAGAAGCCTTTTTTAGACCCCCTTAATGTGACTGCGTCCCTGAGATTACCTCCAATTTACTACGTATATATAGTAAATTGGAGGTATGTATATATATGCTATATTACTGTATGTGCTATTACATGTATGCCATATTACTGTATATAAATACTATTTTACTATCTTCTATATAAAATATATAGTACATACACATACATATATACACACACACACACACACACACACACACACACATCTTGTTTGTATGTAGTGGTTTGCTTGTGGTCTCCTGCATTAGACTATGGTTACTAATTAAACTAACGAGTTCATTAAAAGCAAGGGCTCTTTTTGCCTTACTTTGTACCCTCAGCCTGAAACACAGTAAGAGCTTAATCAATGCTTGTTGACTGACTGGCTGACCCTAGCTCCTCACCTTCCCCCTTGCCTGGGCTGCTCACAGGGTTTGAATGAGGCGGAGGTCAGCAGCACCATTCTTCTGTTGAGCTGGAAGACCACCAGGCCTTAGCATCCTACCTGCCTTTAGGCCTTACTTTCCCTTCCCCCCACCTTCCTTACCTCCCCCTCCCCCACCACACTCATTGTCTTCTTAACTTTCTGGGTCTTTCCATCTGTGTTGACGCTGACTTTCCTTTTGGGTGCTGTCTCTCTCAATTGGAGTATGAGCCCCTTGAGCCCAGGGACTGCCTCCCTGTTCTATTTGCATACCTGGTACTTAGGACTGTGGTTAGTGCACAGTAAGTATTTAATCAAAACTTTTTCATTTATTCATGAAAAAACAGAGAGTCTGACATGTGAACTGCCCCAATCCAAGTCCAGCCTGCAGGTAAATCCCACTGTGGGAGCTCAGGGAAAGACCACCAAGCATCTGTTAGGCCCATTCTCCAACAGAAGGTGCCTTGTTAATAATCCAAGTAGAATGTCCAAGATGGATGTCCATCAAATATTGGAAAAAACGATTGTTGACGCTACCAGATCTTCAGTGGGAAGCCCATCTACTATCCCCTCGAATGGGGAAGATTAACACACTTATCATATTGGGGTGAGGTGTCTTTTATGTATCAGCCCTTGGGACCACAGCTTGACTGAATCTGCCTGGGGTGCAAGAACGAGGGAAGGAGGACTTTGAAAGAGGGCCACCATTGTAGTGAGACCCTGGATGGAGAGGGAAGTGACATAGGGCTGGATAATAGAGCATCGCATTACATAATGGAAATAGGAAAGAGACGTGTTCCCCTTGTTGGCACACTGATGCAGAGCCCCAGTCACCTCCACCCCAGGTAAAGCTTTACCTTCTATACAGGATTCTTCATTCAATGGAGATACAAATGTTATCTATGGAATTCCTCTGGGGCTTACCATAATTCTAAATCTGGTTCCCCTGTAATTCATAGGAAGTCTTTGGCTGGTAGATGTGCTGGGAAGCCTCTTGTGGGCTTGTGGTGACTTTTGGGGAGCTGCAAGCTGAATCTCCTTGGCAAGATCCCAACCACTGAAAAAACAAGCAATTGCTGGGCATTCTGGGAGCCTCTTCCTATGACAAGGCTGAGAACCGTCACCGGTGTCACCTGGGTACCACAGTTTAGAAAGAACATTGATGAGCTGGAGGGCAGCCACAAAGGTGGCGGGCCTTGGAGCCACATCAGGATCAATTAAGGAAATTGAAGGAAGGAGAAAAGACTTCAGAGGCTGGGGGACGCAACAGCTGTCTTCAAGTAATATTGGGACCATCACATGGAAGCACAGTTAGCTTTGTCCTGATGGGTCCCAATGGCAGTGAGTAGAACACATGGGGAAATAAATCTAGGATTGAAAGAAAAACTCCCTAGTGGGTTGAGTTACCCCAAAGTAAAATGGACTTTCATGGCCATGGGGGGCATAGTTGGGGACAGACAGTGGGTTCATTTTTAGTGGAGACTTTCAATCAAAGACTGGCTGACTGCCCAGTGAGTGGATCACAGGGTAGGGATCCTTGGAGATAATTGGGTGAGATGCCTGTTTGGCCCCCTTCGAGGCAGTTCCAGGAGGAGTTACGGAGCCCAGTCTTCTTCACCATTTCTATGACATCTCCCTCATAGAAACATTCCCCTGCAATGGGCAGGACAGTTCTCTTAAGAAACCTGTGGGCTGTGCTCTGCTCCTTACAATATGACGACAGGATCATACTCTCCTTCCTAATTCATGCCCCAGGAAACCACCCTGAAAAGGCCCACCTCAACCACATTGGCACTTGGCAGCTGAGGCTGTCTGTCATCAGGACAGTGGCACAAGGTGCCAGGGACTCATTTTTGCATATGTATGCACATTCATGGGATGAAGGTTCAAATGCATCGTTTACTTCTTTGTCTTGAGCAAAATCTGCCTAAAATTTGATGTGGAGTTCATGCAATTCAAAGAAAAGCTCCCAGGTAAGTTCATTAGGCAGCTCTTGGGGGAGGTGTCTTTTTCATTTCAGAGGATGGAAATAGCCACCTGGCCTGCTCTTGGTGGGGTAAAACACCACTACCTGAGAACTGACATTGAAACATTCCAACCAGGGAAGGGGAGGAGTGTGGATTTAAGACCATCTCATCAGCAATCAGGCTCATCTTCCTGGGTTCTAGATCATCCAAATTTCCTCACCTTTACCAGGGTCTGCAAAGTGCTTTGCATATATTATTGCAATTTATTTTCACAATGACCCTGGGAGCTAGGTGCTATATTCTCCCCATTTTACAGATATGAAAACTGAGGCAGAGACTAAGGGTCACACAGCTGGTAAGTGTCTAAGGCCAGAATTGGCCTTGGATCTTCCGGACTTTAAGCTCAGCGCTCAATCGGCTCAGCCACCCAGCTGCCTCTAATTACTGAATGGATCTAATTTTTAGTCCGGCAAAGAAACCTCCAAGTGAGTGTTTTCTCACAGTGACAAGGTCAAAGATGGAAATGTCCACATGAACTGAATGTCTTTTTCGTGTGTTGATGATATTCATTGACCTTTATATTGACTTTATCATTAATTGCTGGAGTATCAGTAAGTTATAAGTTACTGTGATTTTGTTATGCCTGGAATACATTCACAGTAGTGATAAAAACCTAAGAGCCATAACTTAGAAAGCACTTTAAATTTTCTAAAGAGTGAATTGCCTACCATAGAGGCGTTCAGAGGGGCCTTTGGAGCATGCCCAGACCACCTAACATGGAGGCACCCTGTATTCTCTACCACACGGCTGACAGCATCCTCCTTTGATTGCCTGTGTGAAAAGAATGGCTTTGTCTTTAAAACTAGCCAGACTGAGGCAGTCTCTCTTCTGTCTCTGTCTGTCGTCTGTCTCTGTCTCTGCCTTTCTCTCTGTCTCTCTGTCTCTCTCTGTCTCTCTTTCCTTTTCTGTCTCTCTTTCTTTCTCTCTCTCTTTCCTTCTCTCTCTCTCTCTCTCTCTCTCTCTCTCTCTCTCTCTCTCTCTATCTATCTCTCTTTCCCTCCCTACCTCATACTCTTTCCTACTTCAAGAGGGTGAAGATCCCAGGATACCCATAGCATGGATGCCATGAACTGAACCAGTGAGTGGGGAAGGATTCCTTTGCTTGCTCTGAGCAATGGGTGTATTTGTTTCTCTTCTGTATCATTTCTCCATTTCAGGTGATCCATGCAGGCCCTTGGAAATGCAGCCCTGGCACCCTGGGAGGCAGAACTGCAGGCCTGATGGTGCAGCCAGCCAGCCTACCAGGTAAGCTGGGAGAAGCCAGGATACCTGGAACTGGAACTTAAAGGGGGATTTTGGACTTAGGACTAGGACCATGCTCCATAGGAAGAGAGCAAGCAACCTCCCTAGGTTGAGGTGGTGCAAAGGGGAAAGATGATTAATCCCCCAAATTGGGGGAGTAAGTTTATATATTTGTGGTTCTGTCTTTTGAAGGGAATATTTCTGGGTAAAGGCTAATTCAGCTGCTAGAGGTTAAATGCAGCTGGTATGCAAGGGACCATCTCTGTACTTAGGCACAGCCCTCCAGAGAATCCTAGAGGGGGGGCCTTTGAGCAGCGAGGGCCAGGGTGGTGGGCGCTACACACCTGGGTCTCATTTGAGCCTCTCTTTGCACCGGACATTATAAATATCCCTGCCTGCATTTAACAAGTAAGAAGCTGCGGCTGAGGAATCCAGAGAGCTTGGCCACAATCCCAGAGTTAAAGTGGGATTTGAATATGAGTCAGCCTGACCAGCGCCTCTCAACGATGAGGCTGAAGCCTCCATCTCTGACTGGACACATCCAGTGCTACTCTCACTGTCTCCCCTAAAGCCCTCCTTTTGTCCCTCTGGCCTTTTAGGTGGTTGGTGAATGGATAACCCTCAACTGGCCGTCCTCCTTTGCCATCCACATTCAAGCAGCTGTGCAGGTTTGAGCCCTGGATGGAGTGAGGGAGACTTGCGTTTGAAGCTCACCTTAGACACTCACTCACCGGGCAAGACATTTCACCTCTTTCGGTCTCAGTTCCCCCATCTGTACCGTGGGGACAATAATAGCACCGACCTTACAGGGTTGCTGTGACGGTCAAATGAGCAAAGAGTACATGAAGGATGGTGGCGATGATGATGGGACCTTTCTGATTCCGTCCAGTTTTCGGTGCTCCCCTTCACAAAAGTGTACGTTGCATATTTAGTGTATTATTTATCTACTTACTCATCTGTCTATATGTTTGACTTATTCTTGTTTATGTTTCGTGTCTCCCGTAGACTAGAAGCTCCTTGTGGGCAAGGACTATTCCTTCTTTGTCTTCCCATTCCCAGCACCTGGCATGGTGTCTGGCACCTAACTGCTGCTTGATAAATACTAGAATTGCTTCACCTTGCCTGGCCTCCTACCCCAGGACTCTATGCACCTCCTATTGCTCATAACCTCCATGGAGCCTGACGTCCACCACTGAGGTTCTGCTTTCCTGCATGTTGTACGTTGTGTGTGCTGTAAAAACGGCTCTTCTCAGCCCTTGAATGCCTCTGAATCTCTCCCCAC
This sequence comes from Trichosurus vulpecula, assembly GCF_011100635.1. Classification (NCBI taxonomy): domain Eukaryota; kingdom Metazoa; phylum Chordata; class Mammalia; order Diprotodontia; family Phalangeridae; genus Trichosurus; species Trichosurus vulpecula. The sequence goes on along the minus strand of NC_050580.1, from coordinate 5,283,008 downwards.
TAGAACTTCTAATGTGTTTGCTGCTACAACACGCTCTCTGTGCAGTAATTTCCAGTACAACAGTAAGATGCATACGCAGAGAACACTTACCCCGCTTTCTCTGAAATGCAATTAGAAATGATTATGTTTGTAAGGCTATTGGGATTCCAAGTTCTTCCAATTACCAAGGAGTTTTCCCTAATTTGAAATTTATCCCCCTTGTGGGCCCCAGAGAATCTTTACAAACTATCCCAGTGTTTAACTGAGAATTAGAACCCCGGAAATGTCTCAGAGCAGCGAGATGCCAAGCAGGGATTTGAGGTGTAATATTAAGGCAATAAAAACATTTCAGGCCATATCAAAATAAATAAAAGGCAGAAAAGAGCCAATATCAAACAGCTTGCTAAACAGGCTGCTATTGTAGCTACCCAGGGAGAAGAGAGTGTCTCTGATGACATCACGAAGGGATCGGGTGGAAGTGGATGAAAAGGCATGGAAGGCATGCAGTGCCCCAAGTCACGCTCCTAGGCTTCAGGCATTTCTCCTGCTTTATTTGTTATCACATTCAGAATGTTCCCACCAAATCTTCAATGGAAAGCCTTCCATTATTGTCCATATTCCATGGCTCACTGACCTTCCAGCAGTCAGACTGTTGAAGCAGACATCTATTTATCTGAAAAACTACCACGTGGTCAGAACTGGGGAGAGAGGCATTGGATGTGGGCCTGCTTTGTCAAGCTTCTGGCTGGGACTGGACTGGACCACACACAGCTCGTTGCCTTTGCTCATTCCTGGGATGAGCAGAGAGAGGAGAGTATACTTTAAAAAGTTTAACTGCTGCTTTTAGTTTGTCTACTATGGGCATTTACTGATGGCCACTTGCGTCTATTGCAGTAAAATAAAGACAACAAGCAAAATGCCTGCAAATGACAGCACAGGGAATGCGCCGCACCCTCCGGCCCCCAGCTCCTGCCAAGAGGAGAGAGGCTTGCTTCACTTAATCAGTCTGGCTCCCTTTTTTGTATTGTTTTCATTGATACTACTGAAGTCATTTTGTAAATTGTTTTCTTGGTTCTGCTTGCTTCATTCCTCATCTATTCATCCAAATCTTTCCATTTCCTCTGAAATTATCATAGTCAGCATTTCTTGGGCTGTAATCATTTCCCATTACATTTACATACATTAATGACCATTTTGGGCCCTTTGCTTAACAGCAAGTACTCTCTCTTTTTTGGGAGGTGGGCTTAGCTACCATAACAAACACTGTTCTGAATGGTATCTATGAAATTTTCCTGTCTGTCTTTGGCTTCTTTGGTGTACATGATTACTCATTTTTTCATGCCACTTACAAGCAGAAATACATTTTTAAAAGCACCAAACAATAAGAAAATGTTATAAAAGAAATCTCAAGTAGGTCAAAATATATTTGAAGAGAATATTAGTATCAAAGCAGGTACTTTGATTATCAAAAAATTCAACATGTAAAACAGAAACACAAACAGGTCCAACCGAATACATCCATACCAAAGGAGCCTAAAGTTTTGGCTGTCTCTTCAGCCTTCCCAGCAGCCTACACTGACTGCCAGTTTGGGACCCCAGGAATGTAGGGCTTATGAGCTTGGGAAAACCCTAAAAATCCCCTCCCTGGAGCCCTTCTGAGTCTCTCTTTCAAATATAGGGAGAGGCTTAGACTTATTCTGGAGTCATTTTGCTAGTTCTATTAGGAACCTGAGTGGTTTCCTGGATCCAAGGCATTACATTAAGAAGGAGTCCACTTTCAGGAGATTCTTACAGGGCATTTTGTTTTAGACACTTTAATACATGAAGAGAAAACATCATTTTAGCTAAAGGAAAACAGGGCCTTTTCAGCTCTACTCCCACCCCTCTGGTCTTGCTAAGTGACATTCCAAGGTAGTCAATGTGGATACATATAGCTGTCATAGGGCATGATGGGAATTAAAAGTATGTGTATGCTCAAACCCAAACAGTAGGTGGGCATAGGAAATTTGTTGCTAAGATGAAAGCAAAGCAATTTAAAAGACAGATTTGACTTAAGGGCTTCTTGCTAAGCTGGCTGGGTGCTACTATAAGTTTGACTCATAAAGAAGCTAAAATATCTTTCAGGCCATGGGCTGTCTCCCAAAAGAGTTGTGATGATTACCCAGCCAAGAATGATCTGTCCATCAAGTGTAAGTCAACAGAGCGTCATCAGGTGATAGTAACAGTTCTTTAGAGAACCAGTGAATAGCAATGCATTTGAAGAAAATAGGCCAGCGGATGACCTCAGCAGCTTGTAGCTCAACAGAGAAAGTAGCCCCATGGCTGGAGTTAGCAACACTGAGGGACAACAGGAAACAGCAGCTTCTGAAGCAGGGAAGTGTTCAAGCCGGGATGAAGCCTGAGGTGTGTGAAGGGTACAGGCTGTGTGTCTGCCCTATGCAAGTTTCCTCTCTCACTGGTGGCAAGAGAATCTGTAAGGAAATGTGTCCGTTATGTCTATGGTTTGAGGTGTGGTATGGATCTTCATCACTATTCACACTGATATTCCATTCAATTAAAATGCTTTGTTTTAAGTTTATGCATACACTGGTTTCTTCTCGTTAAAAAAAAAGATATACCAGTGGGGACTTGTGAACTGTGGTTTTAAAGAGATGTTAACCTGAGAGGTGTCAAACCAAGAGATTGCTGCTGCTGCTGCTGCTGCTACTGTTTGTCCTTCATTCTCATAGAGAGCCATGACATCAGGGAGGTGATGCCATGACATGCAAGTGAATTGGATTTAAGTGAGAGAGGGCTATGCAAAGCCTCCAGCCTCACTTTCTCCTCTGGAGCCATCATCCAAGAGATGCTGTTTTGTTCAGTGCTATTTCCATACCTTCTATAAAAAATAACTGGTAGTTGATGTTAGACTCCAAGTGTGGTGGCTCCATTGTGTTTGATTTGAAAAGAATTTATTCTTTTCTGTCTTTTCCAGATCTTTTCCATCTTTTGTTTTTGTATTATACTCATTCTAGTTTTATTTTTAAATGCCCTCGGGACAAATAATAAACATGTTATCCATACCCTGATAGAGAGATGATGGACTTACAGTGCAGAATGAAAACTGTATTTTCAGACACAATGTAAGAATTTATTTTGTTTGATTATGAGTATTTGCTACAAGAGTTTTGTCTTTTTTTTTCTTTTTAACTTGGAGGGAGAGATGGGCTAGCAATAAGGTTGTCCAAAAAAAAAAAGACTCATTGAAGCATTTTTAAGCGTACATAAAAAAAAGGAAGGCCAAAAGGAAACAGACAATCAAGACTGCTTTAAAGGTAACATGTTAAAATGATGATGTCCTTAAAAGGAAAAGCAAATGGTACATAATAGAGACTCATTTGTTACTTGTACAATTCTCTCTTTCTGTTTTACTTTGTTCATGGAAATTCTCATTGTTTTTGGTGTTTGTTAAGTTCAGAATAAAAAAAAGTTACATTTAAACCATAAAATGCCATTAGGATGTCTTTGTTTAATTAGGTCTCTTGCCAAACAGAATTTTTCCCTTCACTGCTTCTTATTCTTTTATGAGGCAATGTTATAATAATCTTCCCCCTCCTTCTCTGCTATGCATCATGAATGGGTTTATATTCTAAACTATCACTGCCCTTCACTGTATTTCTCTATTTGGATGGTCAAGTATTCGTTGATTAAGTGTGGGCTAGACACTTTTGATCTCCCCATCCTGGCGATTGATTTGTATTAATTCAACTTCTGCATGTGATTTCATTTTCAGTGTCAATGTTCATTGTTGCATTCATTTCAAATTTCTTAGCATTAATAACTTGCTTTAACAGGTTGAGTTAGAATGGTTTTAATGACCTGAATGCCTTTTTATTTTCTTTTTCTCTCTCTTTTTTTTCACTGTTTCTCCTAGATTTGTATTAATTTTGATTTTTGCTTTACAAGTTGCTGGTCTGACTGTGCACAAACAAGTGGTTCAGTGATGACTCCCATGTTGTTAATGAATTGTCTGCTAATATATTATCATTTATCAATTATCAATATATTATCACATGGTTCTCGCCATGTCTAGTGCACTCCATTTTTTACTACAAAAGTATCAATAAGGTGTAAGTGTGAGGCTTCTGTGCAGTCTACAAGTTTGAGTCATTAGATCCCTTACTCCTGAAGCACATTTTCCAATAGTCCTTTCTCCATTCTCATCTCTTTCCATCTTTTCATTGAAGTCCCCAAGTGTCAGACTGCACCTGTGACCTCACTGGGGCTGGAGTCCCCTCCAATGATGCAGACATCACATCCATCATAACTCACCCACCCATGCAGGCCTCAGTCATATCTTCCCAGAAGTTATCTACAGAAGCTCCAGTTAAAACACCATAGGCCTTCTTCACTCTCTCCTGACATTGTGAGGTTACCAAAGTACCTCAAAACACATCAAAGTCTGCACAGATTTATTGTATCTGACAAATGGATCCTAGAGGTGCACGATGTAATGTGAGGCCTGACATCCATCCTGCTCCAACACCTCATGGAGCCCTCTGCCTGCCTGGTCCTCTCCACTCCTAGAGCTTCTCCTTACTCCAGTTTAGAATCTCATCATCTTTCTTGTGGAGCATCACAATAGCCTCCAAATTGGCGCCCAACCTCCAGTCCCTGTTCCCCATAACTAACAAATTTACAACACAACTAACTCCCTCCACAGTCTGGCTCCAACTGCCTTTCCAGTCTTATTTCATATTATTTCTGTTCATTTCTTTGCTTGGTCAGAGTGGCTTGCTAAGTATTCCCTGTACTCAGCATCCCATCTCCCACCTCTGTGTATTTATACAAGTGGTCTCCCATTTCTGGAAGGTTCTTCTCTGTCTCCTCTGCCTGGAAGACTTTCAAATCAGAGCTTCTAGGCCTCCTCCTCCAGGAGGTCCTTTGGGGTTGCCCCAGCTATTAGCCCTCCTTGTCTCCTGAAAGTCCTTTTATTATTTTGTGTTTATTCTTATTTACTCTGTACTTACTCTGTACAATAGAATGTAGACTGCATGAGGGCAGGGTTTGATTGTTCTGTCTTGGTATTCCTAGTGCCTAGTACTGTGCCTTGGACCTTGTAGTTTCTTCATAAATCTATGTGGAAATCAATTGATTTGACAGGAACTGAAGTGAATTGAGGGGGAACTTGTTAATGACAGAGGAATTAAGGAAGGCTTCCTGGAGGTGGTGGCAATTCAGTTGAACTTTAAAGTAGAGGTACAGATTCAACAAATAAAAAGGATAGAGAATGCCTTGAGGCCGCCCGGCAGACACACTACAGAGACATCCAGAAGACCCTCGTTTCTTAATTGCTAAATGAAATGATTTCTTGGTCCTCGGTCTTCTTGACCTTGCCTCCCTAGCCTCAGCCTCTCTGCTCCACAAGGTCAGGGGCATTTCTCTCTCCTTGTTCTCCTATGTCTCTGGCCCACTCATTCTTAGCTTCCTTTATTCACTCAGCAGCAATATCCTGTCACCTAAACTTTGCTGTCATTCTGTCCTTGAGTCATGTCCAACTATTTGTAACCATACCATTCAGGGGGTTTTCTTGGCAAAGACACTGCAGTGGTTTGCCATTTCCTTCTCAAGTGGACTAAGGCAAAGAGGATTAAGTGACTTGCCCAGGGTCGCACAACTAGTAGGTGTCTGAGGCCAGATTTGAACGCAGGTCCTCCTGACTCCAGGCCCAGTCGTCTATCCCCTGAGCCATTTCACAGCCCCACCTAAACTTAGTGACCCTCAAATCTCTGACCTGGGCCCTGGCCATTTTTCCCCCTTAAGCTTCTCTCTTGGTGTTCTCTCTTCTCCCATTGGCTCATTTGTCATCTTTCTACAGATGGTTTCCACATCTATACATACAACCCTAATCCATCTTCTTTGTTCCAGTTCTGTGTCATCTGCTGGACATTTCCAATGGAATCTCAATCATGATGTCCAAAAGAACCAATTACCTTCTCCCCTAAACTAACCCCCTCCTCTGAACTTCTCCATTTAAAGCAATATACCTAGACTCCCAGGTTTTCGTGACATCAGCATAATTCTTGATTCTTTTCTGTTCCTCGCAAGACTGAAGCCACAATCAGTCATCAAATTGTGTGGATTATGTCTCCAAGACATCTCTCAACCCATCCTCTTGCCTCCACTCTCACAGTCAGCCCTCCAGCTCAGCTCCTCCCCACCATGGGGCAGAGTAAAGGCAGAGACTGCTTGAGCTCTCCTAAACACCCCCCATAAAAACTTAAAAATAATGCCTCAGAACAAAATCTGGAGTGTAGAACAAACAAAAGAGTGCAGTGAAATAATTTTATAGCCCAAGAAACTTAGAGGGTCAGCAGGAAGGCCTCCAGAGTGAGTGGAGTGCAGTCCAGTGCAGGTCATACCCTGGCAAGTCAGCAGCAGGCCTTGGGGTGACTGAGTCAGCAGGCTCTCAGCACACAGATGCTAAGAGGGTGGAAAACCTGATCAGAAAATTACAAGGGACCCTTGGGTGTCACTGGGAGCAGCACTCTGCTGCATAGCCCACATGTGGTTCCAGGTCACAGTCAGGTCAAGGAGGAGCACTAACAGAAGTGGTGACTCTGGTCACAGCTCCAGGAAAAAAAAAAAGAGTGCTTGTGGTCACTCACAGACCAGTGCACAGGCCAGGAGAATAGTAAGCCTACCTCTTCTTAGATCACGCCACCTTGGAAGAACTGAGATTAGTGTCAGGCCCAAAAGGAATTCCTAGAAGAGCTCAAAATGGATTTTAAAAATCAATTACAAAGGTAGAGGAAAAATTGGAAAAAGAAATTAGAGTGATACAAGAAAATCATGAAAAAAGGAGTCAATAGCTTAGTAAAAGAGGCACAAAAAAATACTGAAGAACATAACACCTTAAAAAACAGAATAGCCCAAATGGCAAAAGAGGCACAAAAAGCTACTGAAGAGACAAACTCCTTAAAAAGTAGAATTGCGTGATTACAGACACACGATATCTGTGATGACTTTGATAGACTCAGTTCTTCTCAGCAATGCAAGGTTCTAAGACAGCTCCAGAAGACTCATGATGGAAAGTGCCATCCACATCCAGAGAAAGAATTATGGAGTCTGAATACAGATCGAAGCAGACTATTTGCTCTCTCTTTTTTTTCCTTTTTTGGTTTTGTTTCTTCTTTTTCATGGTTCATTCCATTGATTATAATTCTTCTTTACAACTTGACTATTGTGAAAATAAGTTTAATGTGAAGATATATGTAAACCCTATATTAGATTACACGCCATCTTGTGTGGGGAGGAGGAAGGAGAAGCAGGGGGAAGAAATTTAGAGCTCAAAAACTTGTGGAACTGAGTTGTGGTAAGCTAAAATAAAAAATAAATTTGAAAAAAGAGCTACTCAGAAAAAATAAAAATAAAAAGCAGAATTGGCCAAATGGAAAAAGATGAAAAAAAATCACTGAAGAACTCTGTAAAAAGCAGAATTGGCCAAATGAATAAAGACATACAAAATTCACTGAAGAAAAGAATTCCTTAAGAAGGAGAATTGGCCAAATGGAAAAAGAGGTACAAAGGCTCACTGAAGAAAATGATTCCTTAAAAACTAGAATTGAGCAAGTTGAAGCTAATGACTCCATGAAACATTAAGAAACAATAAAGCAAAATCAAAAGAATGAAAAAATTAGGAGAAAATGTGAATATCTCATTACAAAAACAACTGACCTGGAAAATAGATCTAGGAGAGATAATTCAAGAATTATTGGACTACCTGAAAGCCATGATCAAAAAAAAGAGCCTAGACATCATCTTTCAAGAAATTATCAAGGAAAACTGCTCTGCTGGTCTAGAATCAGAGGGTAAAATAGTCACTGAAAGAATTCACTGATCACCTCCTGGAAGTGACTCCAAAATCAAAACTCCCAGGAATATTACAGTCAAATTCCAGAGCTCCCAGGTCAAGGAGAAAATATTACAAACAGCCAGAAAGAAACAATTCAAATATCATGGAGCTACATGGGGTCCTCAATAATTTTTAAGAGTGTAGAAGGGGCCCTGAGGCCAAGGAGTTTGGGAATGATTGTCAAATGATACAAGCAACTTGCAAAGAAAGGCATCAAGAGAACAGGTATAAAATCATAGAAAAGTAGTTTATTCCAGTTCTCATGGAGCACATGGAACCTACTACCTGGATGATGTCCAGATTACGGCTGCATCCTTTCCCCAGAGGATCTCAAGAGCCCCAATTTTGAGTTTTGAATAGAAGCTTGTTTTGCTTTTTTGAACTAGACCTGGGATCTGTCTGCTGGACAGATGTCTGAAAGGCAATGGAGATTCAAGATTAGAGGTCAAAAGAAAAAAGGGAGGCAGGATAGGTAGATCTAAGAATCAGCAGTATAGAGATGGTCATTAAATCCATGGAAGCTGATGAGATCCCCAAGTGAAATAGTCTGGAGGGAGAAGAGGGCCTAGGACAGAAGGAAACCCATGGTTAGTTCCTTCAGTTGCAAACAGAGGGGGTAGACCAGAGCAATGGTCCCCAAACTGGAGTGTGTGTACCCCAAGGAGTCCTCAAAATGGTCCTATGAGGTGTAGAAAGAAAATACAAGAATTTCTTTTTGTTTACCTTAATCTAAAAATAATAAAGAAATGAAACATTACATTTAATGTTCTGACTAACATTGTCCCCCTTACTGGTCCACATGCCAGATAATCACAGGTTATGTACAGAATGCCGTGTATCTTGAGACAAAACTGTGAGTACGCGGATGTTATGGTGTTGTCATTGGCTCCTCATATTCAGTGGTTCCCTTTCAGTGTACATATGCCCAGTGAAGTGGCTTTGTGGATTTTATTTAGCTTTAACTAAACTATGTCTAATAAAATGGACAAGTGAAACTGCTTTAGAGAAACAGCTGAAAGTCCTGGATATTTTTTCAGTTTTGCTGGGTAGGTGATTCTTGATTGCAATCCTACCTCCTTTGCCTTCCCAGAAAATCATATGAAGAACCTGCTAAATCTGCTTCTGCATTTATTCTGTTGTGATGTGTTGGTCAGGACTGCTCATGTCCAAGAAAGGGATAGAACCACTAATGAGGTTTCACGCCATCTGTAATAATTTCTTTCTAAAAAAGGCGTGAGTCAGTCAATTAGGAAGCACTTACTACATTCCAGGCACTGTGCTAAGTACTGGAAGTACAAATATAAGCAGAAAGAAAGACAGCCCCTGTCCTCGAGGGGCTTACAGTCCAACGGAAGACGCCATCTGCATCCAGAGGTAGCACTGAGAAGTGGAAGTATGTATAGAATAATTTTACATACATACATATACATACATACACATATATACCTATTTGTGTCTAATGGTGGCCATGGGAAAGGGGAGAAAAAAGGGGAAAAAATTTACATGAGAATTTTGTTGTATATCTGAAAGAAAGTACAAATTGTGCATACTGGATTTGCATTTTCATGTACAATCATCTTTTTATTGTACCATGTTATGGAAATGCTTGTTTTGTTCTATAAATGTGTATTAATGTAATAAAAAAAAAAGACAACCCATAAAAGGGAGCTGTGGGGGCACAAGTTCCTAGTTTGGATTCATGGTGGAGGAAGTCTTGTGGAGAGGAGTCAGCAGTGAGGGGTAAGGGCATGCCAATTATACACCAACTGAGGAACTCTTAATTCAGCCCAGTTCTGCCAAGAAGCTGTGTTGGTAAGCAAAATGGGCTCCTTAGCACTTAGTTCAACAAGTGCCGTTAAATAGTTTGGCTTTTGTTCCCTTTGAGTAATTCATTGAGCCTTACTAGGTGCTAAGCTCCAGGCCCAAACCCCTATTAGGTGTAAAACCTTAGTGGGTGTGGATTGGCAACTAAGGTGGGGCCCAAGGTGGGGCTAACTCCAGGGCGGGCCTAATTTACATGTCTGGGACAGCAGAGGTTTTTAGACCATGTGGGTTTAAGTCACCTCTTTGTGACATTCTAGGTCACGTGGGTGAGTCGCATGTGTGACTCACCCCTGATGCTGAAAAAGATATAGAAACCAGGGGTTGGCTGTCTGTACTTTGGAGCTCTCTGCCACAGCAGTGGTGGCGAGTGACTCTGGGCCAGCCCTTGTTCTGAGCTCCCGGGCTGAACCTAGATGTCGGTAACTATGAATCTGTATTGGGTCTGTCTGTTGATGTTTGTAATTTGTTTGTATTTTGTTCTGAAGTTCAGGGTGCTGGCTTTTTCCTCTGAACTAAGTGAATGATATTTGTGTGCTGAATTGAGCTAAGCTTGTCAACCCCTTCACCTTGCTTTCCTTAGTTAGGCAGATCAAAAGAACCTGTGCTGTTGGCAGCTTTCTGGGTGCTGGCTGTGGGTGGATCTTACACCCCCACAACAGCTGCTAGCCGGATTGTTGAAACAGAAGCCCATGTCAGATAGAACACACACACACACACACACACACACACACACACACACTTTTACGCTCACACAGAGTGACCACTCTCCTGGTTAAATGCCTGCATTTTGTGGAGGGCCTCACCATATCAGGTCTTCCCACCCCACAGCAATATGTAGGTACGAGAGATATTAGACACACACGAGGCCTTCTAACCTTGCTTCCCATGCCCTGCATTGTGTTGTTGTGTTTGTCCTTCATTTTCAAAGAGGACCATGACATCAGGGAAATGACAACATGACAACTTGCAGTTGACTTTGATTTGAATGAGGGAGGGCTGGGCAAGGTCACCAGCCTCACTTTCTCCTCCAGAGCCATCTGGGTCCAGATATTCACCAGGATGACTGGAGATGACCCAGGATGCAATGGGAGACCCTGGCCCTTTTAGGCTAAGGCCTTTTCATGTAATCGCTTAGAGTGAGGTAACGCCCATTCAGTGAATAGGCCTCTTTAAGAAGTGAGTCAAGGGATGGCCCTTTTAATTAGAAAAAAAAGATTAAAAAAATCAAGCTGGGAGGGGAAGGCCCTCAGGGTTGCTGTTCCAAAGAAAAACGGTTACCATTGACATTCACTCTAAGCCAGGAGGGCCCAAAATACAGCCAATGAGTGGAGCTTGGACTGTGATCTATTGTGGTTCAATCTATGAGCTTCAGAGTGAACGGGGCTTAAGGTTTTGTGAAAGAAAGAAAGAAAGAAAGAAAGAAAGAAAGAAAGAAAGAGAAGGGGGGAGGGAGGGAGGAAGGAAGGAAGGAAGGAAGGAAGGCAGGAAGGAAGGAAGGAAGGAAGGAAGGAAGGAAGGAAGGAAGGAAGAAATCTAGCCAGTAAACCCCAAGTTAAGAGGGCAGCTTCTGGGCATCAACATTTACCTTCCTTTAGAGCGGAGAAGGAGGGGGAGAGGAAGAGGAAGAGGAAGAGGGAGAGGGAGAGGGAGAGGGAGAGGGAGAGGGAGAGGGAGAAGATGAGCTGAGCTACCCAACTAGCTGAGTCTCCTTTCAGGCAGCTCATTCTACTCACAGGTTGTGTTTGTCCTTTGTTTTCAAACACGACATCAGGGAAGTGATGACATGAGCAGCAAAGGTAACCACAGGCCTGGCCGAGCTCTCCTTCATCTCTTCCACTACCAGTGAGCACCCAAGATCCTAAGGCACCCATGAAGGGGGGAGAGAGGAGAATGATGATCCTCAGAAGCCAGCCCCGCCTCGGGTCTCTGTGCTGCTCTGGGTGACACTCCCTGGGAGGTGTGACCCCTGGGAAAACTAGAAAAACACAAATCAGGAAGCTCAGTCTCACCCTGGATAGTGCAGGGTGGCTATTGGCATGTCACCAAAGTGAAACTGAGGATACAGATTTGGGGTGCGTGTGTCGTTCTTTTCCCTGCAGAGGGAGGACTGTGTTTTCTCTGCTACCTAGACTCCCAAGGTGGGAGGGGCTGATCAGCATGAATGAAAGTTGAAAAAGTTGGGGGCCTCTGCCCCCAAGATGGTGCAAGAGCCAATTTATCTCATCCAGAGCTACTCTTCTGAATGCTGCCCCGGCTAGGGCTCCTACTGGCCTTGGAGTGGGCTAAGACATGTCAAAGCAAAGCTCAGTAAGTCAACACACATTTGTTAAGCATCTACTGTGTGCCAGGCTCTGTACCAAGTGCTGGGGCTACAAAGAAAGGCAAAAGCAGGACTCTGCTCTAAAGGTTGCCACAGTCTAAGGGGGAGACAACATTAGGCTAACAACTATGTACAGGCAGCATATAGGATTGATTGGGGAGAATCTCCGAGGGAAGGCTCAAGCATTAAGGGGCTCTGGAAAGGTTTCTTTAAAAGGTGGAAAGTTAGCTGAGATTTGAAGGAAATCAGGGAAGTTGGGGACTGGACATGAGGAGGGGCAGCAATCTGGGCATGAGGGACAGTCAGGGAAAATGCACAGAGACTGGAGATAAGCTGTCGTGTTGGGGGGGGGTGGAACAGCCAGGAGGCCAGTGTGGAAGGGAGTAAGATGGGAGAAGACTGGAGAGGTAGGCAGGGCCTAGGTTATGAAGGGCTTTAAAAGCCAAACAGAGGATTTTGTCTGATCCTGGCAGTAATAGGGAGCCACTGGAGTTTATTGAATGGGGGCGGGGGTTGCCACCATGGTCTAGGAGTGAGCTGATGAAGGCCTGAGCCAGGATGTCAGCAGTGTCAGAGGAGAGAAGAGGGGAGCGCACCAGAGCTGTTACAAAGGGAGACTTGACAAGGCTACAGCAACAAAAATGGAAAAATACAATACAATAACACCCTGGGCTGTGTAATTATAATGACCAAGCTCGGCCCTGGGGGTACATGAGAACGTGCACCTCCCTCTCTATACAGGGGCAGGAGAGACAAGGGGCGGGATGCCGCGTTTATCATCAGGGATGACTGATGAGTTGGCTGGCTTTTCTGCTTTTTCTTCTTCCTTTTAAATCTTTGTTATAAGAAAGACTCACCGGGTTAGGAAGGGGCTATAATTGGGAATGAGTGTGATGTAAATACAAAAGCCATCAATTAACAAATTACTTTTTAAAGAAATAAAAAGCCCTCTTTAGGAGGAACAGAGATAGAGTCTGCTCTAGCGGCAGAAATGCAGGGCAGGGGCCACCATTTTCCCCTGACCCTTCCAATGTTTCTAAATTCCTCCTCGAGACTCATCAGAACTTCAAGGTAACCTGCAAGCCCCTGGCACCAGCTACCAGGTGCGTTGTGGATGTTAAAGGGAATTCACTTGACTTCACCCATCAGAGAAGCCTATAAGAGTTCCCAAAGAGGGGAGCAAGTAAAGTAAAAAACAAAACAAAACCAAAAAACAACAAAAAAGTTGTGGTCTTGACAACTAAATGCTTGTTGACTGACTCTTTGAGGCATCCTTTTGTGTGCTGGCTGTGTGTTGCCATGGACATAAGCAAAGAGCTGAAAAATACACTGACTAGCCCAGGTAGGGTCATGGTTGGTTATGGTCCTTCCTTCTTGAAGAGGACCAAAAGGACATAACTGTGTTAGAGTCAAGTTACAGTGTGTCTGACTTTGGCTGATCAGACAAATATGAACTCAGAATGTTCTGCCACAAGTTGGGCACTGATCGTCCATGTGAACATTTGGGGTGGATACTCTAAATCTGCTCATCTCGAGTTTCTTTTGAGCTACTTCAATTCTGCTTTGCTCATAGGGCACAGCACCTTCTCTGATGAGGGCACGCCATGCTGAGCAGGTCCTGTGCCAGTGTCTCCCATGTCACACAATCAACTCCAAAGTTCTTAAGAAACACCTTGAGAATGTCCTTGTATCGCTTCTTCTGACCACCATGTGAACACTTGCCCTGTGTGAGTTCTACATAAAACAGTCTTTTTGGCAAGTGTATGTTTGGCATTCAAACAACATGGCCAGCCCATTGGAGTTGTGCTCTCTACAGTAGAGTTTGAATGCTTGGCAGTTTAGTTCAAGAAAGGACTTCAATGTCTGATATCTCATACTGTCTGGTGATCTTCAGAATCTTCCTAAGATTCAGTCTGCTGGCATGGTGCTGGTAGACTGTCCAGGTTTAACAGGCATACAACAATGAGGCCAGCACTACAGCTCTGTAGGCCTTCAGTTTGGTAGTCAGTCTAGTACCTCTTCTCTCCCATACTTTCCTTCAGAGCCTCCCAAACACTGAGCTAGCTCTGGCAAAGTGTGAGTCAACCTCAGTATCAACGTGTACCTCCTTGGAAAGTATACTGTCAAGGCAAGTGAACTTCTCCACAGCATTCAGAACTTCCCCATTTGCTGTAACTGATGGTTCCACCTACGGATGGTGTGGTGGTGACTGATGGAGTACCTGTGTTTTCTTGGTGTTAATTGTTAGGCCAAAATTAGCACAAGCAGCAGAGAAATGATCTATGCATTGTTGAATCTCAGTTTCAGAGGCTACATTGAGTGCTGTCTTCTGCAAACAGAAAATCATGCACCAACACTCCCTCTACTTTAGTCTTGGCTTGTGGCTTTTTCAAGTTGAAGAATTTACCATCGGTGTGAGAGCTGACCTTGATGCCGCGTTCATCCTCATTGATGGCGTTTGACAACATGGCTGAAAACACCATGCTAAAAAGCATAGGAACAAGCACACAGCCTTGTTTTACTCCACTGGTGACTGGGAAGGCACGAGAGCATCGTCCAGGAAAGTGCTCTAATCTGTTGATATTAGTTCTTCTGGCAGCCATTTTGCCTTGGTGACACTGCTTTTGTTGAATGCACATATTTAGGTTGGAGAAGACGAGTCCGGCCGAGCACGGCCCCCAGTATTCTCCCTTACCCCGAGTGACCAAGCATGTGTCTACTTGTGCCATGGGTTTCTATAGGTCTTCTCTCACCACCCTGCTGTCCTCCCAGAGCTCCTGTCAAGCTCTAAACACCTTGGATTTAGAGTCAGAGGACTGGGTTCAAAGCTCAGCTCGGCAAATGAAGTTTTTTGATCTCGGCCAAGCTCTCTGAGCCCTGGTTTACTTCCCTGGAAACCTGAGCATTGGACTAGATCCCATCCAGTAAATATTATTTAGCACCTACTATATGCCAGGCACAATGCTGATTAATAAAAGACAGTTCCTGCCCTCAAGGAAGGAGCTTACAATCTAAAGGAGGAGACAACATGCAAATGGAGGCAGGAAGGGGGTGGGGGAACCCACGGGAACCCAGTGTGGAGGCATCTTGTTCCTTGGAGTTGAAATCAGGCAGGGCAGCAGATACAAAGTAGAGTGAGCTGAGAGTCTAGTTTCTGCCCTCTGTAAAGGAAGGCACTGAGAAGAGTTTGGTCCTCCACCCTCCAGCCTCCAATCGGGGTGGGGGGAGGAGGCCAAAGGAGGCAGTGTCAGCTAAGACTTGAGTTGGCAGCCTGGTGGAGAGAGGAGAAGAGATAAGAAGCAACGAGCTTCTCCTGGGAGGGGCATCTTGTTAAAACCAGGCAGATCAGCAGATGCAAAGTGGACTAGGTCACTCTTGGGATACTTTCCAGCTCTGAATCAGAGGTCAAGATCCATTGAGTGTTTTCCACTGGTTAAATATTTCAATAATTCTGTACTTAGAGGTCGTTTGGGAAAGACGTTTGGATGCATAATTAATTATTAGTAATAGAAGTGGCTACAATGCCAGGTCTAGAGTCAAGAAGTCTCCTTCCTGAGTTCAAGTCTGGCCTCAGACATTTACTATCTGTGTGACTCTGGGCAAGTCACTTAACCCTGTCTGCCTCAGTCTGCTCATCTCTGAACGAGCTGGAGAAGGAAATGGAAAACCACTCCAGCAGTCTTGCCAAAAAATCCCTAGATGGGATCAAGAAGAGCAGGATGTGACTGATAAATGACTGAGCAACAATAGAAGTTCACATCTATGTAATAGTTTGAAGTTTTACAAAGTGATTTAATGCACATTGTTTAATTGGAGTCTAATAATTCAGGGGAAAAACAGTGGAGTGTAGATACAGAACCACCCTCAGACTTAGGAACGTCTAGGCTCAAGTCCGCCTTCTGACACATCTTGACTTTGTGACCCAAGCCGAGTTACTTGAACTCCCAGGGGCCTGGGCAACTCTCTAAGACTATTAACAGCAGGGTCGTTTTTGATCTGCGTTGATGGAGGAGTTTTATCGCCATGAGCTCTCCCAATGAAATGACAGGTCCGGTCCAAAAAAACCACCAAAAAACAAATAAACGATTCTGAAGAATGGACACACACTATGATTAACCCCACTTTACAGATGAGGACACCGAGGCTCAGACACTTTAAGTGATTTGCTCAGGATCACACGTTGCCTCAGGCTGTGCAGTCTCTGTGTCTTCCTGGCTGGTTTTCTATCTACCACACCACAAATGTCACAGATCCATGCTGCAGGCCAACAATGCTTCTACATGCAGCCTGAACCAGATTCAAATGTAGTTCGTATCTGATCCTAATGTGTTGATGTATAAATTAAAAAAAAAAAGAAATCTATGAGCATATGTGGTTTTCTAAGTCACTGTGCAGCCCTCTAGGATCTTGATGTGTGGTTTTATGGCCCTCATTTGTATTGGAGTTGGACCCAACTGTTCAATACCAGCTGCCTCTTAAAAAGGAATTTAACGAGAAACAGGTCAAACCAGAAGCAGTTTGACATATGGACAGATTGACATCAGGCTGACCTGAGTTCAAGTCTCTGACACAAGCTGCCCTGTGACCCTGGGCAAGTCACTTAAAATCTCACTGCATAGATGCCTAAGATTATAATGTGTAGAACATCTGCCCATCTACACTGGCAAAAGCAAGTTCCTTGCACTGATGAAATCACAGGTTTGGACTAAACAAAAACGTCCAGCAGACTGCCATTTCCTCCCCACTTCCCTCAACCCTAGGCACAAATCTTGGAGAATCGTCTTCTTGTTCCCCAATCCATCCCCTTAGAAGAAAGTGCTCCCCTTCAATGAAAGTCTCTGAGACAGAGTCTCCCATTATGGGCACTTGCTGAAAGTTCTGCCCTGAAGATGGATGACAAGAAGATCTGGAGGAAGAGGAACCAGAATCTGTTTGAAAACTTGGTCTCAGATTTTTTTTCACGGAATTCCTAATTTTATAGTGATGTTGCCTGTGTGATAAAGAAAAAAAATTCCCCCTGTTATTTGAGAAGGTCTACACAGCTCTGGGAAATGCAGATGGTCTGGCACTCGCATGAAGGCTAACAAGAACAGCACATGGTAAAGATTTCAAGGATGTGATGCGGATGGCCATGATGGGGCTTCCACTTCTTAACAAAATTCTAGGTAACCAACTTCACTTGCTTTATACTGGCTTCATCCCCTGTAAGGATGTGGAAGTTACTTCCTGTCTAGAAGCTATTCATAGACTAATAAATAAGATGAGAAATTAGTCACAAGAATAAAAATAGAAGGACTGCTGGTAGATTGATGTGATTATGTTCTGTCCACTATGTAAAAGGGAAGAATGCTTGCCTGTAAATGAAAGCCCCTCTGGCTTTTCCCTTTGCCCCGAGATCACGTCCTCTCTGTTCTCCCATGACCCTTTGGTTCCCCAAGCCACAGAGGGAGGCAAAATTTGCAATGTGTGGATACCACTTAAAGACTCAATCGTATACATGCATTGTGTTATTGGAATAATATTAGATCAACACGCGGCCAAGTGCAGTGTCACAACAAGCAGACGTGCAATTATGAGGACAAAAATACCCCAAGGAAATCACCGCAAGTCTTATTAATATCCAGCCCTGCTGAAGACAACTGTCAGACAATTGGTCAACAAGCTACCTTGTATCAGCTCGATACGGACTAACCCATTATGATCTTTATGAAGTGTCCTTTTGGGGGGTCTAGATCCTCAAACACGAGTTGGAAGACCCTTTCCTTTTATTAGTTGCTAAGCTCTTTATACTTTTACCATATTGCGGCAGGTTAGAAGTCTAAGCTTTATTGTCTTATGTTATTGAAAATCCAGATTCCTGCAGCCTTCTCCCTCAGGTCAAGATTTGTCTGTGAATACATTCTCATTTTTCCTTGTACAAAGGCTGTCTGGAGAGAGGCAGAAAAAGATTATGACTGTAATATACTTAAATCCAATTTATTTGCCTGACCAGAAACTTCCACACTCCACAATTGCTTCCTACCAAAGATTTTGTATTTAATTCTTCTATAACAGTAAGAAGCAAGAGTCAGTCTAGTTAGCCAACAGGTGACATATATATATATATATATATATATATACACACATACATATATGCATACACACACATATATACATACTCATATATGTTTGTATCTATGTATAAAATTATCTGAAAGAAAAAGAGGCTTTGCCGGAAACATCCCATTTGGAGCTATTTCTCAAGATTGTACGTGTATAACCTACATCAGTTTGTTTGCTGTCTTGGAGAGGGGCAAGGGAAGGGATGGAGGGAGAAAAATTTGGAACTCAAAATTTTACGAAAACGAATGTTGAAAACTATCTTTACATGTGATTGGAAAAAATAAAATACTATTAAGGAGCTATTTTTTAACCATTAACTTTTTTCTCCCAATTCTAAATGACTAATTTGTTATTTAGAAATAAGTGTTCAAGTCCCAGGCTAAATGTGAGTACTTGTATATCACTGGAGAATATAAAATTGTTCAGCAGTCATTTTGAGCCAGCTCCCTTCATTTTGGTGTGATTCTGTCTGAGAGTGTCTTTGCCGTGGCCCCCATCAGCAATGAGGAGCTTTGGGGGCTGGCTCCCTCCTACGCTTCAGCTAAGGACTTTATTAGTCTGCATTAATATTTCCCTCCTGGCTTTAACCCAGTATAAAATATTTGAGCCTAGGAGAGAAATGATTCGGGAGGGGGAAGAATTATTTTCTTAATTAGTGTTTACTCTTTTTAAGTAAATCGAATGTAGATAGAAATCCAATAGTCCAGACTGGATTCTTCCCCTTTTGGAAGGCAATGCCCTTTACGACTAAAGTAGGTGATTTGTCAGACTGGCCAAAGCAGGGCCCGCATTGAGCGTCAGCCTCGTCCCTTTTGAAGGTGTCCCACAATGGTTTCAGTTAGATTCATGGATTGACCAATGTCTGTCACTAGGCCTGGGAGTAAATGACTGTCAAAGCTCTTTGCTCCCATTTTTCTTATCCCCAATGCAAATGTCCCCCTTTTAAAGCAAGATACTGATGCAGATTGTAATGAAGCATACGTGTCCAGCCTTGGTATTAGAGAACAGCTGTTGAAAGACTCTTCCCTCCTCTTGATAAAGAGGTGGGGGGCTGTAGGTAGAGAGTGGTACATGTGTCATGCTTCAGTCAGTCACTTCAATAATTTATTTTCTTTGTTATAAAACTGGATTCTTTGGAGTCAGGTGGGCTGGGAGCAATATCAGGAACAATCATGATGCCAAAAAAAAACCAAACAATATTTTTTTTAGGAAGCTAGGCTGTTTTTGGAAAACTGCTTCTTCATATCCTTTGACCACTTACTATAGAGAAATGGCTTGTGGTCTTATGGATTTGTGTCAATTCCTTATGTGTCCTTGATATCAAATTTTAATCCAAATGTTTGATGCAAAAAAATTCCCCACAAGAGTTTCTTTTCTTATTCTATCTGCTTTGACTTTGTTCATGCAAAAACTAAAAACCAATTAATATAACAAAAATTTCCTATTTTGTCTCACGATCAATTGTATCCCTTATTTGGTCAAGAATTCTACTAGAGCAATTTGGAACTCTGCCCCAAGGGCTATAAAAATGTGCACACTCTTGGACCCAGCAATACCACTACTAGGTCTGCATATCAAAGAGGTATAAAGGAAAAAAGAATAAAAAGACCCACACGTGCAAAAATATTTATAGCAGCTCTTTTTGTAGTGGTAAAAAATTGGAAATTGAGGGGATGCCCATCAATTGGGGAATGGTGAACAAGCTGTGGTATATGATTGTGATGGGATACTATTATGCTTTAAGAAATGACAAGCAGGATGATTTCAGAAAAACCTGGAAAAACTTACATGAACCGATGCAAAGTGAAGTGAGCAGAACCAGGAGAACACTGTACACAGTAGCAGCAACATTGTATGATGACCAACTGTGAATGACTTAGTTATTCTTAGCAATACAATAATCCAAGGCAATTCTGAGGGACTCATGATAAAAGTTGCTATCCCTCTCCAGAGAAAGAACTGATGGGGTCAGAATGTAGAGTGAAGCAGACTATTTTTCCACTTTATTTCTGTGGGGGATTTTGTCTGTGTTTTCTTTCACATTACTAATATGGAAATATGTTTTGCATGATTGTGACTTTTTATATTGAGATTTCGTATACATTTGGAACTATTGTGGTATGTGGCGTAAGATGCTAATCTCAACCTAACATACGCCAAACTGCTTTCCAGTTTTCCCACAATTCTCATAAAAAAAGGAAATTGAATTAATTCATGTTCATGTACTTATCAAACACTGGACTATAATTTCTGATTATTCCTGAATCTTGCTTGTCTCATCTGTTCTACTGACTTGCTTTCTATTTTCTAATGGATATTGAATAGTTCTGGTGATTGACAGTTTGAATTATTATGGTATGAAGCCTGATAATATGATGCCTCCTTCATTCCTACTTTTCCCCCACTATATCTCTTGAAATTCTATAACTTTTGTTCCTCCAAATGAGTTTTTAAAAATGATTCTGTCTATCCCTATCATGTAAATGCCTTTGCCAACTTATTGGTATAGGAACAAGTCTGCCTAACAATTTAGGTAGTTTCACCATTTTTATTATATTGGCTCAGCCCAACCAAGAGCACTCAATATCTTTCCAATTATTTGTCTTATTTCTGCAAAATGAATTTTTAGTTATATTTGCATAAGTCTTGGGTGTGTTCACTGTTAACATTCACCTGTTTCATCAATGTCATGGTAATTTTGAATGGAATTTATCTTATTATTATTCCTTTCTGGGTTGTGTATAGAAATACTGATTTTATCGTAGATTTGCTTTGTATTCAGCTACTTTACTGAAGCTACTAATTGTCTCAATTCCTTGAAAATTCTCCAAAGAGCTCATGAGAAGGAAGCCTAACTCTGAGTAAATGAAAAACCAATAACAAATATTCTTGGAAAAGAGAACGAAGCACACTTTCAGTGCTATGGTGTAATGTTGGACAGGGTTCTGGTCAGAGTCAGAGTTGGAGGTCAGAGTACAGTCAGAGAGTGTTGGCTGAATTGTTTTACTTTGTTATGAAGGAGGATTCACCTCTGGAGGGAGTGGAAGGGTAATTTTCAGAAATTTTTGTTTTTGTTCAGTCTTTTCCATCATGTCTGGCTCTTTGTGATCCCATTTCTCTGGACAAAGATACTAGAGTGGTTTGCTATTTCCTTCTCCAGCTAATTTTACAGATGAAGGAACTGAGGCAAATAGGGTTAAAAGCGACTTGCCCAGGGTCACACAGCTTTTATGTGTCTAAGGCCAGATTTGAATTCAGGTCTTCCTGACTCTGGGCCCAGCACTCTATCCATTGTCCTACCTCCCACCCCAATAGCTGCCCACTTTTAGAAATTACTTTACTGTAATAACGAAAGGTATGATAAAACTTGGATTTTTTTACTACCAAAAAAAAGTCATCATCAAGTAATCATTAAGGACCTACTGTGTGCCAAGCAGTGTGTTAAGTTCTGGGAATAAAAGGAAAGGCAGACCACAGTCCTCCTCTCAAAGAGCTCACAATCTAAAGGAGGAGACAACCTGCAAACGACCATAAACAAAAATGACCCCCACAAGATAAAGTGGAAATGGCCAGCCAAGGGAAGGCACCAGCATTAAGGGGGATCCAGAAAGGTTTCGTGGAGGAAGTAGGTTTTAGCTAGGACTACAAAGAAGCCCAAGAAGCCAGGAGCAGAGATTTCCTCTGGCTGCATTCCTTTGGACTGGATTCCATTAGGTGACCCTGGGCAAGCCACTTAACTCTGTTTGCCTCAGTTTCCTCATCTGTAAAATCAGCTGGAGAAGGAAACGGCAAACCACTCTGTCTTTGCCAAGAAAACCCCAAATGGGGTCATGAAGAGTCAGACATGACAGAAACAACTGAACAAAACCAAAATCCTACTTTCTACAGGAAGCTTCCCCAGCCCCTTTATTCTAGTGACTTCTTCCCGTTAATGATTCCCTATTTATCTTGCATATAGCTTGTTTTGCATATATTTGTTTGCATGTAGTCTCCCTCATTAGACTGCAATCTCCTTGAGGGCAGGGTCCGTCTTTTGCCTCTTTTTGTATCCCCAGCACTTAGCAGAGTATCTGGCCCATGGTAGGTGCTTAACAAATGTTTGTTGAATTGAAAAACTGAAGTCACTCCACTTGCCTGGGCCTCAGTTTCCTCATCTGCAAAATGAGGAGGCAGGAGGGGGAGGGACTAGATGGCCTTCAAGGACCCTCCTCGGTCTTGCGCCATATATGGTTCCATGACTTCTCCTCTCATTGAATGGCTAGATAACGCATGCACGTTTGCGAGGCACTTTACCTATGTGGTCTCATTGGATTCCTATAAGAACCCTGAGATGCAGGTGAGGAAAATGAGGCAGGCAGAGATTCAGTGACTTGCCCAGAGCCACACAGCTACAGAGTGTCTGAGATGAGATTTGAACTCAGGTCTTTTGGCCAACGAGTGCGGTACCTTCTCCATTGCACCACCTGGCTGCTCTTTATACAACTTGCCCAAGGTCAGACAGATAGAACAAGGCTGAGGATGTGAGAGATGGAAGGACTTCAGAGGCCAGCCCACATCTAAGTTTTACAGGTGAGGAGACTGAGGCCCAGAGAGGTGAGGTGGCCTGCCCAGAGTCACACAGATGGCAGAACTTCTCATTGCTTCCATTCCTGTCGCTGGAAGATGAGGCATCTTAACTCAGTATTTCATGGAGAGGTAAATCCTAGATGCTTGAACGAGTCCTCAGGAAACAGAAACATAGGCAAGAACTCCAGGTGTCTGGCCTTCCCCAAGGAAGGTGTTGTTGAGAGTGGACACGCTTATGACTGGGTGCCACTGACACGTGTGTGAGAGCATTGATGAAATGCTCAGACTACACAGATTGGACTACTCATGAAAATGGAAAGCTGAAGTTGGACTCATCCCATGGTCTTGTCTCAGTGCTGCCATGGAGGAGGCATCAGATCTGGGACCAGAGATTTCATCTCTCTGGGACTCAGTTTCCTCATTTGTAAAATGCAGTAGTTGAACTTAAGAGCATGAAGTATGATTCCAAAGGACTGAGCTGAATTGTGTTTGAGCAGGCTGCCTGCCTCTGGGTGGAGAGGACATGGGGTCAAGTGGCAGAATAAGACGTACATATATAGTCACAGAAAACATGGAAATTTGTTTTGCTAGACTCTGCACATTTGTCACAAGGGCTTAGCTTGTCTTTTTTTTCCAGTGAGGGGGAGAGTGGGAAGGTGACAGAGTAATAGGATTGGAGCAGAAGAAAGAAAAAGAAAGAAAGGAAGGAAGGAAGGAAGGGAGGGAGGGAGGGAGGGAGGGAGAAAAAGGGTCATTGAAGCACCTTTTGTAAAAATACGGAGACAAGAAGAGAAAGAAGGCCGGAAGGAAGCCTAGACAGGTAGAACAGCATAATTAGTTTTTAAGCAAGCTTTAAGCATTAAAAGACATGATTTGAAAGACAAGTGCCTGGAAGGGATGTGGCTCATTCATGTCATGAGAGAGGGCTACCCAGTGGACAGGACAGATGATCCATCATCATCCATGAGACATTGTGAGACCCAGCAGAAGTGCCCACATGTTGGGCAGATGCCCTGGGAGGGTTTCATAGAAGGAAGTCTTATAGAAGACTTTATGAGATGGATGGAGCATGGATGATGGGGGGCGACCTGTCCCATCGGAGGGAGTGCCCACATCAGTGAGATGGCAGACTCAAAGAGCTGTCAAAGAAAACAGCCCAAATCTCCACTCTGGCTTTTCCATTTGGGGGGCACTAATTTTTTTCTTTCAGTTGTGCTGCTTTCTTTGAGAACCTGTTGTCCTTAATTTCTTATCTGCTACATGCTGAAGAGCAGACCAATTTTCCTCTCAATCCACCCCAATCCTAGCCTGAGACCTTGAAATGGGGTATCACCCACAATGTAGAGAATTCAATGGTATGAGATGAGCCACAGGACTTGAGTCCATGTCTCAGCTATGTTACTTACTACCTGCATGACCCTGATAAGGCATCTGCCCTCTGCCACTCAGTTTCCTGCTCAGTAAAATGGGAGTAAAGAGATTCGATCAGATCATGTCTATGGTCCCTTCCAGCTCTCTGTCCTATGAGCCTATAATTTAGCAGGCCATACTTCCAGTCCTCACCCAGCTACAGCTATTCTTCATGGTCAAATAGTCAATACCACATTTGAAACCAAATTAGAGAAAGGAGCTAGGGAACCCAGAAGCAGAGCCCCCAGAATCTACAGCTAGCATATGCGTATAATTCAATCACAAAGATTTGTCACATGTATGTCTACAGTTAAAATACTCAAATGAGTCTGTGATCTCATCCGCTGGCACATTCCCTCCGGTGATGCAGACTGCAACCTGTCCTGGGCGACTTTCATCCACTTCCTCCATCATCTCATGACCTCCCCACCCCTAGCAAAGAAGGCCTTCCTGGCTTTCTTCTAACATCACTGAGATGCTAACGGAGCACATGGGCAGTCCTGTCCGTCAAGTATTCGTCGCTCTGACCCCATGAGGCTCCATCTTTTTTTCTCCCAGACCTTCCTTGGAAGATCTCATCTATGCTGTTCCTCCTTCATAACTCTGAGCTCAGGATGTATACTTGTGCCCATGTATAACTACATTGGATATCTTGCCCCACATCCACACATAAATCAAGGAAGGTAAAAAGAAACAGGAGAATTAAACCAGAATAAAATACATACCGACAGTGATCAGACTGAGCAAACTCATGAAAGGCCAAAGAGAGAGAAAGATGACTAATAATAACAGTAAATCTACAAACCTCTTCCTCATCCATCATTTCATTCAAACTCCAAGTCTTCCCCATGAGGAAAGCCACTCTGGTCTTATGTCCCCATTTTGCAGATTTGGAAATGAGAGATAGGTACCCCATGTCCCCCTCCCTTTTAAAAGAAATACCTTTGTGCCTCAAAGAAGATGTATTATAATTTACTTCCTCCTCTTCCCTGCCCCCAGTAATACCTGGCTATTGGTCCCCTACCTACCATATAACCTTGTTCTTTCCTTTACTCCTCCCTATCTCCCTGTGAGTGAATGCACCCCTCATTCCTCTACTGAGTCACTCCCTTGCCTCTACTGTCTTCTCAACCTGGAAGATCTCTCTGCCTCAGTGGCCCATTTCTCCCATTAGTACATCGCTTCCAGACTCTCCAGTTTGAGTCAGGGTCTAGGACAATCATCCTTCATCCTCTCCAGGCCATGCTTCTGACTCTCTGCTGCCTTGTCTCTCACCAATCCTCCCCACCCCCCACCAGCTGTCAGTTCCCTGACATGTATTGTCTTCCCTCAATAGAATGGAAGCTCTTTGAGGGCAAGGTCTGCTTTTCTTGTTGCTTGTATTTGTATCCCCAGTGCTTGGCACAGCGCCTGGCACATAGTAAGCACTTCTTATCTCCACTTAACTTATTGGTCATTCTAGGTATTTTCCAAAGTAGGATTTGCCTCCCTTGTCCACTGGGCCTAATCAGGACCAACATCTGATGGCGGCCAAATAGCTCCTCTTCTAATCAAAAGATAAAAGAGTTTAAGGGCAAGGCAACTTTTAAACACAAATGATGGAGATTTGAGATTCGCCTTCACCAGAGTCCAGCCATTTTAGAAAGGCCTGTACTTGTCACAGTCAATGGACCGAACACCATTTTGTGGGACTTTTAACTCTCTCTCCCTCAACTTCTATGTCCTAGCATTAACCCAGGCCCCAGAGCAAGGAGGTAAACTGGCTCCCGGATTTGCCAGAGCACAGATGCACCAGCCTCCCTGGCATGGTAGGGCTGGGTTTCAATGCCTGCCAGAAGTGCAGAAACATCATGGCTCTTTTTTTTCAAGACATCTAGCTTAGTAACACCAATTGTTCTGACGTGAGCAAAGTGACAGTGACCCATGATTTGTTTTACAATTCACAGACACCTGTACCATGAGGCTGACTGCATCTCTGGTTCTTCCTCTACGAAAGTGAGTGAGAATTCATCCAATTCAGCTTCTTTCAGAGTTGGAGGGAGGAAGCTTGGATGTTATCAACTTGAAGCCCACTTCTTTGAGAGAAACACACAGGACCCTAAATAGCAGCTTCCTGGTCACCACTGATGATGACCTGAATAGTCTTTGAGCAGTAAATGATTTGTCTGCAGATGTCTGACATGCCTTTGGGCTTCACAAAGTGCCCCAAGAGCTAGTGCTTAGCATGCAGAAGAGTCCAGCATCACACATCACCCTAATGGATGGTGATAATGTCAGTGAGGAGTTCCCATCCACACCCCAAAGCCATGCTGACAGCTTGTCCTTCAGATTTGGGAAAGTGAGAGTGCCAATTCTGCAGAATTCATCTCTGATCCCTATTCCCCACTAATCTGATCAAATACTCCTTCCCCCATTCTGAGGCAGGCTGATAAAGTAGTTTGATACAAATAAGTTGTATATTAGATTCTGGAAAGCACATTTCCCTAGTAAATCCAATTTCACCAAAGATTGTTTCTGCCACAATATTAGTCACTTGGTAATGTTACAGAAAATGTACTTAGCCTGTTTGGGCTGGAGGAGGTAGAGAGCTCCTTTATCACAAGATGTGGTATAATGAGGCTAGGTGGTCTGGATGATGGAGGGAAGGAGCCTACCACACACTCATCTTTCTGGTCCCTGGAATCTCTACCATGCCATCCTTGGAGGTCAAGGATGACAAGGAACCCCTCCCCGTGAGCAGCTGACCTGTCTGCAGGCAGCTTCCTGTCTCACTGTCAGCTTCCCAATCTGGGCCTGCATCTAAATGCGGACACCAGAAGGTTCATAAATCTGTATGCCCGAGTAGAGGCTCTCCAACAGCAATTCATTTTAATTATGTGGGACATAAAAAGACCACCTACAGATGAGACAATACAGCTGTAAGGCTCTCAAGGTTACTGTGGGGAATACTTCATAACTGAAGTATGTTTTCCCTAAGGATTTATACTACCATTTGATTTAATTTTTAATTTTTACATTTTAATCAAAAATAGATCAAATGGTATGGCTGTCTCCTGGGGAACATACTTCAGACACGAAGCAGTCTGTGTTCTTTTTAAATATGGAAAGCTGCCATTTCGGTATAACTCGCAAGTGACACCCTGTGTTGCCACAAATGCCACATGGGGTTTCTAGGACAGTATTGTTTTAATAGTCACACAATAATCACACCCAGAGAGCTCCCACACACACACACATCTGCACATATAGTCTTGTCAAGTCCTAGAAATGGAGTGTAGCCCAGAAAATGAGAAAGAGACAGACAGAGAAAGAGACAGACAGACAGACAGACAGACAGACAGAGAGACAGAGATTGAGGGACTGGGACAGAGAGAGGGAGTGAGGGAGGAGAGAAGGAGAGAGAGACACAGAGAGAGAGAGAGACAGAGACAGAGACAGACAGAGAGACAGAGAGAGAGACAGAGACAGAGAGAGACAGAGAGACAGAGACAGAGAGAGACACAGAGAGAGAGAGAAATAGCGTGAAGGAGGAGAGAGGGAGAGAGGGAGAAGAAAAAGGGAAGGAGGAGGGAGAAGGGAGGGAGAGAGAGAACATACCTATTGCCGGCCTTGGTGCTACAGATGTAACACATGTAGATGTATCTCACATACAGTGCCCAAGAGCTCCTGATCTTTTTCGAGCTAATTGACCACCAAAGATGGATTTTACTCTCTTTGTTCTATAGTCACACCCACAAGCTTATGGAGGAATTCAACACCTCCTTGCAAAAGGTGTCATTTCCATTGAAGGGTGATGGGACAATCAATTGGGAAACAACTTTCTCCCCTGTGCTGCCCCATCCTCCAACAATGAAGTATTGTTTTTAAGAGGCCTATTTTTAAAAACACAAATAACCATTTAAAAATTGTACCCAAATTAAAAAGAAAATAAAGACACCTCTTTGGTTCCAGCTACATACTGTAAAGCTCCAGTTGGACCAGCCCATCGTTCCGGACAGCTATCCAGCTATGAGACATGGTTCTGTGCCAACTCCTAACACCAGGACCATTGATCTGGATTTTACCGGTAGGTGTGTGTTGGGGGGGGGTGTTGTTGAGTAGTGATAATCTTGAGGTGTTAAATATCTATGAAATGCCACTACTCACAAGAACCTAGGGCAGGTGCTGGAAATACAAAGACAAAATGTAAACTAGTCTTTGTCCTTGAAGAGTTTACATTCTACAGGATAGACACAAGTGGCCAACCCTACCTCACCCTCAAGGTGCCACCATCATCCCATTCACCTGAAGCACAGGTTACATGGGCTCTCACAATGTTAGCTCCAAGAGACCTTGCACATCCTGTCAACAGCTACCTCCATCAAACCCCTCGCAGAGGCACAGAAGTAGGTCTTTCCTTTCCTCTTCTTCTCACCTCTGTTGGAGCTGTTCTCTCATCCTAGCAGCATGCCAGCCTTCTGGATAAAGTTTGTGAAATCCTTGGTAAAACAGGACAGAATTGGGGGGAGGTTGGTTCTCCATTTCTCTGCAGTGCTTCTTAAACTGTGGGTCAAGATGCCATTTGGGGTCACAAAAAAATTGGCAACAGTAAAAGGTTTCTGAGCTCACAACGACCGAAAATGAATTAAAAATCAAATGCAAAATGAATCGAAGGTGTTTCTGGCGGCGCTTGCCCACATCGAATCACCAACAGTCACTGCAGCCTTGGTTCTGAACACAAAGCATGCGCACTTTGCACTGTGCATGCCTTCAGGCGAGCAAAGACATTGATGCTGTGAAAAGAGGCGAGTGGGAAAAGCTGAAGAGCACCAGATCACTTTGGCTTTCTATGTGGGACAAGAAATAAAGGGGAGGGTGATGGCATGAGGCAATCCCATTGCCCAGGCTCTAGGGCAGAAAGAAAGCAACTGATTTCTTCAGTCTGAAGCCAAGTCCACCACAGCCAGCTTTGAGGCTGGGTGTCCACCACAGACACCAGCCAAGGAGAGAGATGGTCATGGAAGATAATCACGGCTCAGAAGTAGGCGTGTTTTTCCCATCAGCATCTCACTCTCCTGGGAGTTGAAGCTTTGGAACATTTCTGTAGCAACAAAGTAAGAAAACCCTGATGTCCTCAGAGCCAACACTTCTGATGCTTTAGAGTTCCCAAAGTGTTTCATACACATTACCTAATTTGGTCTTCATAACGACCTTCTAAGAGGGAGCCTAAAGGCATTATCATCCCATATTAAAGAGAACAAATCTGAGGTTCCACTCCAAGATGACTTGCCCAGACTCATACAGCCATTAAGCTTTTGGGGGGGGGGATTTGAACTCAGGTCTTCTTGGGACAGAGGATTTGAACAGCTCTTTCTGGGACAACTGAATGGTGGAGTGGATGGAATGCTAGACCTGGACCTCAGACACTTATTAGCTATGTGACCCTGTATGACTGGGCAAGTCACTTCACCCTGTTTGCCTCAGTTTCCTCATCTATGAAACGAGCTGGAGAAGGAAATGGCAGACCACTCCAGGATCTCTGTCCAGAACATTCTAACCTGGGTCCTGAGGAGTCAGGCCTGACCAAACAACAAAAGATCCTCAGATCTCTTTTTCAGACGACTGTCTAAATATGTCTTCACCAGCTTGTACTTGTGAAATTGATTTTTTGAACCCAAGGATCGGACTGCATCTTGATTCAGCCCAATGCTCTAGCCCAGTGACATCGAACTCAAATAGAAAACTTAACTGTACTGAAAACTCCCTGGAGACTGCACAATGACTTAGAAAACCATGTGTTAACATTATCTATACTCTATTGTTTTTTATTTATTTTGTTAAATATTCCCTACGTTGTTTAATCTGCTTCTGGTGGCAATTGGGCATTCAGTGCCAGGCAGCATGTCTAACACCCTGCTATGGCCTGTTAAGATCTTTGGCATCCTGATGCCATCACCTATGTTTGTATCATCCACACATTTAATGATGCAGCGTCTGTATTCAAGTTACCAAAAAGCACAGCTTCATATACCTGCCATGGGGGCCCTCCCCTGAAGACTTCCTCTTAAATTAACACTGAACCATCTACAGCTCTCTGAGTCTAGACATTCCATTAGTTCTGAATCCCACTGAACTATATTATCGTTTGTATCTCTGGCACTTACCATAGTGCCTGGCACATAAAGCTTAATAAATGTTTATTAATTAATTAATAGATTATCTAGTTCATATTTCTGTCATCTCCATAAGTATGAGATATGTTAGTTGCTTTGCTAAGATGCTGGTAAAGTATATCCACAGCATTCTCCTTATTTACCAGTTTAGTAACCCTGTGAAAAGAAGGAAAAAAGGTTAGTCTGGCACGACCTCTTCTTAAAGACTGCCTTGCTAGTCACTGCTTTCCTTTCAGGAGGTCCACTAACTCCATCTTTAATAATATGTTCTAGAATTTCCCCAAGAATTCGAGTCAACCTCACCGGCCTAAAGTTTCTGTCTGTTACTTTTTTTTTAATCATGACATTTGCCCTCTTCCAACCTTGGGTCCCTCTCCCAGGTTGGACAAACAGTCAGATACTCCTGATAGGGGCTCGGTAATTAATTCTGCTAGTACTTCCAGCGTCAAAGGATGTAAATGCATTTGAGTCAGCTGACTTGAATCCATTCATCAATCAATCAACAAGCATTTATTAAGTGCTTACTATGTACTAGGCACTAGTCCCTGCTCACAAGAAGCTTCTATGCTAATGGAAGGAAGGAAACAAGCATTTCTTAAGTGCCTGCTGTGTGCCAATATCATCTAGCACGGAGCTCACGACCACCCGGAGGAGGAGGCGACATGATCACTCCGTTCCTCTTTCCGCTGATCATTACACAGCTCCTTGCCACTATCATCCCCCACTTTATTTCCTCTCTCAATGGGCAAGCCTATCCCACAATCTCTTTACCGAGCTCCTTCTTTTGAATAAGGTAGATCCATCCAGGGCCATCGTCCAATCATAAAGTTTGTTTGCCTACCTACCTCAGGATCTCAAGTTCCTCTTATTTGTCGCCTAAACTTTGGGCGTTTGTGGACAAATGTTTCAGACCAGGTCCCTTTCCTTTACCATCGGCTCCTTTCCATGTTTGTCTTCTAGGGACTTCTGGGACATCTCCACTACTCATCTTCTTCCTTCGTTACAGCTGCCTCTGTGTATCTGGCCGTTTCCTCCCTCTCCTCCTCCCCACTTTTTCCTTTCAAAGAGATCTAACGCCGGCTCAGAGATCAGAAGATCTGGCCGTGAACCCTGGCTCGGCCCTCATTGGCTGCGTGCTTCCAACCGAGGAGCTTCATTTATTGTGCCTCAGTTCCCTCATTTGTAAAATGGGAATATGAATAATAACCATACTACCTCACAGAGCGATTGCGAGGACCAGGTGAGCAAAGGTCTGGATGGGAAGATTCTCAGTGAGTCAGAGAGCACTGCTGACGCACAAGCTCTCCAGGAATCCCTCATCTCTCCAATGTAGGAGCTGTCTCCGGTCTATCAACAAGCATTTATAGAACACCTACTATGTGCCAGGCATTGTGCTAAGCACCGGGGATACAAAGAAAAAAATAAACAGTTCCTGTCCTCAAGGAACTTATACTCTAATGGAGAAACCAACCTATATAAATGAGAAATATACAAAAGAATGATAAATACAAGAGAAGCAGAGTACATGGCAGATAATTCTAGAGGGGTAGACACTGCAAGTGGGGTGGTGGACCAGGAAAAGCCTCCTGCATGTGGTGACAGATGCCAGTCTACTCAAATGTTCTCATTCCGTTCAACTCCTGACCATGTCCTTCAAAAAGCTCTCTCTACCGAGCATGGGTCCAGGGGCCTTCAGCCCTTCCACTGGGTCTTTCTTACTTTTCCTGTGTCCCAGGTTGACACTTGGGCTATTCTTCTGTTATCCCTCATGAAGCCATCGTTGCTCCTTTCTTAATCATATGTAGAGGTCACATCCATTTTCCCACAATACTTGGGACCAAGAGAGCCTCATTTACTGGGGGAAATTCTCTGGACTACATGTCCTAAGAGATTCTAAATGAGCATGCAGCTTGGGGTGTCACCAACTAAAGCCTTTGGTTGAATGATGAGGCTTCCTACTAGGGAAGGTTTAGGAGAGTCACAAAAACAGAATGAGTGAGAGCAGCAAGAGGTGAGCTCACATCTGCAGACAGAAGCAAGTTGAAGATTAGAACTGATGAGAAAGCTTTCTAACCCATCCTAAAGGGGTCAAGCTCAAGAAGCAAACCATAGCCCATCCCACACCTCAGCTGGTGAGTACAAAAGGAACATGCCTTCCTATTATGCTACAGTTTGAAGGATTGAAGGGGAGTGAGCCTGTAACTTCCCTAGAGGAAGAGTAGACTTCTATTCATTTATGTATGGATGCCAAGTGATTCACTTTGTTGTTTATCTTCCTTCAAGTTAATTAAGTGCTTTCTTCAATAAGACTTTTATGTCTCTGGCATGCCTAGCAATAGTGGCACACTGGATGGGGCTCAAGCAAAGGGTCTGAATAACTGCTTTCACCCAAACAGCATGTTGAACGGAGGTGTGAATGAGGGGGTTGTTGCACACACATAGCTTTGATATCTTTTATACCATTTTGCCCACCATCCTCCCTCATAGGTGACATGCTTCAGATTGCTTACAGCCACCATGTGTCTTCCAACTGGTCTATGGGTCACCAGCAGTCTTTTGTGATTGTGCTATTCTATGATTCATATCAATGAGAGAATATTGGTGTTAAAATGATAAACTTTGACCTCAGAGAGTGGCTCAGAATCACTGAAAGGTCTGTGCAATTACCCAAATGCAGTTCAGCCTGCTAGCTGTCATTCCTCCTGACTCTGCAGCTTCTCATCAGTGTGACTTGGCCAAGGAAATCTCCTGTCTTGGACCTCTGGCTTTGATCTCAATGAAAGCAAGAGCTTCCTGAGGCCCTTCCCAGCTTTGTGTCCAGGATACCAACATCTCTTGTGCATCTTTTGTTTTTATACTTGTAAAGCACTTAGCATGGGGCTTGGGTACCAAATGCATGATTGTTCCCAACCCTCATCCCTCCACCTTTGAGAATCTCAGGGTGGATGCCTCCATTGGGCATGGACTATGTAAATCCATTGATTACGATTTAGAGCTGGCCAAGCAGAAGGGCCCACTTGGTCTATTTTATCACAGTATTTACTCCATAATAAGGAGTTAGAGTTAATCCATGAGTAAACATACTAATTTGGGGGATTAAAAGCTAAGATGGTCACTACAAATGGTCAAAGTCTAATATCCAAAAATGATAAAATCCACAGAAGGACACGAGCTTTCCATTTTTATAGCACTTCAAGGTTTAGAAAGTTCTTTGCTCATAGGTAGATAAAGTTATCATTCCAGTTTTACAGATGAGAAAACTGAGTCGAGGTTAAGTGACTTGCCCAAGGTCATACCACTGATAAGTATCTGAGGTTGGATTTGAATTCAGATCTTCCTGGCCCCAGGAACAGCCCTCAATCCACTGCAATACCACCTAGCTACTTCACCTAAAGGTGAAAAGACTTGTCCGAGGTCATACAGCTAGAAAGAATCAGAGTCAAGACTAGAACACAGGGCTTCTGACTCTGAATCCAGGACCCTCTCTAATATGTTAGGTTCAGCATTGCATCCTTGTATTTTCTCATGAAACTCTTGAAGAAGCAACCTGGATCTGGATTTTCACTGCTGGATGTGGAGTCATGAAGGCATGACAGGGCTTTTGACACCACCTCTGACACTAAAAAGCTGTGTAGCAGTGGACAAGGTGCTTCACCACTCGAGCCTCAGTTTCCTCATCTGCAAAACGGAGACGGTAAGACTTGTAGTCCATACTTCATGGGATTGTTATGAGCCTCAAATGAGAGCATGTATACAAAGCACTTTGCACTACTTAAAAGGCTGTCGTAAGTCTCTGCCCACTCTCAGTCATCCTCTATTCCACTGCCAAAATGATCTCCCTAAAGCCCAGATCGATCACATCACTCTTGTAGTAGGCAAACTCCATCGGCTCCCTATCACCTCTAGGATCAAATATGAAATCGACCCTGGCACTTAAAGCCCTTCCCCACCTGTCCCTCTTACCCTTCCAGGCTTCCTCTCCCCCACGTACACTTTGACCCAGTGACACAGGACTCCTTGCTCTTCCTTGTACAAGACCCTCCACGTGTCAGCTGAGGGCATCTTCCCTGGCTGTGCCTCATGCATGCTTCGAAAGGCTGAAGTGGCTGCTGCCTATGCAGCCTCAAGGTCTACAAAGTCCTTTACAAACACTGGCTTGCTGGATCCTCGTGACTACCCTGGTGGGCAGGCACTATTACAATCATCTCCACTTTACAGATAATATACATTAAGTGATATAAAGATAATAAACATCATAATAAGAGCTACTGTATATAGCACTTAGAGTGTGCCAGCCACTGGACTAAGTGCTTTACAATCATTATGACATTTGATGCTCACAAAAACCCTGAGGTAGGTGCTATTATCCCCATTTTACAAATGCAGAAACTGAGGCAAATAGAGGTTAAGTGACTTGCCCAGGGTCACACAACAGGTAACATCTCAGGTCACATTTGAACTCAAGTCTTCCTGACTTCAACTCTGGTGCTCTAGCCACTCTACCACCTAGGGTAGGGACTCAACACCTGTTTCAATTGGTATAAGGAAATCCCAAATGAGGAAACCACTTTCACCAATGCAAATCAGCACTCTCTGGAATTGCACT
The DNA here is from genome assembly GCF_011100635.1 of Trichosurus vulpecula. Taxonomy (NCBI): domain Eukaryota; kingdom Metazoa; phylum Chordata; class Mammalia; order Diprotodontia; family Phalangeridae; genus Trichosurus; species Trichosurus vulpecula. The sequence goes on along the minus strand of NC_050580.1, from coordinate 5,248,155 downwards.
GTCCAGAGCATTGAAAGGTTAATTGACTTCTCGGTATGTGTCCAAGGCAAGACTTGCAGGTCTTTCTGGATCAGAGGCTGGGTCTCCAAACACAGTACCATCTTTCTCAAGGAAATCCACATGGAAATCCAGACTAAATGAGGGAGAGCCCAAGAGGAATCAGGACAACTTAGTTTCTTTCCCTTCCTACAATTTTTTCATTGTGAATGCTGACTATACACTTTTCTTGTGTAACATTGCGGCCCCCAAAGCTTCCATGGTTTCTTGTAACCTCTAGGATCAAGTCAAAATCATCTGTTTTACATTCAAAGCTCTTCACAGTCTGGTTCAAACCTTTCTTCCCGGATTGGTTTTCCATGAATCTCCTCCATGCTCCCTACAGCCTCGCCAATCACACTGCTTGCTGTACCCCTGAAGAATATTCTGGCTCCTGACAACTTCCCTGGAAGCTTATACTTTATTCAAAAGGATCAAGAGGGAAAAGTTTGCAGGGTTACCGCAAGGGAAACATTGAGGTAGGAGGCCCATAAAAGACATTCCATAATCAACTTGATGAGCATACAAGCTGGCCAGCCTTCATTTGGAACCTTGAAAGCACTGCCCTCTAGAAACTGGCCATGCCCACTGGCACCTTTTCTGAGGATAAAAGCATTTTCCTGATTAGGTCTCAGAAGGATCACGGAGAATGGGGGAAATACCACAAGAGGGCAGAAGGGCAAATGCTGGCCTGATCTTCACAAAAAGGGAGCAATGTCTGCAAACACAACTGGCTCAACAGAGCTGAAGAATGGAATGGAAGGAATGGTTAGTGAACATGGGAAAAGCAAATGCTGATTACAAAGAGCCCAGCAGAGCATCAGCAAGCACAGGTAGTGCCAGCCTCTTTAGCTCTCATTAAAATGGGCACATCAGACAGATACTGAAGACAGGGTTTACCCAGATTTTAACAGTACATTCTTAAAGTTTTTAGGAATTTTAACAACCCATTCTAAATTTTTGCATGTTGTTCTTGTGGAAAAGATGAGTAGGATGGCCCAAATCAGTAGTGTCACTTTCAAAAAGATCCAGTTTCTGCTTGCATACAGAAAACCACAAATCGACATCATTTATATTGTATTGTATTTTCATTTAAATTGCTAAACATTTCCCATTACATTTTCATCTGGTTTAGGCAGTACAGGGGGGTTTTAGGAGTTTTGTAGGCATGTGGCCTCAGGCAGTGAGTTTGACACTTCTGACCCACATGACAGTATAGTTAATAGGTTCAGAATCAAATGGCCAGACCCTAAGACTGGTCACTCATGATTGGTGCAGTGTAAAGAATATTGAATTTGGAGTCACAGGAGCTGGGTTCAAAACCAATTCTGCTGTTTACTCACTGTATAACCTTGAATAAATCACTTAATCTTTTGGGACTTCAGTTTCAAAATGGAAGCAGGGAACCTAGTTGGACAAAGTGAAACCTAATCCTTTCTTCTCTAAGTCTATGATCTGATAGTGCCAACTTGGAATCAGTTTTACATGTTGAGCCACTTGACAGGGCCAAGGTCTCTGATGGCAAGGACTTTCTTTTCTGGGTCTTCAGTAGCTGCAGCCGCCTCAAGAGCCACTGCCAGGCTACATCTCCAGAGGGAAGGATTGCTTCCAAATATTACGTCTGAAGGCCTATTCCTAAGACCTTCGATTACAACACCCTGGGGATCTCCATCAGAGTCTGAGGGGAGATGATGGTCAAAGTGGTGGTTGTTTGACCTGTCTGGTACATGCTGCCTTCTGCCATTTCTCCCTCAGGGTGCCCCACTGCCCTGGCCAGATGTACCTTCCTGCCCTGTGGGTGGCAACTGGTGGGGACGGCTGGGGATGATTAGCCTGGATAAGCCTTAGCAAGACTCTTTCAGCTTTTGAAGAGCTCTCAGGGGGAAGAAAAATTAGCTTTTTGTTTTTTTTTTTTCTGATGAGCCCCAAAGGCCAGAACAGAGACCATTTACGTAAGAATTTCAGAGAATTTCTTGGCTTGATGTAAGGAAGAATTTCCTAATAATTGAGTTATCCCAAATGGAAATGAGTTGCCTTGTGAAGTAGTAGCTTCCTTTTGACTGGAGGGAGGGCTTCAGGTAAAGACAAGATGACCACCTGTTGGGTACAGGTTGGGGAAGAAGGCTTCTGAGGACGCCATGAAATTTAGTGATTCTGATGAAATGACCCAGTTAATTCAGGACAATAGGTTTATTTTGTGTGTATGTATGTGCATACAAACTACAACATGTAAAGACCTAACTAGCTGCTTAGAAAAATGATGACACAGAACTCTATGAGTTTAGGGAATAACATCACTGGCTCCAAGACAAAATACTTCCCTTGGCCTGGGCTTTCTCTCACCCTGTGTGTGTTTGTGTATGTTGAATCCTTCTTGTGAACTAGGAGTTTCAAGGTCAAGACAGGATGTCTGAGCAGGTAAAGCTGTGGAAAGAGAATCAGGTTTGGTGGGCATTGGGTTTGGAGCTGGAAGATTTAGGGCTCATTTAGTCCAAGTCCATCTTTTGCAGATGAAGACACCAATACTCAGAGGGACTTTCCCAGGGTCATACTAATAAAAAGGGACAGAACCTTGAAGAGGTCTGAATTCCACTCTTGCCTGTGTTACTAGCTACATGACCAAGCACAAGTCTTGTATGGGCTTATTTCTTCATCTGTGAAGTCACAGGCTAGTGAATATCTGCAGTTTGTGTGACCTCTGGACTTGGCTTCCTGGTGCCTAAGGTTCCTTTTTAACTTTATGATCTTCCAACCCCAATTTTTAAAAAGATAATCTTTGAGTTGCCATTTACCTTTAAATCTTATGTCATCAGGTCATGCTGATTCATTCTAAATGTTTGTGAATTAGCTAGTGTGTGTCATCTGAGCATTTTGCAATTCCTCGCTTTTTTGGCACAGAAATGGAAATAAACACTTGAGTGTATCTGTAGTGCAAGTGTAGCCCACCTACCATCAATGAATGGTGCTATAAAAAGTGATTCCAGGTGAAATAAGCTTATGCCCCCCTCCCTCGGCAATGAGTGCCACAAAGCCAATGGACACATGGTTATACATGGATAATTAGCGGAATATTACACCAGTTTCTTGAGAAGGCAGGAGTTTGGTTATAGTGCATCACCAACACTATTATGAAACAATGTTGACTGAGGCAACATCACATGGGCTCTGTGGTATGAAATTGTCTGTGGTGGGTTCTTCTCCTCTGCCTGTCTCCCACCTGATGGTTGACAGTTTACAGTGAAATGACAACAGTTTTGTTTGGTTCTTTCATGGGTGGTAGGGACAGGGAGCATATCAGAATGGCCTTGAAAACCATGTTCCTCCACTCCCTGAGGAGGGCAAGGGATGGCCTCCTATTATGTGGACCTCAGCCCATCCACATCCACTCATCTTCTGTGCCTCTTCCAATGGCCTTCCCTAGACTTCCCACAGAGGATCTACTGAGGGCTTTCCTCATATCCCTTTGACATGGGAAGGATCGTACTGTAGCATGGGGGCTGTCCCAAAGTTAATCATCCCTTCCTCCCCACACAGGGTCTGCTCAGCTTTTTTGGTCCTACATGTATCATCAAAAGCACTAATAAAACATTTTTTTAAATCCCCCAAACCCAAATCCATCCAGCAACCTTAGGACTCTGGCAGCAGAAACGTAAGCCTTTTTCTTGATGACTGTAACACGCTTTGTAATGTTAGAGAATCCTGACCACAAACAGTGGCAGACTTGCTTCCAATTGGTTTGATTTCCCAATATGAAATGGTCACCAGTGATTACTCGGGGGTTGGGCTCACCAAGAGGGCACTGAAGAGACACAGAAAACATGGCCCTATGTGAATTCCATTCTGAGAGCATGGTGAGTACAAGTTATTCCATCCCAGTTTTGACTGAAACATTCAGGGACTTGGAGCTGGTTTAATCGCCTCACACTCAGGCAGCCTGAGCAGTCACCTGACTGAAGCAGCTCACAGAGCATTCTGAACTCAACAGAGTTCTCCCCCAACCAGTGCCTAAAGTGGGAGCATTTAAAATGGGAGAATTGAAACCCTGACACAAGGTGGTATTTCCTTTTGACTGTAAACATGGTCTTATGCCTTCAGCCAAATAAAGAATTACAAAGATGGAGTGATTCCTTCCATTTGGTAAAATTCAGTTTTATACCCAGAATAGAATTTCCATTTATAATATGAAAATAACATTGTCTATTATTAAAAATGGACACAAGTGGTCTTGAATATACACAAGTCAGTGCTCTTGACAAAATAATCTAACAGGAGCTAAGCAGGCTTACTCCAGGGTATGGACTATAAGCCATCATATTCCTAAGAAATTCCTCCTTGTGGAGGAGTTGTTGTCATCCTGACAATCTTTTCTTAAAAAAAAAAAAGAAATTGATCGTGATTTAGTGACTCCACATGTTCTACAAAAAGCCATACTTTAACAGTGAGGAATAACAATGTGGAGGTTATTTTGAAGTGGCGCTGATCTTCTGGGCCCCAGAACAGAGAACTGTGGGACCATCTGAATGAGAGAACAAACAGTTTCCCAGCAAATAACATCCAGGCTGTTCTTTGAACAGGTGGGCCCTTAAATCCATCTGTAAGATATTTACATTCATCATCATGTGGACGATTCAAGACCAAGAGTGGATGTGGCCTTCTTTGCCAGCTTGCATCTTCTAACAATTCATGGTATGGTTAAAATGCCCCTAAAATGATAAAATAAAATTTAAAAAAAGGAAAACAACCATGCGTCACGAAAAATGATTTCATATGGAAAATACTTCAATGACAGGCTAAAGCTAAGCTTACATGGAAAAATGAATGATTCTGCATTTTAAAGGATTTCTTCCTAAACCTCCATTTGTCATAATTTAATTTGAAAGGTTACATCATTACTCAGGAGAACAGAGAGTGGAATGTTGATTAGACAGACACACCCAGCCCCAAATACAGAGAAGCCACTGTTCTCCAAATAACAAATCAAGAATTTGTAAGGATATAGGTAGAAGCCAGCTAGAGAACAGAAATCCTAGCCCCTGTTCATTCCTGCACAGCTGGAGCCAATGGTGCCTCGTGGCTGCACAGATCCAGGGTTGCTAAGGGTTAGGAAGAGAGCCATGGCCCAAGACAACAACACGTTCCATCTCACTTTCTCACCACAACCCTCTACAGAAGGAAGTGTGAGGATTTTACAGATGAGGAAAGCGAGTTTCTGAGCAGTGACTCGGCCAGGGTCACATAGCTAATCCATGTCTGCAGCAAGAACCAAACCTGGTTCAGCGTCTTACTTGCCACACCCTCCTGCTTCCTCACAATGTGGAAGTCACCAATAAGAGTGAGACCAGAAGGGGTGAAAAGACCATAGGCACAAAGGGGTCCTCACTGCATGGAAAATGGACTAGTATTTAAAATCAAGTCTGAGGAAATGCAGAATTCCTTCTTCACCTGCCCAAGTCATGAGACAGTCACTGAGGCCAAACTTCCAAGCACTGTCATGTCCCACTGCTAGCTGAGTCTCAGTCTCCTCCTCTGTGAAATGGACATGACGACATCTGCTTTGCCAACCTCCCCCAAGGGCTGTGAGGAGCAAATGCCAGAACGGCCCTAAAAGCAAGGTGAACACCAACAAGCCCTTTGGAAGTGCGAGCAATAGGTATGATCTTCTTTCTGGAGGCTCAAGTCCTTGGCAGCTGCAGCTTGCCCTGTACAAAGCTTCTTCCTCTTCCTCTACCACAAGGACATTATTCATAGGGAGAAAAAGAACTGTTTGTTCAAAAAGGATTCACGGCAGCATTACATCAAGCAGCAAAACCCTGGGCACCGGTGTGGGCCTACTTGGCACACTGAGGCAGGAACAGCACAGAATGTTATTGTCGGCTAAGAGAAGCCAAGTATGAAGACTACAGACTACAAAGAAAAGAGGAGAAAATGAAGGGAAGCCCAGGAAGCAAACCCACCCCGACTACAACCTTTATAACTAACACTGGTCATACCAACAACATTCTTTTTCTTATTATTTTTAAAATTGTGAACTTAACAGTTACCCACAAACATGCCAATCTATAAGAAGAAAGGACTGGTTAAGGAACAAGCTCAGTTTTGTACGAAGCAGCCACATCATCTATTGCATGCCACACACATACACTCACACACAAGCTGGATTGGAGCCACCATCCTTCCAGACTTTGACTCTTCACTCTCTCTCAACTCCCACATCCAATTAGTTTTCAATCACTGCTGATTGCAGACCTCCATGGAATCTCTCTCGGTCCAAATGGGCTTCCTCCCCAACCCTGCCCCTTCCAGTAGATGGTGAGCTCCTCCACGGCAGTACCCTCCGATTTGCCTTTGTTGGTATGCCCAGAGTTTAGCTCAATGGCTAGCACATAGTAGGTTGCCTTGACTACTTGCATGACCTACATGAGAGCTCAGACGATGGCACGTGGGAGGAAACCTCTCGTTAGTGCCTTATTAATCAGTTTTAAACTGTAAATACTAGAAGATTAAGGTTTTTATTCTTGTTAGCATATCTGAATGTTTTTGTCATAACTACCAAGATGGAGACAACTGTTGCCCATCAGGCCTTTCCTGACCTCCTTCTCCAGTTACCAGGACCTCCATGCCCCCTAGATTAGCTTGTATTCATTAGGTGGGAGCTGGATTGACTTATATGCGCACACGTTGTCTCTCCCTATAGAAATGAAGCTCCTGGGCGAAGACACTATTTCTTTTTTCTTTCCCCAATACCTATCACAGTGTCTGACACAGAGGAAGCATTTAATAAAGGCTGGCTGATTGGTTTTTTTTTTTTGAGAGTGGAAATGGAATTCCTTGATCATGCTTCTTTTCAAGCTTAAAGGTGAGTCACTAGAAAAGGCCAGGCCACAGTGTTGTAAAAAAACACTCCTCCTTCAGGATTTCTGTATAGCAGTGAACTCACAGGTTCCCATTTCAATCACCACCTCAGATCTGGCACCTCAGCACCATCCTTGACTTCTTGTACTTTCTCAATCCCCACAGCCAATCAATCTTCAAGGATCACTCACATGTCTTCCATAAAATCTCACGTTGGTTCCCTACTGGCTACTTTGCTGTTCCCCATACGTTCCCTCTTTTATGTTCCATCTGAGCACAGTCTGTCCTCCATACCTGGAATCCACTCCCTCCTCCCCAAGCCCAACTCAGATCCCTTGTTGCCAGCACCTCGCTGGCTCTCCCCAACTCATCTGCATTTATTCAACAGTGTATGTTGTGTCTCCTGCAAGAATCCTTGAAGACAGAGCCTATTTTTTTCCTTTGTCTTGAGAAAAAATGGACTACAAAAGTGCCTTGAATATAGTAGCTCTTACGCTCATTCCAACTCTTGCTCCCTCAATGAGCCCAAGCTATCAGAAATTCCTGTTTCCAAAAATGGTGCATCTCTCTGCTCCCCGACGATTATGCCCAATCAATGCCCATCTCCTGGCATGACTATTTCCAGAGGGCATCCCCTCTGGGGTCATCTACAACAGAGCCAGCTCCAGCCTGGGGAGCGAGGTGTTTGCTGCAGGCTCACTTCCTTCATATTTGCTGAAAGGCTCCCACATTAACACACAGAGATGCTGCCGGGTTTGGTTTCGCTTTCCGTACTAGGTCTTTACCTTTCGTTGTACTGATTATACTTCATGCTAACGGACCTCGCTGATGCCATTCGGTATCTACTTCCCCCATCACAGCTGGGCCCACCTAATAACAGATCACCATGGTCATGAAGCAGAAGTGCCTCTCTCTGCAAAGACGCCCAGGAAAAGCTGACGTATCATAGGACCATCACGAGGATGCCACACTTTGTAGACATACAGATGAGAAGACATGGAGCTGGAGGAAACCTTGGGGCAAATTTATCCCAATCCTCATCTCACAGAGGGGGAAACTGAGGCGGGGGGGGGAAGAGGTGTGTCCACAGTCACACAGCAAATGGGGGCACAGCCATGGTTCCCTCATTCCAGTCTGAGCTCTGTCAATCATGCACTAGCTTTCGTGTCTCCTAAAATGCCCTAAGTTTTCCTCTGAAGTCCATTATTCCTTCTCCCCAGAACATATAATTTTTAGTCCCTTGTGATTTTTCTAGGAAGTAAAAGTTGGGCTTTCTGCTTTGAGTCTTCTGCAGGCCCCCAATCTCCCAGACTTTCACCCTCTGGCTGTGAATTAAGTGCTTTTAAACTTCAAAAGATTCATATCTCAAGTATAACCACTCTAGAGTTCAGTGCCATCCTCCCTATTCCCCCTCCCCCATTCCTCTTCACCTAGGCTTTAGAAAACGGCTTCATAAGTTGCTGTGGCCTGGCAAATAGTAGGCATTTAACAAATGCTTGTTGACTATGATCCTAAAATTCATCACCTGCTGGTCAAGTGCCTGGGTGCCCAGTCTCTCAGTCACTGAGCTAGATTGGCCCTATGAGGAGACCCCATCCAAGATAGCCAGGCAGTGGGAAGATTCATCACCACCAAGGGCCATTCTCTGTGCTCTGCCCCCGCCCCCCTCACCAGAGTAGCCATCAGGCCACTGTGTCACACTGCATGAGAAAGATGTGGTCAGCAATCCTATTTCTTTTGATGAGATGGAGGAGCAGCAGGCCTTATCCTCTGCCCTGCTAATGGGCCCTAAGGATCTCCAGGCCTGCATACCTATCCTGCCACCTGACCTCCTGATGAACCTAAGGACCCCTGGGCTTCTGCATAGACTCTGTAGCTGAGTCTTCTGAGCTTCCCAATCAGGGTGAGAGCCTGAGAGTAGGGCCTGGCGAGCTCCTTCTAGTTCCAGTTCTGTCCCCTCGGGGCCCCTAGAGGGCCTGACAGAGGGTGAGCCCTGGATAAATTCTCCATCCATTTTCTTCTTCTTTCCTTTTTTCCCTTTCTCTCTCAGCAGTGTAGTGGTACAGTAGATAGAGTCTGGAAAACCCCGGTTCAAATCCTGCCTCTGACACTCATTGGCCGGGTGATCCTGGGCAAGCTCAGTTTTACTACATGTAAACAACTACATGTAAAACAACCCAGGGTTGATGTGAGGATCAGATATGACAGCACATGGAAAGTGCGTCAGAAACCACAGGGGCCTACATAAAGGTTGCTGGTGTTACTCAACAGGAATGAAGATGGCCCAAGGTTTTCTGGCTTTTTGCTGCATTTTGACAAAGGCTACTCTTCATCTGTCCTTTATTCTAATGCCATAAAAAACACCAGTTACTATTAACTCCCTGGGGCATTCTTTGATTCCACCCCCCACCTCCACCCCAGAAACCCCCACAGGCTATACACACACACACACACACACACACACACACACGTATTCCTTTTAGAACACAAAGGGAGACAGTATAATGTGAGGCCATCACAGAGGCCACGTCCCCTGTAACATCATCATGCACGATAGAGACCTGATTTTGTTGGTGGTGTTATCATTCAGCCATTTCAATCCTGCCTGACTCTTCATGACCCCACTTGGGGTTTTCTTGGTTTTTCTTTACCCTTTCCTTCTTCAGCTCATTTTATAGATGAAGAACTGAGGCGAACAGGGTGAAATGATGTGCCCAGGGACACATGGCTAGTGCCCGAGGCTGGATTTGAACTCAAGCCTTCTGGACTCCAGTGTTCTGGCTACCATATGACTGAGCAGCCTTTTGCACATAAAATATACTTTTTTAGGATCACCCATTGAACAGAGGGTATACTTCTGGCTGGAACCCCATAGAGACCAGGCACTTCCCCTGGCTGACCCTCAGTCTCATCTGGAAGACAGAGATAACTGCTCGTGTGTTCCCATCACCCTGTGCAGCTGAGGGAAGTACATGTGTAACTTCTCTGGTAAATCTGACAGTATCATGGACACATCCATCACCTGCTCCCATAATATCCTCTGAGCTTTCTGGATAAACCTGAAGGCTGACCCTTCCTTTGGGAAGACTTTAGCAACACTTTTCTAACCTCCGATAATGGCCAACAGTGTGGCCCCTCCCCTTGCTCCCCACCAACACTACCTCCCCAAAGCAGTCCCGGCCAGAAATGGGCTGTCTTCTTGGCCTGGGGCTTTCTCCCTCCAAATCCTCTTCTCTTTTTAAAATCTTTGTTGATTTTGGAGACCTTTTGTCAGTCTCATTAAGCCTCACTAATTGGCATCAGCCAAAGCTCCCCCCAGATAAAGGAGAGGAGGGATCTCTTTGTTACCACTGGCTTCTCACTGACCCCAAGGCCAGGAGTCAAGTCTGCTTTGATACCAATTGCTCAGAAGCCTGAGGTTTTACTTGCTTTTGGCTATTTTGGTTTACTAGATCCACTGGGAAGCCTTCCCAAGGTTGATGTGGGATGTTTGTGGGAAGAAAGGCAAGTCTACTGGCTAAGGCAGTAACCCAGACGGGTCGACTTTGCCCATGGGCTACCCACAACTCATTTGGCCTCACCCAGGCCAGGATACCAGCTAGATGTATGTATGGAGGGGGTGAGAGTGCAGGGGGGTGGAGGATGTTTGCAAGAGTTTCTCTACAAAATTGTCTGCACAAGAGATAACGCACCCACTGAGAGACTCAAATCTCTGGCCATGCCCAGCACTGCCACTGGGAGCATGAAGTTCCGAATGGCCCTGAGGTTTGAGGGCAGGGGTGGGTGGGAGGGAAGGGAGGCAGATTTGTTTTCCATTTTCCCAACAAGAAATTCAATCCCTTTGAATTTTAAAAGAAAATAAGCCATACCGATTATCATTGTTCTTCATAATGGTTAACATGTTTGTAGTGTTTCCTCACCATAACCTTATGATTTAGGGGACATTACTATCTCCTTTGTATTAAAGAGGAGAGGAGGCTGACAGGTGAGATAATGTGTCCAAGATCCCCAAGGTAATCCTCAGCTAAGGAGGGCCTGATTCCAAGCCTGCCACTCCCTCCATGGGCCCCCAAGTTTAACTTTTCCAGAGCCTCAACAGAAACTGGCTATGGCCTTAGAAAAAGAAGATATAAAATAATCTCTCCTGTCCAAATGCCAAAAAGCATGGCTTTCCAGAGACACCTCTGCCTAGATAAATTGTGCTCAAAATAGCTACAAATATAAAAAAAATTCACACAATATCCTCCCCCTACCAACATGCATCAGTTTCTGAAATGGAAAAGCAAATGGGAAATTAACTACCAAAAAAAATGGCACCTTTACGTATTGAGGCAGGTTTCAAGCTCCTAAGGCCACTCCCTAGCTCTGAATAAGGAAGAAGATTGTAAAGTTGGTAAAGGGGGATGGGGGTGCGGGGGCACTGACCCCGTGTCAGCAATGGCCTTGGAGGAGCCCAGGGGACTCCCAAAGGCTCCCAGTTGTAGAGAAAAGTGGATATGCCTTCGTCGGGGAACTTCAAGATGCTTGTGGAAGTTCCCAATAATAATAAAATCACAAGCCTGGTCCCAAGTAGACATACTGTGTGTATATATACATGAATATTTAATATACAAAGACATGTATGTGTACATTTTACACACACATATGTACATGTATACACATATATATACACAGACACACACAGCCATTTTGACGTTGACAATAAAGGCATTGCACAAATGGGCCAAGGAGCCCCCTGCCTGATTCTGAGGCATGGAGGCAGGGCAGGAAGAGAGATGAGCTTGGAGTCAAGAGTCCCAGGGCTGTATTCCCTCTAAAACAGCAGCAACCACCTGAGTGTGCATCCACTACATAAGCTCCTTAAATGTTCAGGAAAATGACTCGAACCCCCTGCCCGACCAGGTCACTGCACAGAAGGGGTTTGGAAATCCTCAAAGCTCAGGAGAAGTGAACTCTTCAGATTAGTTCAGGCACTCCTGAATTTGAATTGCCTTGACCAAGCAGAAGCAATATGCTTCTTCCTGGCCAGACCTGGGGTTTAGCTGACCTCTTTGGGGAGGGGGAGAAGAGAAAGGAGAGAAGTTTGGAGAGACAGAAGCAAAGAATCATCATGGCTCCTCTGAACATACATGTCCCTCTATATATGCCTGTGCGTGGGTGTGTACCTACGTGTGTATGCATATACATAGATGCATCCATATTTATATACATGTCTATATTTTATAAGCAGTTATAGATTTATATGTTACATAACTATAATCTTATGGAAGAAGCTCAGGTCCTTTCCTCTGGGACACCGTCCCCCAAACCTCATGTTTTCAGCCAGTTCTCAGGGCAGCTGGGAAAGGGGTATTTTCTCTCCAAAAATGGCTGGCTACTTTCCCAACTGTGCTTTCCAGGAGACCTTCAAGATGTTTTTGTGACTTGTCTTTCTGAGCCGTAGCCAGACACCCTAGGTTGGCACCCGGCTCCAGAAAGGCTCAATCAATCTTCCTCCTTTTATTTACGTTCCTCATTCCTGGGAAACGTAATTGTGGTTTTTATTAACTTTGCTTTATGGATCTAATATTTAGGAATAAGCCTATCTCTGACGTCACAGCAAGGAAGTGAAGGCACTTACGGACTCGCCAGCGAGGCATCGTGAGCAAGGCTGGGTGGGACGCCTTCCATTGTGGGGAGAAATCTATTTAACAAATCACACAGGGGATGAATCAGAACCATAATTATTGATGCTTTTTATTAAAATATTTAAATGGATTTAACATTACCTTGGGGATAACAGGCACCTACCACTGAGCTCTGTCTGCCTTGGAGATTCCCAGGCAGGCTCTCTTGTGCAATGAATCCCTTGGACTCCAAGATGCAGTCTGTAATCCAGCATGCCTGGGTCAGTTCATCTGGCCTCCGGTCAGCATCTTCCCCAGGACCAGCTTCGATGCTCCTACATGTCCGTTTCTGAAACAGACGAGCAAACCAGCTCATAAACCGGGAGCCTTTCTAACTTAATTTGCTTCCTGAAAACTCCAACAACAACCCCAGACCCCTGTGGAGCCAGAAAACATGGCAATGCATGGGAGGAGCTTGATTTAAACTTTATCTTTTTCAGAAACATCAACTATCAATTATACTTAATGTCATTATTTCCAGCACTGCCGGGATATTTCGTTTTATAGGACCAAAGTCGGCGCTTCCAAGAACCTTCTCGGCAGCTCTGACACAAACCGCTGTCATTAGATTATTGATATTGAAAATGGGCCAAAGGCACTCGTTTTGTTCAAGATGTCCCATGAGCAGCTCCCAACATTTTACTTAAATGTCAGCCTGGAAAGGATTGGACAACGAGCAAACATGAAGAATCCCCCTCCTTTGCTTCATGCAAGTCAGAGAGCAAGTGAATTGTATTAGTCCACAAAATTACTCACATGGTATGCACTGTTAACCTTTGGGAAAGCCAGCATTCTGATTTTCTTTTCAGAAATCAATTAAAAAGATAAATGAGAAGAATTCTCTAACATTGCCGGGGGTGGGGGGGGCCGGTGCTAAGGTGGAAAGAACCATTAACCCATGAATATCCCGCTAGCATTGTCTGCAGTCCTCACAGGTAATTGTGATTATTGTTGTTAATAATCATAACAACAATAAAAGTTGACATATAGTGCTTTATGGAACGCAAAGTGCAGGCAGCATCCCATGGGGGAGGATCCTAGAATTCTGATTTGCAAAAGATCACGAAGACTAAGGGGTGGGGGACAACCCCCTGAACTGAAGACTCTCTGATGAAATGTTACCTGCCCCCCAGGGCAGAATCATGGATTTAAAGCTCCACCTGACTCTGCCCCTCAAGCTTTTGCAGAAGTGATGGAGGTGGGAGTCTAGGGGTATGGAATATTGCCTATGCTGTCAGAAAACAGCTAGTGTGCTACTTTCTCTGAGCTTTTTTTCCTCTCTTTAAATCTTTGTTACAAGAGAGGTCTTGCTGGGAAGGGGCGTAGGGGAGGAGGAATACAGATAGGAAGATAGATAGATAGACAGATAGATAGATAGATAGATAGATAGATAAGATAAAATGTGGAAATGAAGGTGATGCAAAAAATATATCAATAAAAATAAGATGCTGAAAAAGCTTTCACACTGGAAGGGACCTGTGCAACACTAACTGTGCCAATCACATCACCTCTTGATATGCCTCGGTTTCCATATATGTCCATTGAGGAGGCTGAGTAAATGATCTCTAAGGTCCCCTCCAGCTGGAAATCCCCATGAGCTTCTCTTCATCTTATTTTCTCCAGACTAAATATTATATTCCCACTCAAATGACATTTTTGAAACATGATTTCACTGTGTAGGTGCTACGCCAGGCAGTGAAGGTCAAAGGTGAAACAAGGGCGGGGGGACGAGGCCTGAACAGGCCCCCCAATAACTAGGCTACATGGTCACACAGACACATATCAACATGGGTATGAACGTAGGTGTAGGTATAGATTCTAGGCAGGAGAGGTCCAAAAGGGGGCTGAGAGACAGAGGAAGGGAGATCTCACCCATAGCTGAGGGTGGAAGAAGTAAAGAAAAGTGATTATGTAGGACCTGGCAGCTGAACTAGGTTTTAAAGATCTCATTGGAAGAGATGGGAGGAATTGGAGGGGGTAAAGGTCAGTTCCAGACACAAGAGACAACCAGGATTAAGGCTGAGAGGTGAGAAAGGCCAGGACGAGATCTCAAAAGGTTGAGCAGTCCAGCATAGGTTGATGGCTCCACAAATGTCAGTTAAACCACAGGATCCTAACTTTGGAGTGATAAGAGATCTTGGGGTCATCCAGTCCAGCCACTTATTTCTCTGATGAGAAAGCCAAGGCCCAAAGACATTAAGTAAGACTTCCTCCAAGTCAGACCCAAGCAGAAGCAGCAGAACTGGGGCCTGAGCCCGGGTTCCCAACTCCAGAGTCGGTGCTCACTCCAGTACGCGCTGCTTACATCTCTGGTTATGATGATAGTCTCAGACAATGCATACCTGTGTGCTCACAGCGAGAGGAGTCAGCCCCACTGCTTGGGAAACAAGTATAACTGCAATGGAATAGAAAGAAAACGGAAGCCAAATTGGAGGATGAGAGTTCCGATTGCTATCAAGGAGAATGAGCTTCAGGTAGGAAAGCGTCACTCCAATGAAGAAAGCCATGATGCCCTGTCTGAGATTAGGTGCCTGCTTCTAAGTCTCCTAGTCCAGAGCTCTGGTAAAGCTTGCAAATATACGTGTTGCACTGTTCTTGGTAATCTGTGAGGGAACCTGGAGAATGGAGTGAGTCAGAGCCTGAAGCCTGACTAGCTAATATGCCAGTTTCTGAAGGGAAGAAATTGTGGATCATGAAAACTAGAGGATGGAGGGCCTGATGTCAATCCTGAACAAACTGCACAAAGATGGAATGAAGAGGATGGTTCTTTATCACTCAGGTGAGTACAAGGAGCCAGCGTGGGATTATCATTATTAGTGCCGAGTTAACTTCATTTCCTTTCCTGATAGTCACATGGTGCCTTGACTTCAGCAATAAGTGAAAGAATCATGAGACAAGGAAACGTGGGCTAAATAATAGGAGTTATGTCTGTAATTGGCTCTGTGACTGTACTCAATATGTGCTAATTAATGAATCAACATCAATGTCCCAGGAGGGAGGTTTCTAGTGGCATACAAGAGGAATCTGTCCTTGGTCCTGAGGTACTCAACATTTTTATTAATAACTTAGATGAAGACATAAAAGGCAAGCTTATCAAATTTGTCAATGACACAAAGCTGAGAGAGGTAGCTAATGTGTTGCATAACAGAATCAGGAGCCAAAAAGACTCTGACAGACTGGAATGATGGGGCAAATTGAATGAGATGGGACTGAACAGGCTTAAACAAAGAATTCTATGCTTAGATTTCAAAAACAAACATTATTTCATGTGAAAAAGACTTGGGGGTTTCAGCCGACAGTAAGCTCACTATGAATCAGCAGTGTGAGTTAGCTACTAAAAATCTAAAGCAATCTAACTAAGCCTGTGCTAAAGGCATAGAGCATAGAAATAGGAGGATTCTACAGGCTCAGTCACTCCTGAGACCTTGCGGTGACTTGTCAGCACCATGTTTTCTGTGGATAGCTCCAAACTGGAATGTGCCCAAAGAAGGGATACCAAGATGGTCAGAGAACACAAAAAAGACATCAGAAGAAGAAGAGCTGAAGGACCTGGGAATTTTTTAACTTGGAGAAGAGACCTGCTTGGAGGGGAAGGTGAGGGGCATGACCTAAGTCTTTCAATTATCTGAAGAGCTGACAGCAGAAAGAGAGGTGAGGTGGGAACAAGAAGTGTGAGGTACATGGAGATGAGGGAGAACTTTCTAGCAACTAGGGTCCTCCAAATAGCAGAATAGATAGCCTAGTGAGATCCTTAAACTCTTCATGCTGGGAAGCAATCATTCCGGCAGAAGTTGGGTGATAACATAACATTTCAGGAAGTTTTAGAGGATTCCTGACCAGATTTCCACTGTTGCTAGACCAGGTTGCTTTGTAGGCTCCAGAACTCTGCAGGGGCAAGGGGGAGGATTTTGTCATAGCGTCTGAATTGGTCTTCAAACCTCTATCCTCTCCACCCTCCAAAAAGCTCTCCTAAAATAATTTTATAACAGCTCTCACCAATTCATACACCTTTACTCGACAGCCTTCAGTGATGTTTTATGGACAAAATCCTACTACCTCAGGGTTCCTTGGCCAAGCATCTGAAGCCTTTACAAGTCAGCTCAACCTCCTCTTCCAGCCCAGTCTGCCCTTGGTTCCCTTCATGCACTCAACATTCTAGCCCAAAGGTGTCAAACATCCACCACAAGACCCCCCAGAGTGGCCAGAATCAAACTAAAATGCTGAAGAAAAGAAACAAAAATACAATAAAGCATAATGTTCATGTGATATGGTTTAGTGGCCCATTTCTATTTGTGTTTGCCACCTCTGCTCTAGTCCAACAGCACATTTCCCCCACCCCACCCCATCTCCTGCTTCTGTGGGTCCATGCAGCCACTCAGTAACTCTCTGACTACAAGAATGCCAAGAATCCTACTCTATCTTTAGGGCTCAGCACTTCAGCCTCCTCTTCAAGCCCTGCCCACACCAGGCACCCATCCCCCTCACCTCCATCCCAAAGAAGCCCTCATTTCCTTCAGGAGTCAGTTCCAGCCCTGCCTTCCACAAACCTTCACTTGGGCGCTACTTTTGTAACTGTTACGTTGCATTTATTCTGTTTATATTTATAGATCTATAAACATATATACACACGCTTACACATATGTGCAGGTATATATACATATCCCCACCCCCGCTGCAGGGGTTTTCTTCTACCTCAAATCACCCTAGACAATTTTGTCCATTTTCCCTTTGGTCTCTATCACGCTCCAATTCGTATCACACTTGTCTACATAAATGTGACATTCCCCAAGAGAATGGAATCATCCCACAGCCAGGGATTATTTCAAGTTGTGTTTCTGTAGCTCTGGTACTTTGCACACAGTAGGTGTGTGTATTTGCTGAGTGAATTTAATAAGCACCTAGTGCTTACTAGGTGCCAGGCATGATGCTAATACCTTTACAATTATTTTCCCATTTGATCCTCACAACAACCTGTGAGATATTTTATGCCCATGTAACAGATGAGGAAACTGAGGCAATCAGCAGTAAAGTGACCTGCCCAGGGTCACACAGCAGGTAAGTGTCTGAGGTCACATTTGAGCTCAAGTCTTCTTGACTCCAAGCCCTGTGCCCCTTGATGCCCAGTGTGGCTGTGCAATAAGTGAATCTCTAATTCCATGCTTGCAGTGGCAGGAGCCATGACTTGGGCTGGCATAACATTAATGGATCCTGCATAAACATTTAACTCAGGGGCTGCCTGTGGTAAATAGATTATTGAGTCCCAATCACTTCTACCAGGGATCTGCCAGCCTTCATAATAGCAGACGAAGATTTACCACCAAACCGAGGAGACACTTGCAGTCTATAAACCAAATGAAAATCCTGTGTCTACACAAAGATCCCATTACTTAAAAATAATTGAAGAAGATCAATAAAACAGCGACCTCACTGAAGAACAGCTCAAATAGGGAGCAGAAATGAGGAACAGAAGATATTTGATAAGATAGAGACATTAAGACGTAAAATATGAATCACGGTGCCCAAATGATGGTAACCAAAAAGAAAAAAAAAGATGCCCAGAGAAGGTCCCGGTAAGGCGAGCCACCCTCCAGTGGGAAAACACGTCAGCCCTTTGTCAGGTGATATCTCTTCTTTATTGACAGCGATGCTACATGAATGAGCTTAATGAGTGAAATACAGCCAAGGGAGGGAGAATTTGAAAAATGGCTTAATACTTTATTGGAAATTCCATTCAAAGCACTGGTTTACATTCTAATGAGAGAATAAACACTAAAATTCCACCCGGGAGTCTTGTCACCAAGAGCAAATCCTAGTGAACTGATGTGAGAGCATGTACTCTGGCAGCAGGGTCAGAACACTAAGTCCTGATGAGGGCCCCACCGCCAATAGGAAAGGCCAGACGAGCCAAATACCTTCTCTGTGTCTCCTAAGTGGGTGGAGAGACTCCAAAATGAGAAGGGCTTCAGACTCACATGGAAGCCATGGTATAAAGACTCGCTATTTTCCACCAAAGTAAAGAAATGGAGCATTCTGATCAATTAAGCCTTCTAGAAAATGGGGAGTTAACGATTCTAAATTGGACCAGCAACTCTCTAAGATTTAAACACAAAATGTACTTCATTGCAAATACAGGGAAGTAGCTGGCTCTATCTGAATTTGCAGACACCTCTAGACTTTTCAGGGCCCTAGACGTAGTATAACAAACATAATTTTGTACTGTTATCCTATGAAATCCTCTTCCATTGCCTTCCTGAAGTCTGAAGAGGCCAGAGGTTCCTAAAGGTGATGTTAGCTGCGCATAAGCTCCAATGGGTCCTACAAAGCTGAGAAGGCTCCAAGTATGGCACAGAGATTCACTGCAAGCAGGAGCCTAGCTAAATTCAAACAGGCTCATCACCAGAAGGCTGGCCCCAGGAGAGCAACCCATGATAGAGGAAAATACAAAATGGTTCTCAGGTCCCTCTGACACGAGGATGAAGGGATGGAGGGAAATGGACCAGAGGGTGCTTTGAGTTATGGGGTTTGGGGGGTGTAATATCAATTAAGTTGGGACTTTTTTACTGTTTTAGAATGATAAATTAATTATCTTTGATTGAGACTTACTAGGTACAAAACCCCAGGCCCAAACCCCTATCTACTAGGTGCTAAGCCTACGTGGGCGTGAGCCCTCAGGGTCCTAAGGGGAGTTGCTAAGACCAGAGCCAATAGTAGGAGCCTAAGTTCTGGTTGCTCAGATGACGTGTGATGATGGCTAAAGAGGGCATAAAAAGAGGGAACAGAGCTATTTGTGGGGGCTCTCACTCTTGGAGGAGTGTTGATGTGGAGACTCTGGGCAGCTGCAGTTAAGAGCGCTCCAGCTTGTGAACCCAGATGTTGATGCCTTCTTGGTAACTGTGAATTGTATTTGGTCTGTTTATAATGTATGTTTGTAATTTGTGGTTGCTCTGAAGTTCAGGGTGCTGCTGGCTTTTCCCCCTGAACTGAGTGAATGATATTTGTATGTTGGATTGAAGTAAGATTGTCAATCCCTTAACGTTATTTTCCTTAGTAAAGCAGATCAAAAGAACCTGTGCTGGCAGCTCTTGTTGCTGGGCTTGTGTTGGTCTTTCACCCCCACAGCAGTTGCTAGCTGAATTGCTGAAATGGGTGGGTGGGGGGGCCCGCGGCGGTGCGTGTGGATGGCAGAGTGGACCCCTGAAACAAATTTAAAGGAGGGCATGGACAAGAACAGTAATCTTGTCCACAATGAAAAAGTTACAGCTGTTGTCAAATGCTTTGCTAAAAAGTTTTGTAAATTATATGTATAGCACTTTCCTGACCTACTTGCACAGTAATCCTGTCAAAAAAGGAAGTAAGATTAGTCTGCAATGACCTATACTTAATGAAGTCACACTGCCTCTTTACAATTACTGCTTCCCTTTCCAAATTCTCACAAACCAACCCTTTGAAAATGTATTTTAAAGAATGACCCCTTGGGAAGAGATGAGAAAAAAAACTGCACCCTCCCTTCTCCCCCCTTGGCAGAGGTAGAAAACTATGGGTACGGACCAATGGGCACACTGTTAGACTGAGTACACTGAATGATCTTACTGTGCCAAATGGACCCCTCTGTGGACCTCAAAAATGCAGCCAAAGTGACTCATTGATATAGGTGC
This sequence comes from Trichosurus vulpecula, assembly GCF_011100635.1. Taxonomy (NCBI): domain Eukaryota; kingdom Metazoa; phylum Chordata; class Mammalia; order Diprotodontia; family Phalangeridae; genus Trichosurus; species Trichosurus vulpecula. The sequence continues at coordinate 5,227,946 of NC_050580.1, read as the reverse complement.
TTTTGCAGACGAGGCTTTCTACTTCCTTCACAAGACAATTTTTCTACAAGGTAATTAAGTTTAAGCAACATTAGGTCTCACAGCTCAGCACATAACCCATCCTTTGCTTTCCTTCCCCACCTCCCCCTTTCCTTTCTCCCCATCCTTTCTTTTCTTCTTTTCCCACCTCTCTCCTCCTTTCCTCTCCCTCCCTCCCTCCCTTACCTCCTTTCTTCCCAGTACCTGGGCTACAAGTCCTGGTGAAAATGCAAGATTGAAGTTTACAACAAACTCCGATCACAGTTGAAGCAGTCTTCATCAATGTCATTCCAGATCGAATCTCAAAAACCCTGGCCCCTTGAAGGAGGGGAAAGTGCCTGCCTGCCACTTTCCTGGGTAGATGGACAGCTGTCAGCCTCTGCTAATGCCGTGACAGGAGGAAAGAAGCCAGAACAGTTCAAACAAGGTCAGAAGGGCTGACCAACATTCTCAAAGTTCTGTGGTTTCAGGCGGCAGCTAGCTGCGAAGAGCTGCTGAAACAGCAGGGACGCTATGGAGCAATGGTGCTTATTTTTAGACACAATTCTATAGCTAAAAAATTCCAACTCTATCTGAGCCAGAAAGGAGGAGTAATGAAAGCTGGAACACTTACTTCCCTCATGGTCAGGATTCAAGCTTTCGGCCTGAAAGACCTTGAGAGTCTGGCCTCAGACAGGGTGGAATGCAGGCCCAGTCACTGAACCTCCCAGAAACTCACTTTACACATCTATAAAGCGCAGATGTTAATCTTTGCACTACCTTCCAAAGGTTATTGGGGGGGGAGGGGCAAGGAGAAGTGCTTTGCAAACTTTAGGGAGTTAGAGAAAGGTGAGTTGCTCAAGAGTTGTTCTGAAACAGATATACGGTCAAAGGCAAAGGACATCAACAGGTAGTTTCCAAAGGAAGAATCCAAGCTATCAACGTGTAAAAGAAAGCTGAGTCACTAATGATTAGAGAAATGCATATTTAAAGCAGCTCTGATGTTCTTCCTCATACCCATGGGACTGACAAAGATGACCAAACTGGAACATCACAATTGTTGGAGAAAAGGCACAGACGGCTGCATACTTGGGGGGCACCCAAGTTCACACTGGCTCCAGATATTCTGGAAAGTAACTTGGAACTTTGCCCCCACATTTGCTAAACTGTGCATATCCTTCAACCCAGCTATACAACTCCTAGGCCTATACCCCAAAAAGGTCAGTGAAAGAGGAAAAGGACCCTTATGTACAGAAACTTTTAGGGCAGCCCTTTTTGTGGCAGCAAAGAATTCAAAACTAAGCAGAGAGGGTATCCCTCTATTGAAGAGGGGCTGGACAAATTATAATAAATGATGAGTCTCTGAGAAATCTGGGAAGGCTTATGTGAACTGATGAAAAGTACAATGAGTAGAATCACTTATACAAGAACAACACTATAAAGAAAAACAATGTTAAAAGGTTTGAGGACTCTGACCAAGACAGTTCCAGAGGACTGATGATGAAGGAGAAGACTGACTCAAGATACAGAAGAAAACATACATTTTCAGACACAACTCTGTGGGAAGGTGTTTTCTTGGCTATCTCTCTTTGGTTTAGAAGCTTTCTTTTTCTTTTTCTTTTTCTTTTCCAGTAGAAGGTGCATGGGTGGAAATGTGAAGGGGAATAGGGAAAGGAAAGCAAAACCAAAAAAAAGAAAGAAAGTTGGTTTATTGAGGCATCTTTTTGAGAAATTCAGGGAAGACAACAGAAGGAGGGCCCAAAAGAAGCCCAGCAGAAATGAGTGAATAAAGCAGTTTATCAAGTACTCACTAGGTACAAAGCATGTGCCAAGGGCTAGGAATACAATAAAAAAGTCAGACAGTGTTTGCCCTCCAAGAGCTCCCATTCTAATGGGAGGGGGGGAGCACACAGGGAAAGTTTCAGTTGCAAGCCCAATGGAAAGGTCCCCTAGACCTTAGGGGGAAGCAGCCAGGCAGATGATGATGTTTCTATTTTCATGTCATTGAACCATTGGACTTTGAACCCAACCATTTGGGTGGGGACCACTTTCTCTCCTGATCTTCAGGAGCTATGGCTGAAGGACCTACAGGAGCAGCCAGTCTCCGAGATAATGGGTGATGGTCCTGGGCTGGAAGCACATGGCTATTCCCAAGGCCCTTGGGTTCAGATACTAGGCTACCTCCACCAAAGAATCTTTGAAAGCTGGAGGTTTAACTTACTATAGACTTACAAGGAAACAAGCCATATAACGGAGACCCACAGCTTCACGGTACAATACTGGTTTTTTTCCTGTTCTAGTTGTTTTTTGTCCTTTGTTTTCAAAGAGGACCAATGACACCATGGGATGATGCCTTGACTTGAGTGTAAAATGTATTTAAGTCAGGCAGAGTTACATAAGATCATCAGCCTTTCTCTCTTCCAGTGTCATTGAAATCCAGTGGCAGGACAAAAGTCAAGATGACTGGTGATGGCCCAGGATGCAGTGGATGACCCTGGCATCTTCAATGTCCAACCAAGCTCTACGTGCTCCACAGCACCTGCTTCAGCCGCCTTTATGGTCATTGGAATGAATTGTTCTTATCTGCCCATTCCACTGAGGGAAGTCTTCACATGCTTGGGATCGACATCTCCTTAACTCACTGTATGTCCGAGGCTTGTTGGTTATCCTCAACCTGGTTTAACTCATCTGCCAAGATGGTTTACCTGGGGTGTGGCTGCTGTGCATGCCACAGCTTCTTGGAGCCACAGAAGAGAACTGAGTAAAAGGTGGAAGCCAAAGGTGGATGAGGCAAGCCCTCACAACAGAGGTGCTAGTTCAAAATGAAAAACAAAAAAAAAATGAGATCCCTTAAAAGAAATGCAAGTTTATTATAAGTCATCATAGGTCTATCTTGCCTGTATGAAATGGTCCCAAGAAAACAGAGCCTTAGGGAAGATGATGCTATAAGGATACAATGTTAGATAAATGGATGGTCAGTAGAATGTGGTCTTGGACTTTCCCAGCTGACCAAGGCCATTTGGTTACAATATATTAACAACTAGGCTATTAATGACCCCAAATTTCTCCCAGAACAGAGAACCATCTCTGAAACTAATGAAACTTAGAACCAATGTAGCCACCAATTTTACTCCATCACTCTCTGGTTAGAAATAGCAAGTGAGGCATAAAACTGGGGACCTACATTTGCTGAAGGTGATCCCCACTGTCCTGGAGGATGCCCCTTGTAGAGTCCAAATGAACAAGAGATTCCAAGAGGAGCTGAGATCTTCCAGCTACTCCTGTTGGCAGGGGACACTGTGCTGGAGACATCCATCTCAGAACCGAGTAGAGCCTCCCAATGAGCCCTATGGCCCCTCCAAAGAGACTGACACAACAATGCCCGTGGGCCTAGAGAAAAGACTTGGCATCAGGGGAAAAGTCCTGGGGAAGATGTGATACCAGTGCTGCCCAGGCTGAGAAGGAGTGCTGGATGGGGATATACTGCCAGAAGGAGATGCTGAAGTCCATGGAATCATAGACTAATTAAGGTGCTAAAAATATTCCCAGTGGATGCAGTTAGGATACCTTGTGTGCGGAGTTCCTGGGCACTGGTTCTGGGAGACAGAGAAGGAGAAGCAAGGAAAAGGAGCTCACTTGTGAGGCATCCAAGGTTGAGGAAAGAGGATCGATCATGCACCTGACTCGGGTTAGCAGCCGCCTCTGAGTCTCAGTTTCTTCATCTATAAAATGGTGACGATCCTCACACTAGGTATCTACGACCAGATCTCATCATCACCCTCCCCAGCTCAAAGCTCCCAGCCACCTTCCATACCTCTTCGCCTGGCGTCAGCAGCTCCCCAACATGTGGCACCTACCCCCCCACCCAGTGCAGACCCCATCCCTCACACCTGTGTCCTACAATTGCCTGGGGGCAGGTTTGCCAGCCTCAAGCCTCTTCAGGCACACAGTAGGTACTATATAAACGCTTATCCCGCCCCCCCACCCCAGACAAGACTCTCCAACTCTTCATGCATTTTTACTGGCTGTCCCTCATGCCTGGAATTCTTTTCCTCCTCATCTCTCTCTGGGGCTTCCCCGGATTCCTTCAGGTCTCCCAGTAGCATTTCCAGGTTCCCCCTCAGTGCCGGAGGCTGCCCTCTGGGACTATCTCATTTTATCCTTTTTGTGCCCGGTTTGTATGTGGTTGTTTGCAGGCTACAGGGAGCTCCTTGGAAGCAGGGGCTGCCTTTGGTGTTTCTGTAGGTGGTTAATAAATGCTTGTTACTCTGTTGACCTTAGTCTTACCTAAATGCTGTGCCCTCCTTCAGTACCATTCACCCATCTTTCCAGCCTGATTGTACACTCCTTGCCCTTTCCTCCCTCCATTTTGGATGGTCCTGCCACGCTGCACCAGCACATACCTAGACACGTCCCATGCTGTTCCACAAGTGCCTAGGCACCCATCAGTCCATGTCCCTGATCCTTCTATTTCTCTGGCCAAGTCATTGATAAAAATATGCAAAAGCAAAGGACCAAGTGCAGATATCTGGGACACACCAGCACTAGGGGCTTTCCACACTGACATCAAACCATTAAGGAGCCTTAATGGCCCAGCCATTCAACCAGCTGTGAAATTCTAAATGCCCCATAACATAACATAAACAGCTTTCAATCCTTTCCACGAGATTAGCAAGAAAAGCACTGTCGAATATTTTCCTCAAATCTAGGAAAACCCCATGGAGTCCAAGGGAAGAGGAACACTGGCCTGAGGTCTGATCCCAGCTCCAGCACTGAACATCCCCCTCTCCTGACGCTGAGCTCCTGACTTCGCTGTGGTCTTCTGCTGCGGATCCAGGGGGTCAGATCACATGACTTCTCCTGTCCCTTCCAGCTATAAATTTACTTGGAATGGTCATTTCTGTCGGATGGTTCCCTTCTCTCCACTCCATGGCCACCACCTGAGGGCAGGCCCTCAGCACCTCTCACCTGGACTATCTATTGTAACAGCTGCCTAATTAGGCTTCCTTCCTCTCCCCAATCTGATCCCTTCTCCAGATCGCAGCCAAAGGAATTTTCTTTTGGGGAGACTCTGACCATGTCTCTCTGTATCTCTCTCTATCTCTGTCTCTGTCTCTGTCTCTCTCTCACACACACACACACACACACACACACACACACACACACACTAAACTCCAGTGGCTCCTATGACTCCAAGACTAAATATAAACTCTTTTGTTTGGCATTTAAAGCCCCTCATGACCTGGCCCCTTCCTACCTTTCCAGTCTTCTTACATATTATTCCCCTCTATGAACTCAATGGTCCAGCCATACTGACCTACTTCCTGTTCTTCACACTTGACATTCCATCTCCCATCCCCACACTTTTACATTGGCAGTGCCCCATACTGGAATGTCCTCCCTCTTTGAATCCCGGTCATCCTCCTAGATTCCACTGACGTACCACCTTCTACAAGATGTCTTTCCCGGTCCTGCTAGGTGCAGTGCCTTTCCTTCTAAAGTGCTAGGTCGTGTTTAGTGCAAATGATCCAGCCCCTAAAATGGTATTCAAATTTGTGTTATTCCAAGTTATAGTTATGCAAAATATGATAATCATTCCAGCCCACCGGAACTATGCAGAGCAAAGTTAAATGAGACCACTTCAGAGATTTCATTATCTGTACTAATCAGGATTCAGTTATACCCTCCATCTCCTCTGTATGTGTCTTGTGTGTTGACTCTCAGAATGTGTAAAATAGTATAACATAATGGTCGAATATACCCTAGGATGTTTTTTAAAAAAAAAAGAATAATTAGAATAGTGCCTAGAGAACAGGTACTGGTTCTACTTCTTCTTCGTACCATCCCTCCCTCTACCCCCTCCCCCCAGTACTTAGTCCAGTGCCTGACACATACTACAAGTATGCCAAAGTAGAAATCCTGTCCAAAACTCTTCCTTCTCCTGTTAGATAACAAGGCAAGTGAGGACAGGCGTTGTCTGATTTAATGCCTAATGCTTTGTTGACTCAGAATACAATCGGAGATCTTTTAGAACAACACAACTCTGATACTTTCTTGCAGTATGACTCGATCTAGTTTAAGAAACTTGTAACAAGAAAACAATTTTTTTTTGCTATTTCATAGCAAAAATCTGGAAACCAACAGCAATCTCATCGAACACCACGTGGTCAGGGACACCGGTGAGGCTACCACAGCCCCTCTCTGTCTCGACAGACACAGCCTAGGTTGCGCAAGTCCAAGGGGATCCACAGCAAGTCAAGGCGACAAGTGGCCCGGCCTTTAGACAGTGCATCCTCTGAGCCCGGTGCTGGGCTAAGCGCTGTCCAGCCCTCCTGCTGCTGGAGCTCGCCTCCCTGAAGGCTGGCAGCATCAGCCAAATCCTATTTTTGCTTATTCCCCAACTGTGGGAGCTGTGAAGGAACGAAAATGCATTTAGGAAGCCTTTAGCTGTCCCGGGCACAGTGCAGAGGCAGATTCACAGAAAAGCAAGGAAGTCAGAGCCGGCCTCCGGACAGAAGAAGCTAAGGCCCAGAGAGAGGGAAGCCGCCTGGCTGCTGATTGAGGGCGGACTAGGAAGGCTTGCTGGCTTCCTTCCTCTTTCCCAAAGGCGATGCCCCCCAAACACACTCGAAGCCCTGGCATTGCCACCCCGAGCAGCGGAGCCCAGCCTCAGAAGGAGGCCCTCCATCTCTTCGAGGACCACCTTGGGTTCAGCTTTACTGGTACCGGCCGGATCTAGCCCCAAATTCTGAGATTCCCCGAGGGCAGGAGTTAGAAGGCACCCTCCACTGCCCGTGGAAGAGGACACACGAGCCAGGGGCCCGGGCTCTGACTCCCAAACCAGCAGGGGGGGCCAGGCTCTGACCCCCAACACCAGGGGGGGCTCTGACCCCAAAACCAACTGGGGGGGCCAGGCTCTGACCCCCGACACAAGGGGGGGTTCTGCTCCCAACACGAGAGGCCCAGGCTCTGACTCCCAAACCAACTGGGGTGCCAGGCTCTGACCCCCGACACAAGGGGGGGCTCTGACCCCAAAGCCAGCTGGGGGTGCCAGGCTCTGACCCCTGACACAAGGGGGGGCTCTGCCCCCCAACACGAGAGGCCCGGGCTCTGACTCCCAAACCAACTGGGGGCGCCAGGCTCTGACCCCCGACACAAGGGGGGGCTCTGACTCCCAAACCAGCAGGGGGGTGCCAGGCTCTGACCCCCGACACAAGGGGGGGGCTCTGACCCCAAAGCCAGCTGGGGGCGCCAGGCTCTGACCCCCGACACAAGGGGGGGCTCTGACTCCCAAACCAGCAGGGGGGTGCCAGGCTCTGACCCCCGACACAAGGTGGGGCTCTGACCCCAAAGCCAGCTGGGGGTGCCAGGCTCTGACCCCCGACACAAGGGGGGGCTCTGACCCCAAAGCCAGCTGGGGGTGCCAGGCTCTGACCCCTGACACAAGGGGGGGGTCCTGTCCCCCAACATGAGAGGCCCAGGCTCTGACCCCCGACACCAGCCGGGGGCACGGGCTCTGCCCCCCACCCTCGCTCGGTCTGAAGGAGGGGCGAGGGCTCTCGTTGCTGCAGCAGAAGGACCCCCGAGACCCTGTTCCAGGCAGGAGCTGCCTCTGGCCTCGAGTGGCAGGCAGGCGGAGGTTCCTCGGAGGCCAGCAGGGTCCCACCCCGCCCCAGCCCGGTCCTTCTTGCCGGACTCGGTCAGGAGCCGCCCGCCCCCCTCCCCTCCCCTCCCCTCCCCCCTCCCCCGGCTCCCTGCCAGGCTGTACTACGGCCAGCCGAGGGCGGCTTCCGGGGCCCGCCCGCTACTCCTTTCACCTTTGACCCCTCCTCAATGGCGGGCACTTCGCGTGCCTCACTGCTCCCGGGGTCTCAGAGGGGGCGGGGCACGAGCCCGGGGAAGGGACACCAATGACAGGAGACGCTAGACGCCGCTCCGGGCCTCGGCCCACGGCCAAAGGCTGTCCCATGTGCAGAAGGGCCGGCCAAGCCCCACTCGGCGCACGGAGAAAGGAGGCCAACGGGGAGCCCCGGCCCCGCCCCCGGCCCCGGCCCCGGCCCCGGCCTCGCCAGCTCCCGGCGATGGGAAGGGTCGGAGCTCTGACCATCCCCAGGGGCCCCAGGACCCTCGGGGGAGCTGGGGGGAGGGAGGAGGGGAGGGCGCCCCGGAGCCCCACGCCCCCGAGCCCGCCCCAGCCTCGGGCCCCGCAGCGCCTCACCGCGTCCCCGGGGCCGCTCCGCTCCTCCTCCGCAGGCCGCCGCCTCAGGCCGGCCGAAGCACCCCGCTCCATGAGCTCGGGCCCGGAGCCCACTGGGCCTGCGCCCCGCCCCCTCCCGTCCCTCCGGTCCCTTCCTCCTGGCCCCGCCCTTGCGCCCCGCCCCCTCCCAGCCATTCCTTCCCGCCCCGCCCCAAAGGCTCCTCCCGCCCAGCGGCGCGTGCCCCCTCCAGGGCCCACCCCCGAGTGCCGGAGGCGGGACCCAATGATGGAGGGCGAGGCTGGCCACGGGTCCCTGTCTGCCCTTCCCAGCGTGAGCATGCCTGGGGGCTGCTGGGAGCGGTGGGGACCGCAGGCCTGACCCTGCCCAGCCTGGCACGTGGCTGAGCTGGGTATGAGGCCTGGCATCCTGCCTGGGTCACCTGGGCAAGCCCCGCCCCTCGTGGGCAGTTCGGCGCCGATGCGCTTCCCTTAGAGACCAGGCATGTCCTCCTCTGAGCTGGGAAGCCACCTTCTAGTGGCCGGGTCATCTGGGGGAAGTCCCTTCCTCTTGCTGGGCCTCAGTTTCCTCCACCTGAAAAAGGGGGAGTTGGGACAGATGACGTTGAGGAGCCTTGGAGAGCTCTTCACACATCCCCCACTCACACTCCCCTCCGGTGAAGCTTTCCAGACCTCCCGACCCTTTCCTCGACCCAGAAAAGCCTCAGTTATGCACCTGACTGCCTGCTGGAGCTCCCAGTGCCTGGGAGGGTCCAAGAAGCCCCTGCCCCTTCCCTCATCCTCACTCACTTTCTGTCTGGGTCTTCATCCTCTTCCACTCCTCTCTTTCTCCCCATCTTCTTATTCTCCTCTCAAGTGTCTAACCACCCACTGCTTTTCAGGGCTACAGAGGTGGACGGGTCCACCCAGGTGCTGAAGAAACTGTCCCGGCCAGAGACGGAAGAAATGACTCAGCCAAAGTCACACAGCTAGTTTATGGCAGAGGAGAGACTAGAACCCAGGTCCCTGAACCTCCCCATCCAGTGCACTTTTCACCATACTGTGCTGCGGCTGCCCTTTTGCCCTTTTCCTAATCAGGTTTTCCCCACACTCCCTACCTCTCAACCGTAAGTGGGCATTTTAAATATGTAGTGATGCTGGATTGGACTGAGGGCATATGAAGTTATCCAAGCCTGATTCAGTCCCACTGACATGAATATATGGTCGCCTCTTCTTGTGTGTGCTTCTTTGCAGGAAATTGGCCAAAGCTGTGTCCTAAGAGTTTGGGGAAAGCATCCCCCCCATTCCCCTGGACTGTGCCCAGAGTAGCCTTGGAAGTCAAAGAAATGTAGCCTGCGGAATTGTGGAAGTATGGCGGGTGGGGGTAGTAGCCTTGGGTGCAATTGGGAGTTGTTGGATAAAAATAAGGGGGTGGTGAAGCATAAGGAAAGAAGAGAGGAAAATTTTGAAAAACCATTTGTATGTGTTTCATCTGTTGTGCAACAGAGTTAAAGTGGTAGTGATTACATTATTTTCCAAATAAACACACAAAATGCAAGTTATAACTGGTCAGTGGCCAAGTCCAAGGATAGGTCTTAACAAGCAAGTGTTGGCAGGGGAACGTGTCACATGTTGTCAGGCATCAGCAGGAATATGTGCTTGTGATGACTTGTTTACCATAGGCTACTATGGTTACATGAAGTAATATAACATCATCAAATTTTCAATGCAGGAAAAAGCCCCACCAATTTACAAAACTCATTAAATTTAAGATGCAGTATTTTTTAAAAAATTGTCTTTTTGGAATTGACCATTAAAGGGTTAAAAAAAAAGTAGATTGGGGGCTGTTGCAACAATTCAAGTAGCAGGTGCTATGGGGGTAAAAGACCAACACAAGCCCAACAACAAGAACGCTGCCCGCACAGATTCTTTCAATCTGCTTTACTAAGGAAAGCAAGGTCAAGAGGTTGACAATCTTATTTCAATCCAACATACAAATATCATTCACTTAGTTCAGGGGGAAAAGCCAGCACCCTGAGCTTCAGAGCAAATACAAAAAAATTACAAACATACATTATAAACAGACCAAATACAATTCATAGTTACCAAGAAACCATCAACATCTGGGTGAGCCGGGAGGCTCTTAGAGCGGCTCTCCAGAATCCCGAGCCTCTGGGAGTGAGAGCCACTCTCAAATAGCTCTGTTCTCTCTTTTTATACACTCTTTAGCTGTCATCAAATGTCATCTGAGTGACCAGAACTCAGGCTCCTACTATTGGCTCTGGTCTTAGCAACTCCCCTTAGGATCCTGAGGGTTTCACACAAACATAGGCTTAGCACCTAGTAGATAGGGGTTTGGGCCTGGGGTTTTGTACCTAGTAAGGCTCAATCAAAGATACTTAATTAACTTATCATTCTAAAACAGTGAGAAAGTCCCACCTTAGTTACCAAGGCAGGGGGGTGCTGAGTAATTTTTTTGAGGGGACTGTAGGCCAAATAAGTTTGGGAACCTCCGGACTAGACTATCCCTACTTCCATTCAGATTCTATCTCAGAGGGAAGCCTTCACCCTCTTAGGCCTCAGGTCCCACTTTGTCATTTGGACAAGATCATAGACCAAAGTGGAGGGAGGGTTGGTGCATGCTTTTTTGTTTGCAGGTAATTGTGCACTCAGTACAGCCTCTGAAACTGACTGAAACTGCCTACCAGACTGAAGGTCTACAGAGCCATGGTGCTGACCTCATCATTGTATGCCTGTGAAACCTGGACAGTCTACCAGTGCCACACCACGAAACTGAATCACTTCCATTTGAATTGTCTTAGGAAGATTCTGAAGATCACCGGACAGTATGAGATATCAGACACTGAAGTCCTTTCTTGAACTACACTGCCAAGCCTTCAAACTCTACTGTAGAGAGCCCAACTCCGATGGGCTGGCCATGCTGTTCGAATGCCAAACATACACTTGCCAAAAAGACTATTTTATGGAGAACTCACACAGGGCAAGCATTCCCATGGTGTTTAGAAGAAACCATACAAGGACACTCTCAAAGTCTCTCTTAAGAACTTTGGAATTGATTGTGTGACATGGGAGACACTGGCACAGGACTGCTCAGCATGGCATGCCCACATCACAGAAGGTGCCATGCTCTATGAGCAAAGCAGAATTGAGTTAGGTCAAAAGAAACATGTACAAATCTAGAGAATCCATCCCAAATGTTCACATAGACTATTTCTACCCAACCTGCACTCTGAGTTCATATTGGTCCAGTCAGCCACATTCAGACACGCTGTAACTTGACTCTAACATAGTGACATCATTTGGGTCCTCTTTGAGAAGGAAGGAGGACAACCAACCAAGAGACATCTGACCCCAGGTAGAGATTAACGACTGGCAACCACCCCAACCCAGAAGAAACACGACCTTGGCTAACACTGAGCTTATTCCAAAGTGAAGACATTTCCTCTCCCCACTCCCCAATCACCTGACATTCTGTCCCTATCACAGACAGTTCTCTCTATGCTAATTCCACTTTACAGAAAGAGTTCTGAAAAATCTGCATTCCAAAAAAAACCAAAACAAACCTTATGTTAACTTTACTGTACAGTATGTGTTCTCTTCCCCCCCCCTCCCCCCCCCCCCCCCGCCACCCCCCTCCCTCTCCCTCCCTCCTTCCCTCCCCCACCCCTGCCCTTGCTGTAGACTCAGCTCTTCCCCACAAAAAAAAACCCAAACCCAGCGAAACAAATCCTAAATAAAACATACTCCAAGTGCAAGAATGGCTGCCAGTTAAAAAGGGGTTAAAAGGGTTTAAAAAAAAAACCACCATCTTTATGCCCTCTCTCCCCTTCCAGCAGCCTGTCAGACCCTCATGTGGTATGTCTGTCCTCACCCTGAGTGTTGCCCATCTTCTCCTGTGTGTACAGTCCCCATGTGTCTGCACCCCACCCCAACCCTGTTCCTGTGTTTCCTCTGGGCTCCTGCCAGGTGTAGCAACAGTCTTGCTAGCAGCTACTGTGGCTGTGTAAAACCAACAACAACCAGCACCCAGAAGGCCGCTAACATAGGTTATTTTGATCTGCTTTACTAAGGAAAGCAACGTTAAGGGGTTAACAATCTTACTTTAATCCTAAATGCGGCTGCCCAGAGTCTCCACATCAACACCCCTTCAGGAGTGAGGGCCCCAAACAGAAGGCCAATCTTTGACCTTTAATACTCTGTTCTGGGCTCAAAGGATTCATACCTAATCAGCAAAAGGGTGTGGGCCTGGAGTTTAGTACATAGTTAGCAAAAGGGTGTGGGCCTGGAGCTTTGTACCTACTAAGACTCAATCAAAGACACTTAATTAATTTAGCATTCTAAAACAGTAAAAAAGTCCCACTTTAATTACCAATACACCAGGTCTCCAGGTGGGTGGCCATGGCCTCATGTTCTTCCAACTCTTGCTTCTCTCTCCCCATCCCTACAACCCCTACCTGTCCTAGGATGGAGTAAGGGCCTCCTCCCTCCACTGGGTGAGGCCCTCTTCCTGCCTCCATCCCTCCATCCCTCCTTCCCTATCTACTTTCATGTCCCTAGGATGAGTGAGGCTAGAATTGTTTGTACTTTAGTCCCAAATGAGGAAGGTGGCTCACCTTTGACACCCGTCCTAGGGCTTTGTAAAACCCAAAGTGAAGCCCCTTTGTTGGAGTTGCTGGCCTTTGGACCATAGCCCATCAGCTAATGCTAACTACATTGTTTATCTAGTCTTACCTCCAGATTTATTGACCTCCAGTCAATTGGGCCTCAGTGGGAAGAATTACCCTCCTGGAGGGTCTTGGGATCTCTGTACTAAGAAACTCCCCAGGATTTTATCCAGGAGTAAGATGATGATGCTGCAAGGGTAGCTGTGTCCAGGCAGGAACCAGGGAGTCCAATCTTCCACTGATTCCTGTGCCAATGGTCCAAATGGAAACATTCCCCAGATACTTCAGGCTCCCAGGATTACATGCAGGCTGGAAGACCTCTGATGTTTGTGTCTGCCTGTTATTCCCCTCCCCCTCCAAATGACCAAGCAGTCATTTACAAAATAAATCTTTACCTAGCTGCTGTTCTCCAGATTCTGTCTCATCATCAGTTCCTGGGCCTTTTTTCTTTAAAGGGAGAGCTATTACTTTCTGGAGGCTCTCAGGCAGCATGCCCAGAACTCATGATGACTTTTTCACCTCCTTTTTTTCACTTCTTCACCTTCACCTCCGGTCCACAACCACATCTCCCTGGCACACAAAAGCACCGAGGCAGAGGTGGGGAGCTTTGTTCTGCATTCCTCTCACTGGGTCTAGGTCCCTGTCACCTTTATGGGTCAGATCTGGGGCCACCTCCTCCAGAAAGCTCTCTTTGATCCTCCTCCTTGTCAGTGTTCTTCCCATCCTCAAAATACCTTGTCTTGGCTTGTCCCTGTAAATACTGAGTCCCCCTGTCTTTTGCCCGACATGCGATTGTGTTGCTGCTGAGTCATGCCCGACTCTTTCTGACCCCATTTGGGGTTTCCTTGGCAAAGATCCTGGAGTGGTTTGCCATTTCCTTCTCCAGCCCATTTTACAGATGAGGAAACAGGCAAACAGAGTCACACAGCTAGCATAGACACTTAATAAATACCGATTGATTGGCAGTAGAAGGGAAGCTTCTTGAGGGCAAGTTTTATTTCATTTTTGTTTCTTAGTGCCAAGCACAGGGCCTTGTATGTAGTCAGTGCCTGTTGAATTTGATTCAGTTGCCATTCCTATGCATCATTTTAGAGTGGGAAAAAGTTGGGGCAACGTGCCAAAGCAGAGGAGAAAGGGGAGGAGTGGGATGCCAAAAATGCCGAGGGTGACCTCAGAAGATCAAGGGGGGTGGCCAGTTCTCTTTCCTCTTAGCAGCTTGCCATAAATCGATCAGCATTTATTAAATGCCTACTGGATGCCAGGCACTGTGCTAAGCACGGATTCCCTCCTCACCCCCACCCACTCACCCACCCATCCTTCCCCCCTTTGAAGGAGGTGTCAACCCTGACCTCTAAGCTGATCTACTGTGGCGAGCCCAGCCTGAGGATTTCCTCAAAGCTTTGGCCTGGGGAGGATTTGCTTAGCTTCTCATCTGTTCCTGGGCTCTGGTCAAACAAGCCGGGTCATCTCTAATCCAACAGAGCTCAATCCATGGTCAGGCGCTGGAAAGGCCTTCTCTTCCTGAGGGTGCTTTGAGATGCTTTAAGATGGAGTCAATTTCTAGAGTCCTGGGTGGTTTCTTCCTCAACACTGCACTTTAAAAATGTTTTTGTCATGGGGCTACTTTGCTGTCACCAGTCTGAATATGGACTCAAGGTGGTCCAGTGGAAAGAGCCTGGGTTCAAATGCCCCCACTTACACTTCACAGCTATGTGACCTTTAGCAAATAACTTTAGCTCTGTGGGGACTCAGTTCCCTCATCTGTAAAATGAGATGGTTTCCAATGTTCTCTTCAGCTCCAGGGTCCTTGTACCTAAGGTTGCCAGATTTCAGACTTTATTAGACTTTATTCAATGTTGTTGCTATTATTTAACAAATAACTTAAAGCCTATAAACATTTATTAGCCTTCTACTTCATGCTAAGCCCTGTGCTAGGTACTGGAGGTACAATGGCAAAAATTAAATCTCCTGTCATGAAACATTCTGCCAGAGAAAACAGCATACATACAGTCAAGTAAGTGCAAAGCCTTTTAGAAGGAAGAGAGCATGGATTGTCGAATGGATGAATGAATGAATGAATGAATGAATGGATGAATGAATGAATGAATGAATGATCAGCCTTTATTAAGCCCTGTGTGCCAAGCACTGAGCATGCAAGTAGGACACTAAGCCAGCCTCTGCTCTCTAGGGGCTCAAGTTCTAATGCAACAAGGTGGGGGTGGGGCTAGGGCAGGGTTCCCACATTGGGGAAGTTTCAGCCACAGGGCAGATGGAAAGGTCCTGGGGTCTTGAGGCTGCAGCAGCCTAGTGTAGGGTCAGACCATTTCTTTAATGTTATTTCCGCTGATCAAGCCATATGTCCATTTCTGATGTGGAACCATTTGATGGTGCCAAGGCCCTAGGTGGTGAGCATTCCTTTCTGGGTCTTCAGTAGTTTGGGTAGATAAGGGGAGGGAAGCGGTAGGACCTACAGAGGCAGCTGCCAGGTCATATCCTGCCCCCCCCCAGGTGTTGCTGCACTGAACCCCAGCTTGGGGGGGCATGTCGAGAGAGAGTAACTTGCTATTCTCTGTCTCTTGGGATTATCTGTCCTGTAGCACCAGGTAGGGGAATGGTGGTCTAGGGCCCTGGGGCCTGACAGGAGGTTTGGGGGTATCAGGGAAAGCTTTCCAAGAAGTTGACATTCGGGTTGAAACCTGAAAGAAGATAAGGATTCTAAGAGGTGGAGAGGAGGGGGCAGTGCATTCGAGGCATGCGGCATAGCCTGTCTAAAGGAGGAGAAACCAGAGAAGATTGTCGTTTGGATCAATCCAACAGAACATTTGGGTTGAACACAGTGTGTGAAGGAGAGTGGCAAGCCAAGACAAAGCTGAAAAGGCAGCTGAGATGGCCATTGCCAGGACTAGAAGCCAGTGTGAGGAATCTGCATTTCATCCCGCAGACACTAGGAGCCAAGAGGAAGATGATTATTTTGCAGTTATGTTGAGGACTGATTGTAGAGAGGAAAGATAAGAACTGAGAAGACCAATTAGGAGATGAGTGATGACAGGTCCCAGAGGATGAGGGATGTCAATGGAGCCCAAGTCTGACGATGCTACTCCATGACTCAAGAAGCTTCAGGGGCTTCTCATTGCCCTTAAGAGAAAATCCAAACTCTGGTTTGGCATTTAGAGTGCCAGGCTCCCTGGCTCCAGACTATCTTTCCAAGCTCGCCCTCATTCACTCTGGTTCTAGACTGTCTTTCTAAGCTCTTCCTCATTCATTCTGGTTCCAGCCAGTCTGGCCCATTTGCTGTTCCTTTCAATGATATTCAGTCTCTCACCTTCTCGCCCAGGCCATCCCCCAGTCCTCTCAGAACTCCTGGCTCCCTTCCAGAGTTGGCTCCTTCAGGCACTTCCTGATTAATACTGCCCCTCCCCCCAGCTCCAGGTCTTTTTACCCTCGGTGTACTTCTCTATGCACATGTGAGGGGAATGTGGGCTTCTCAAGGGCAGGAAATGTTCCTTCCCTAGCGCTTGGTACAGCATCTGCCTAGTTTGCTTTTCTCTGGCTGGGGTACTTGCTGCTTCCTTTCTAGAATGGAAGCTCCTGGAGAACTGGGGCTGGTTTGGCTTTTTGTTTTGTTTTGCTTTTGTCCTCCTATCTCCAGCACCTCACACAGTGCCTGGTATGCAGCAGGCACTTAATAAATGCTTGTCGATAATTTCACAAGCACATGGCTGTGGCAAGAAGAGTGACTCTTAGAAATGAAATAGAGGGAAAAGGAGGTGAAGCACACAGACTTTGTTGTCCTACCTGGATGAATTTATAAATTGCAGAAGAGCTATGATTTCATCAGCTTAAAGAATAAATATGCTCTACCAAGGACGAGCATGACTCATCTAAGCCTTTGGAGTATCATGGGATCTCTGTATCCCTTGCTGCTTAGCACAGTACCAGCAAAGGGGAAGTGCTTAAGAAATATTGATTGAATGGTTGGTGGATTGATAGTTTGGAACCAAAAGAGACCTCAGGCACCATCTCTGAGCCCTAAAGAGGTTACGTAGATTGCCTGAGGTCACATGTGGTATAAGGAAGTGGCAGGGCAGGATTTGAATCCTGGTCATGGTGACTTCTTTACCTATTCTGTCAGGCTGCATCACACATATAAAGAAGTACAGCTACAATTATTCTAACAAGGCAGAGTTTGGACTATTCCCTAAGGCCTACAGGCTGGCATGGCTGCTGCTGCTGACATCTTTCGGTTTCAAGATTCATAGGTCTGGTCCAACAGGGTGCAACCTATCACCTGCAGCATTGCAGAATGTCAAACTTGAAAGGCACCTCAATGCAGGGACATCTCACTCAAGCTCCAGCCAGCAATGCCCCCTGCAACATTCCAGTCTTTGAAGACCTCAAGTGCCAAGTACTCTTCTGACTTGGCAACAGTATCATGGTTAGGATGCTTTCCCTCACTTCAGAAACATCTATCCAACCTCAATTAGCCTGCCACTCTCACACCTTGTTTCTGGTTCTGCTTTCTGAGACCAAACAGAAGACATTCTGTACCCCCCATGGGAGCTGTCATGAGCTCCCAAATTCTTCTCTTCCTCAGGTTAAACCTCCTCAGGTTCTTCAGCCAGTCTTCACATAGCATGAACCATTTCTAGATGGCTTCCAGATTACTGGCTTCTTCCACGTGGCACCAGAAGCAAACACCACACTCCAGATGTGTTCCCAATATGCCAGGGCGGAGCAGAGCCAAGAGTCCCTTATCCTAGATGTTTGCACTTTTCAGAATGCAGTCCCAACTCTGACTACCATATCACAGGGGTGGCGCATGTTGAGATGAAAGTCTATTAGCGTCTCCAGGGTTTTCCATTTTTCCAGATGAACCACTTCTTGAATTTCCCATCTTGTACTTGTTACAGGAATCCAGATGTAAGACTTTAAATTTATTCCTATTCCATTTTCTCTTATTAGATTCACTCTAGTCAAAGGAAGGAGTCGTGGATAGAAGACTGGAAATGTATGACGGGAGTGGATTAGGAAAGTTTTGATTGAAGAGGAAGAAACAATCAGGGCCTTGGTATCCTATCTGAGGCTCTTCCACAAGACCACTCCGCAAAATGACTATAATTAAGGATGGAGTCAAAGATTTGCAAAGATAAGGAGGGAGCTAAGATAAGAAGGAGAAGTTGAAGCCCGATTTCATAATTTCCTTTGTCTTTGCATCCCTAGTACCAGCTACAATGCCTACACTCTTGTGTGGTTTTGTCCTTCAAAGAGGACCATGACGTCTGGGAGATAACGACATGATTTATAATTGACTTTGATTTAAGTGAGGGAGGGCTGTGCAAGGTCACCAGCCTCACTCTCTCCTCCAGAGCAATCAGGGTCCAGTGGCCAGACATCAATCAGGACAAGTGGAGATGACCCAGGGTGCAGTTGGAGATCTTGGCCTTTTTAAGGGAAGATCTTTTTGGGTTCTTGCTTTGAGTGAGGCAATGCCCATTCAGTGGATAGGCCACTTTAAGAAGTGACTCAAGGGATGGCCCCTTTAATTAAAAAAAAAAAAAGTCAAACTGGGAGAGGAAAACCCTCAGGATTGCTGGCCAAAAGAGAAACAGTTACTATTTACAGTTACTTACTCTAAGCGATACCCACACTCTAAATAAATGCTTAATGATTGATGGCTCAAGGCATCTTTTCCAAGTCCAAGAGTCAAGCAACTAAAATTCTCATCTCATTGGTTTTAAATTTATTCTTGGCTATTGAGTAGTTAGAGAAAAGAGTATGAAGTATAATTTGAATGAGCCAAAAATCCCCTCCTGTCAAAAATTATCTCCTCCATTGGTCAGTTATGATACTCCCACTCCCCAAAGGATAGCCACTATTTGGATTTGTTACACTATCTACTGAAGACCTAATCACATTACCTAGGAAGTAAGAGAGGGACCTGCCAGTCTCCTTTAGCTTTTCTCTTCAGACTATTATCGCAGAGTTATTTGTCAGACTCTTTGATTGTCACTTTAGAAGGCACAGAGAGCTTGGTACTGAGAGGAAGAGATATGGGACTTAGAAATTTCATGAGCGAGTGGAGACCATGGGCACAGTAAAGAGTATGCAGGTGATCAAACTGAATACGGAACCCTAGATAGATCTTGGCACTGTTCACCATCTCCCCTCATGGATTCTCTCTCCTCTCCAAATTTTCACAGCACTGCTTTCTTTTGGTTCTATCGCTATCCACCTGACCACTCACCTGACTGCTCCTTAGTCTCTTTGCTAGATCCTCATCCATACTCTACCCCTAACTGCAGGCAGGTCTCAAAGCTTTGTTCCAAGCACTGTCCTCTTTTCTCTCTGCTTTCTCTTTCTTGGTGATCCCATTAGCTTTCACGAGTTTAATTACAATCTACCTCCATGTCTATGACTCCTATTTAGCAGCCTTTTTCTCTCTCTTGGGCTCCAGTTCTACATCACCAATTGCCTTTTGGGCATTTCGAACTGGATGTTCTATAGTCATCTCAAACTTAACAAGTCCAAAACAGAATTAATTTTCCCCCCTAAAAACCCATTGCTTCCTGCAACTGTCTAAACACAATTACAAAACACTTTTCATACAAATAAAGACAATCTAAACAGAGAAATACTGATTGCTAATGAGTAGGCTGAACCAATATAATAAAATCAGAATTCTATATAAATTAATTTACTTATTCAGTGCCATACAAATCAAACTACTAAAGAATTGTTTTCTAAAGCTAGAAGAAATAAAAAAAATTCATCTGGAAAAACAAAAGGTCGAGGATATCAAAGAAAAAAATGAAAAAAAAATGTGGAAGGTGACCTAGCAATACCAGATCTCAAACTATATTACATGTTGGCAATCATCAAAACAATCTGGGGTTGGGTAAGGTCAGCAGAATACATTAAGTATGCAATATTCAGAGGTAAATGACCACAGTATTCTAGTGTTTAATGAACACAAAGATCCAGACTTTGGGGACAAGAACTTGTCATTCAACAAAAACTGCTGGAAAAACTGGAAAACAAATTGGTAGAAATTCGATATAGGGCAACATCTCTAAGCATTTACCAAGATAAGGCCAAAATGGGTACATGATTTAGAAATAAAGGGTGATCCTACAAGCAGATTAGAAGAGCAAGGAATAGTTTACCTCTCAAATCTATGGAGGAGGGAAGAGTTGGATAAAATGACAAAAGAGGAAAATGACAAATGCTGGAGGGAATGTGGAAAAGTGGGGACACTGTAAGCTAGGTAGTACAGTGGACAGAGAGCCAGAAGTGTGGTTTTATTTTTTGTAATATAGCTAATATAGAAATGTTTTTCATGACTTTACATGTATAGTGGGTATCATGTTGCTTGTCTTCTCAATGGATGGAAGAAGGACTGAAAGGAGAGAGAAAATCTGAAACTCAAGATTTAAAAAAAAAAAAACTAAAATTGAAAAAGCCACTGCTCTTCCATGTTTTTCAGTTTTTGTTGAAGTCACCGATCTTCCTTTCCATCGCTCAGTTTTGCTATCTCTTTATCATCTTCAACTCCTCATTCTTGCTCACCTTGCAAGTCCAGTGAGTGACCCAACCTCATCAATTCTGTCTCCACAACATCTCCAATGATGGTCCCCTTACCATTGCTCACATATCCACTGCCCTAATTTAGGCCTTCATCTCCTCTTGCTTGGACTATCATAGAAATCTCCCATTGGAACTGCATGGGGATTGTACTTCCACGTTAAACCAGCACCCCTGCACTGGTCTAAGTTGGTAACTTCAACACTAAATGCTTCAGGGCTTAGAAGACCCAGGGATTGCTCAGAATGCTCTCTTTTATATACTTCCTAAGAATTATTGTTAGAAAAAAAGACAGCCAAAAAGCCACGGTGTGCTCTAAAATGAACTCTCAGGTCCTATTACATTCCCACAGTCAAACATTAATTGTGCTTGGCCACTTTAGCCACACCCCTAATGCCTGGTGTCCCCAATGCCACACTCCAGCTGAACAAAAGATGGCATTTTCAGCATGAGGTTTTATATCTCATTTAAGCTGTTCTTATTTCCAAGAGTCTGAAGCCAGGTTGGGTGTGTTATTTTAATCCATTTTTTTGCATGTATTTTCATATAAATTATAGTCGGAATCTTGTGCCTCTCAGTTCTCACCATATAGTAAGGGGGAAAATACCATGTGGAAATATGACTGATGCTGCCTTAGTGTGGGGGGGAAGAAATAAAAAGGATTATAAATGACACACTAGGTATAGAAAATAAGAAGACTTATCGAGGAGAAGTAAAAAAGCTCGCTCTCTTTATGCACAGCCTAAAGAAGGCATCATGAAGGATATATTGCTCGTCACCTGGTTTTTATTTCTAAGGTGTTTTTTATTAACCCCTTTTTATCAATCAAAATAAATTGATAGCCAGCAAGTATGACATTGAAGCTGTCTGAATTATAAAACAGACATACACACATGCTAACAATTCCTGAGCTCTGAGCAACGTCAAATGAAAGAGAAACTTGAGGGAATAAAGGAAGTGTTCAAGATTGGTGATTCTTTTAATGAAAAAAAAAATTGATAAAAGGTAGGGGGAAAGTGGTTCAGGAAAAAAAGTTAGGGTTCAGGTTTGGCTTTCAGCTTGGGAGCAGCCTGTTGGTTCCCAGGCTGGGTTTGTGACCGGACATTTCAGAATGGTGGAATGGTGTTACCAAGTGTCCCCATAACAGCATCAAGGAACCTCATTGGTAGTGCCAAAGGAGTCATGCCCAAGAAACCACCAAGGCACAGGGTCATCAATTCGGACTGGGAAGAGTCTTCAGAAGCATTTGAATCTGATCTCCTCATTTTACAGGAGGAAACTCAGGCCCAGAGATGGGGTGATTTACTCAGATTCAAGCAGGCAGTTAGGGCAGAATCAGGTTTGAAACCAGGTCCTTGGACTCCAGGTCAGGGCCACTGTCCATTATACCACAAGGCATGGTGCTTAATGGTACAAACCAAAAGAAAATTAAATTGGAGTTTATAGGAATTCATCTGTGGGAAATGAAAGGCTTTATGGGAGCATGTCAGTATGCTCAAGGGCAGGAAGAGAGGAAAGGAGTTAGAAGTAACAACAAAAGTAGTCCTTTTCTCCACTAACAGAGATCTCAACATCTTCATTCCTCAGTCTTCATAGGAGCCAAAAAATTCATCCTGCTGTGGCCTACCAGTGTTGTATTTGCTAGCTATTAATTTACCTGGTGATAAACTTCGGCAAGCTTAGCTAGGCCATCCTTTGTTGGGCTTGAAGAAGATGGTACCTGATAGCTGTCCAAGGCACCAGAGAGGTCCAGAAGGATGAAGATGGAGAAAAGGCCATTAGATTTGGTGATTAAGGGAACATTGTAACTTTGGAAGGGAGCAGTTCCAGTTAAACAATGAGTTCAAAAGCCAGACTGGAGACAGTTCTGGAGAGTGGGAGGAAAGGAAGTGGAAGAGCCTGTAGTTTATGGCTTTCTCTAGGTGTTTAGACATAAAGGAGAGCAGAGATATAGGGGATAGATCACAAGATAAGTGGCTTTGTTTCAGAAACTTTGGCCCGTTGTGGGACATCTGGCTCAGTCCTGTCTCTAAAGAGATTTCTCTTGGGATTTCTGGGGCTGCTAGCTCCCTGCTCCAGTATGGATCCCCAGCTGGGACCAAGCCTGGTGACTGAGAGCTCAGGGGTGGCATCCCTCTGTATAGTGAGGAATCCCAGGCCTCCCTGGGGCCAAGGAAGTGCTGGGAAGTGGAAATCCTCTCTGACTCCCACGGGGTGTGCAGAGCATGAAGCTAAGTGCTCCCTCCCCAAGGTTAGAGGGCTGGAATAAGATTCTGTGGCCTCTTACATTGGCTTAAGTAGGCTCTGACCCAGAGAAGCCTCTTCTTTCCTCTACAACAAAGCTGTAACCAGGGTAGGGCAGCTACAGTTATGCCTCAAGCTGCCAAAATTGGGAGGGTGCTGACAGCATATATAGATCTTCAGTCACACACACACACACACACACACACACACACACACACACACACACACCAGTGAGCCGGCACATTGTTAGCTAGATTCGTTCATTAAACTAGAGAAGTCCCAGCTCCTCTCCTCCAGTTCAGTTCATGGGTGTCTTCCAGCTCTCAAGTCTCTACCGCCAACTCCCCAGCCCTTTATGCCATTTGTCCTGGGGCAAAATCTGCCAGTAGGCCGGAATGATCCAGGCTGGGTGCCCTAGGGCTCAGATCTGTACTCCTTTTGAAGAAGGTCAGGCTTGGGCTAGATTTCATCTGTCTGCAATCCTTTTGTTTAATTCTTCATCCCATCAACAGATTAAAAGAAAAAGCACAACCAATATTGGTGGAATTGATGTAAATCCTCCAAGAGAACTCCCCCCTGTATGAAACAGACAAACTGCAGGCCCGAAGTAAGTTTAAGAAGCTGACTAAGCTCAAAATTAGGGCTGACAACAGATGGTCCATCAGACTTTTGTCTTCTTGGGGGAGGACAGGGCTCCACAGATGAAGCTCGAGGTCCTTGGCCCATGAAGAATGCACACCTTTGGAGGGACCCAGGGCCAAGTCGGCAACACAGTGTCGCTTAGATATCTGCTTGTCTAGGGAGAGGATTGGGGGAACATTCACCTCAGCCATCCCAATCTGCCCTGGGCAATCCACTTTGGAAAATCTTGTGCAGGGTGGATCCTTTTGGAGTTGGCTCAAACCCAAATCCATTCTCATCAGTTCAGGGTTATTTTGTTATTTCCAACCCTCCCTCCAAAGTGCCCACAAGCTTCCCTGGGTGCTGCAGGATGATGCCACTGACTGGTCTAATTGGCCCCCTCCTCTGCAGGCATGTAGGCCTGGCCAGCCAGACAAATAGACTCCCCTGGAAGGAACTGGCCTTCCTGGGAAGCTGTCCATGTAAGACATGTGGTGGAGGATGTTTGGGGCCGGGGACACTTACAACCAGCGATCAAACGCATCAGCAAATGCAGGCCTGGAAGAGCTTCAGTAGGACGAAAATGCTGAGGCCATTTGGCCCCTCACAGAAAACAACCCAGAAAAGCATTACTGACCATTACTGTCTTCTTTCTTAGGCAAAACGAAACGAAACAAAACAAAATGAAACAGAGATGAGCCCTTTCCTCCACACACAAGCACTCATTTGGAAAAGTCTGCAAAGGGTTAGTTTTTTTGCTATTTATCAGGGTCACTGTAAAGACAAGCCAATGATGATGCAGCCACATGGCCACAGTCTGGTTCCCCCCACACAGTGGGGACAGGAGGGCAATCCAGCGCACATTTGTGAAGCCCCTGCGTGCCAGGCACGTGACATTGGGTTCAGGGAATACAAAGACAAAGATAGAAACATCCTCTGCCCTCGAGGGGGTTGACATTCTCTGGTGGAATTCCGGGACTTAGTCCTTTGGTTTTCCTAGTAGCTACTTATCCCTAGTTAGCCGGGATAACTGAACCATCTTTGATGTGTGTTGTGTGTGCCGAGGGTGATGCCACGTTCCCTCTTCCTACACCAATTTTCCAAACAATCACTATTAACATCAATGAAAACACCTGATGTCTGGCTAAGGCTTTAAGGTTTGCAAAGCGCCTCATTGACACAGACTGCCTCACTGGAGCCCCCCAACAAGCTTGCCAGGAAAGTGCTTTATAATCCCCATTTTACAGAGGAGGTTAGGCAAGTGCCTTTTCTGTAGAGGTGCTGTGGGGCTTTAATGAATGGATGGCGGAATCAAAGTCAGGACAGACCCGGGTTGGACCAGATCCCACTTTTGGCATTTATTCCCTATGACCAAGGGAGAGTCTCTTCAGCCCCTTAAGCCTCAGCTTCTTCATCTGTAGACCGGGTACAAGAATACCAACCATGTTATTATCTTCTCTATGCTGTTGTGAGGACAATGCGCTCTAATATAGGAATGATGGGAAGGGGGGTCAGACCCTGTGCTAAGAGCATTTGATAAATATTCTTATTTCATTGGATCCTCACAACAACCCTGGGAGGTAGGTGCTATTATCAACCTTATTTTACAACTGGGGAAACTGAGGAAAATAGAGGTGAAGTGACTTGCCCAGAGTCACACAGCTAGTGAGGGCCCGAGGCTGGATTTGAACTCAGGTCTTCCTGACTCCAGGCCCCGAGCTCTATCCCCCACTTCTCCAGCTGCTTTATTAATGCCAGTTACTTACGCTGTGCGCTGAGCCCTGGAAACATACACAACTTGGCTAGCACAGTCTTTGCCCTTGGGGAGCTTCCAGGAAAGGGCACAACCCGGATAGCCACCTTACACATCAGCATGAAGTAAATCTTTTCTCCCTCCCTCTGCCTTCAGGGACTGCCTGCTGCCCAGGTGGAAGGTACCACACTGGCATCCAAGGGGGACAATAGCATCACCCCCACTTATCTTCCTGTGGATCCTTCCGTAGGCTGGTCAGACTGGGAAGATAGGACTGACCCCGACATGACTGTAGATTGGAGACTGGAAGGGACTTAAGTGTTGTTGAGTCCAGCCCTGGGTCTTATTTACAGATAAGGGGACTGAGGCTTATTGAGGGAAAGCAATGTGCCCAAGATCACTTGGATAGTAAAGAGTGGGGATTTGAACCCAAGCCCATGGCTCGAAATCCTAGGGTTCTTTCCACTCTGACAGCTCTCGTGGCCCCCTCGAGGCCCCCCTCAACCTGTCAGAGTGATAGGTGTAGGTAATGCAGGTGGTGACAAGGCCAGAAGAGGGAGATCAATCCCTGGCCGTGGAATGAGAGGAGCTGGACGAGGCATCTCTAGATGGCAGGAAGGTTATGTTTAAGAAGAAAAATCCAAAAGCAAACAAAAAACATAGTCCATCGATACTCTGCTGGGGTGAACACCATGTTCTTTTTCCTGAAAAGAGCATTAGCTTTTTCAACAGGAAAAAAATCAAGGTGAATGTTTTCAGTAGATTAGGAAAGGACCTGGTTTCTGTGAATTTGGAACTGAGGCCTCTCTCCGTGTAATAAAGAGACGATTCAACAAAGGATGCTTTCCCCTCTGCCTGAAGAAGCTGCTGACGCCATCTACAGCCTACAAGCTCTCCCTACAGCTCTCTTCTACAGCCTTGGAGTAGGGGGGCATATCACAGCACCAAAGAATACTAGACCTGGAGCTCGAAAACTTAAATACTAAAAATACATACTCTAAAATGATTCTAACGCATGATTTTTGTCCCCTAGGGAGTGTGGCAATTGGGTCACAAAGTGATAGATCAAAATATTCCAACCCCAGCGTAGCTCTACTACTCGGCACTCTGCTGGGGAGCCTCTCATTTGCTCTGTCTCATTATGCCCCAGACCATTTTAGAAAGCATCTATCTATCCGGGTATGTTCCAGGAACAGTGTAACCGTGTCTCCATGAAGCCACCAGATACAATGCTCTTCTGAAAAGAAATAGAATTTTTTTTCATTGGCAAGAAGAATGCCAAGATGAAGTATGTCCTGAAATCTATTTTACAAATAAACTTGCACATAAATTTTCCATTCACTGCTTTGAAAAATTTTTTCACTTTCTGAGGGGCTGTCAGACATCCTCAATAAACAGTAAGCCTTATTTAGTTTACTGGATATGTAATTCTTCTTTTCTTTGAAAATAATTATTTTTCAGGCAAGTGCAGCAAAAATACTACCAATAAAAATCTCGCTATGACAGCATAAACCACATTTATGGCAAACATATACATACAGGTCTTCTAATAAAAGCAATTCTTTGTCAGGGAGCCAACAGAGGAAATTGTAGTCCTTGTGTTTTTTGATCCAAACTTCAGGACTCATGGATGTTATGAGAAGCCAAACAAAATATCTCCCTTTCTGGGTCACTAGCTGATTCTGGGTGCTAAGATATGATCTCAGTAACATGAATTGTCAGTGTAATGATGGCCAAGAATAAGTTGGAGGCAGCTTCCAATTTGGAGCAGACATTGCCAATGATGGATTGATCTAAAGAAATTGGGAGAGATGAATTTTCTTATTATGTCTATTAAAAAAAAATTCTGCAGTTCAGTCTAATCATTGAACAAACCGAAGAAGCCTATGTTTACAATGCTTTACATCTGAGAAGGCATTCCTACATACAATACGTCCAGGCCAGCTCCTCTGCTGCCCTGTCTGTATGCCCTTCTGATCTCGCTTTCATTTCTCTCCATCTCTGTCTACATTTTCCTTCTTGTATGTTTACAACTGAATACTGCTAGTGTTCTCCTGCTTCTGCCCCTCTTTGCTTGGCATTACTATATAGAAATCTTTCCAAGATCTTTATATTCTCTTTTCTTCATGGCACAATAGGATCACTTTCCACTTTTAGGGCAAAGTTCATCCAACTGTTCACCAATGGGTGGACTATGTCCATTTTAGAGCTGAGGAAACTGACTAAAGAAAGGAGATGATCAATAATAGATCCTGGAGTCTGGCACTCTGACATCTGTGACCTGCTAGGGTGATCTTTTCCTGACCCTCGGGTTTCATACTTTATTAACTTCTTTGTGGCCTCCTATCTATTGTTAATCTCATAGTCTTGTTTCTATACTCCCAAATGGAGAGGGATAATCCTTGACTTGGAAGTATGTCTAACCTCATAGTTGCTGGCTTCCAAACCCATTGCCTTCACCTCCTTCCTGGGGTACTGGGTTTCCTCAGCAACTTTGGGAGGCTGAAGCTATTGGGTCTGTCCTGAATGCCCCTACATCAGATCCAGCTACTTACAGGATGGCGCTCAGGGCTAACAGTGATGGGGTATGTCAGCGGCTGGTCCCCAGGTGCTGCCTGTGTTCTCTTGGCCCTGGTGCTAATGGACTCACTGTTGAGCATGGTGTTAACAAGTTCCTTGTGGAGACACTCTTGCTCATTTATGCTTTTTATAGTGGCTAGAGAAGATGTTATCGCAGCTTGAGAACAGAAATTAAAATATGTTTCCTTCAGGTGTAAATCCGCTGCACTTACTGCTGGCCTGCTTCTCTGCAGGAGACTCTGTTAATCTGGGAAGAGTGAAATTCCGAAGGAAATTAATTCCCTCCAGTTGAGATGATTCTCTACTGGTCTTTGGGGGAGAAGTACTTGGAATGGCCAAGTCTTGCTTAGAGAAAGGAAATGGTGACTGTTTGATTGGAATGGCCCTAATTTTTAAGGCCATGCTTTCCCCTGTTCTTGAAGTCCTCCTTCCTGGCTCTCCCACTCCTATTGGTCTTTGGTTTCTCCATTACTCAGCATGTCTCACTGTGATGCCACAGTGGGATTGGGCATTTGGGTTCCCTAGACCTTGTCTCCTGGTTCACACCCCTCATGGGGGTTAGAAGAGACCTGGAAGATGTCACACATGTAGGAGAGGTAGGTTCGAGCCGATGTCTTTGTCAATACTTTCTCAACACTTGGAGTTGTTTTCTTTTTTTAACTTTCTGTAGTGTTTTAGGAGAAATACTATTTGCCAGTGAAGGCAAACCTGAGAACAGAAATTACTTTAAGGACCAAATTGTAGAATAATGTAAAATGCCCGGCATTTGGAGTCAGAAGACAGGACTTCTCACCTAAAGGCAGCTGAGTGGTATAGTGTACAGAGACAGCTAGTTAGAGAAACAAGTTCAACTTCAGCCTCAGACATTTACTAGCTGTGAGATCCTAGGCAAGACAGTTTCAGCCTCTGTTTCTGCATCTTTCTCTCCCAAGGCTGCTGTGGGGACAATATTCCTAAAGCACTTTGCAAAGCTTAAAGAACTATACAAACTGGGGCTGTTGCTGTAGCTGTGTGACCTTGGATAATTCACTTTACTGGCCTGCAAGTGTTTCCGCATGCATAAAATGAGCCAGAGGAGGAAATAGTAAACTGCTCCAGCTACTGTTCCTCCTTCATTCCTGAAGAAGCAATGCAAACCACTCCAGCATCTCTGCCAAAAGAACTCCATATGGGGTCCCCGAGAGTCAGACGTGACTGGAGCCACAACCACAAGTGTGTCCTCACCTACAAAATGAGGAATAGGAGACTCTAAAATCCCTCCCAGCACTAACTCAGATGATCCTAGAAACAACATGCCCAGGGAGGTAATGCGGTCTGTAGGTGTCCTGGGAATTGAAGTCACATTCTTCTTTTCCTCAGGTGCTGTGCAAAGTGCCCTGGTTTCTAAGCCACAGGATCTGCCTCTGTCACTCACAACTGAGTGACATCCTCTGAGTAGACCTTGGTTCCCTCATCTGTAAAATGAGGGAGCTGAACCAGTGGAACCTCTGAAGTCCCTTCCACCTGGACCCCAGATCCCCATGATTGCTGGAAGGGGTTTCTATGGGCTAAGATAAAGGAGCTGAGCTGTTGACTTCAAACACTTCATATATTTATACGTCATTTGAATGGTATAAGGGTTAGGTGGAGCAAATGACGTATAAATACATGAAGTGTTTGAAGTCAATAGCTCAGCTCCTTTTTCCTAAGGGCCCTAGGTCTGAAGTAAGGCTCATCTTCCTAAGTTCAAATGTCCTCAGACACTTCCTGGCTGGGTGACCTTGGGCAAGTCACTTAACCCTGTTTGCCTCAGTTTCCTCATCTGTAAAATGAGCTGGGGAAGGAGATGGCAAATCATTCCAGGATCTTTGCCAAGAAAACCTCAGATGGGGTCACAGAGTCAGAGACCGAACAACAACCACACGAATGGTCAAGAGACCCAGAAAGTCCTCTTCCACCCTAGCCCGAGGCCCACTCTTTCTTCTTTGGCCCCCTCTTGCCCCCTAGGCCACATTGTCCTCCTCCAGTTTCCGCAGCCCAGGTTGCCTCCTCAGAGGTGGCCCCAAGGCTTCTGCACTCTCCACCCAGTCTCATGGTCCCAATTCTCCCAATACCTTATTGGGTCACATGTACTGGGAGCAGCTCTGGAAGCTGATGAGAATTCCAGGCTTGGAGAGAGCCCTGTGGAGCAAAGATATTTGAACCTGTCCATATAGGCACTAAATCCGAAGTATCACTTAGTGTCCTAGTGGGAGCAGGAGGTTAGGGGAATAAAAATGGGCAGATGGAAGCCCAAAGATGCTTATAAATGGGGTCATCCTACTGACAGACAGAGATAGTAACTAGCTCCCCAACAGTCCTGTTCCCTAATGTCAGCTTTCAAGGTGTTCTGAGCTACTGAGCGCATTAATTGGGTGATCAGGGTGAGTTATGAAAACCCCACATAAATGTTAACACTTTGGCCAAACCCCCTTTACAATTTTTTTTTGAACTGGGAACATGGCAAGAGTGACTGGTATGACCATCAGAGTCTCCTATGAGCTAAAGAAAGCCCTTTGTTAGACCTGGGATCACACACAATCTGTGTCCTTACCTTCAATTTTGGCCTCTGTTCAAGGGTGACATTGAGCACAGTGCCTAGTATACAGTTAGCGTCTCATAAATGCTTGTTGTCTGACTGACTCTATGGCATCTACAAAAAGTGGCCATCCAGCCTTCTCTGGAAGATGTCCAGCGAGAGGAGTGTCTGGGAGACTTATTATTATTAGTTTTCCAAGTTTTTCATACTACCCTATCAGTTACACAGGGCCATAGGAACTCAGCATTCTTAGTTACTTCTTAAGCAAATGATACCTGTCTGCTGTCATCTTTGCATCTCCACGACCTCGCATACGCCATCGACACAGTGAGCATTAAGCCACGACTTGCGGAACTGGACCGAAGATACATCTACTTATGAATGTCCATATGTCCATCACAGGATAAGGGCATTTTGGACAGAGGATAAGCCTAGCATTTGGAGGCAGAAGACCTGGGTTCAAGTCCTGCTTCAGATACTAAGTCAAGTCAGCAGAGATTTCTCAAGCACTTACAATGTACCAGGCATGCCAGGCTCTGGACTAAGTGTTGGGAAGACAAGCAGAAAGACAATTGTGGGGTTTCCATGCTAATGGGGGAAGATAACCCATAAAAGGCAGCTGAAGGGGAAGGAGAGGGGGACCAAAGAAACTGGTAGGGGTGCATGGTAGAGGTTCCGCAGTGCAGCCTGGACAGGAATGAGACTTGGATGGCTCAGATGCCTGCCTTAAGTGGAAGATCTAGGAGGTGCCAGCCATTCAAGAAGAGGCAGAGGCCATAGGGCAGAGGGACCTTACAATGTGTGAATTCCAGGGCTGGAGTGAGGCGGCTTCTAGAGGAAGACGTTTCTTGGACATGGGGGTCCAGTGTAGTTCTAAATCTATAACCCTTTTATACCTTAGAAAGAGGCATACAGAAGAGGCTCCTGGCCTCTTTTAAAGAGGGAATAACTCTGGAGAGTCAAATGTGACTTGATTTACAAAAACTGGACTTCCAGGCAGCTTTTTAATGTTTATTTGTAAGTGAGGTTCTCTTTGTACTCATTCCTTAAAAAATCACATAGGCCCTGACAGATGCTCGAGCAGTTGTTTCTTTCCTGGGCTCCCCCCCGCCCCCTTCCCCTTTTCGCTTCTCCATCCCATAGAAATGCTTCTACGTATCTGCTTTCTCCTGCTCTGCCTGGATAACTATTAGCCCTTAGTCCTCACTTTCATCTATGCACCTCAGTCCCCGATTCTGGCCTTTTCTCATCCTTACTGTCCTCTCGTATATTCATCCCTACCTGCTCTAAGCCATACAAAATAGGTTAGCTGTGGGACACAGAAGGAAGAACCGGACGGACATACGAGGTTGTGTTAAATCCAGGAAACGAATACATTGACCTGAGCTCCAGATCATGCCTATTGTTATTCCTTGCCTGCTTTACTGGGAGAAGGTTATTTAACACTTTTTTTCTCCTCAATTTCCCTTTTATGTTGATACAAAAATCTTTTTAGGGCATTTTCACAACCTGGGAAGGCCACAGCCCTTTCCATATAATTTAATGAGCTGCTGTGGGGTTCCTGGTTGTCACATGCCACAAACTCTGAAGAATTAAAGGCTACCCAAAGATCAATGGAGAGTGCGTAGTAGGCATGAGTTGGCTGCCATCCATCACCAAGGAAGAATCATGCAGAAGGAGCACAGAGGGCATCATCTGGGCCATGAGGGTGACGGATGGTGGATACACAGTCTTGGGCACCGATAGCATCCCCACAACGTTGAGTGACGTGATGGAGGGAATCACTGGAGGGTATAGAGAAAGAAGCCTTATGTGCAGGTAGGTGGCACAGTGGATAGAGCACCCAGCCTGGAGTCAGGAGGGCCCGAGTTCAAATGTGGCTTTGTGACCCTGGGCAAGTCACTTCATCTTGTTTGCCTCTATTTCCTCATCTATGAAACGAGCTGGAAAAGCCAAACCACTCCAGCATATTTGTCGAGAAGCCCCCAAATGGGGTCATGAGGAGTCGGACATGAACGAACAACAACAACAAAACAAGATGGTTTATGAACACGAGAAGGCTTGGGTGGGGGTGAGCTTCATTGCCAGAGGGAATGCCCACATCACTGCTATGGATGATCCATTGAAGCATGGAAACTAACTGAAAATGCTTGTAATCCAGAGACGACACTGGGGAAAAACCTTTGCCCTGACCTATGTTGGTACTCAGGGCCATGGTAGGGTGGACTGAAGGATGACAGACTCATCAAACCATGTTTAGAAGGCAAAGGGACCTCCGAGGTCACTGAGGCCAGCTCCCTTATTTTAGAGATGAGGAAGCTGAGGCCCAGGGGGGTAATGGGCCTCGTACAATGTCACACAGAGGGAAACTGGCAGAACCAGAGTGTGAACCCAACCCTCTAGTTCCAAACCCAACATGCTACCTGGCCAGACTGCTCCAGTGATTCATCCGGTGTAGGAGGCCCTGGGGGACACCTGTGCTATGGGAGCTACATTTATACAGGACACAGGAGAGAAGCATCCAGGGACAAATGGAGTGAGGACCATGGCCCGGAGGACTGGAGGAAGGCGCTGGAAGGAAGGAGCAGCAGCCTGGTGCCAGCCAGGCCTCACCCGCTGTAGAAGGCTGGGGGGACGTCAGTCTGGGGGAGGTGGAAGGCTTTTGTTGACTCTCAGTGGGGCTGGGGCCGAGCCATCTGACTAGCTGCGGGAAGCAGGCAGCTTTCTTGTCTTTGCGTTGTGCACCATGGTTCTCGAGGTTTCTTTTTCACTTCTCCATGGGCTCACACCCCAAGCACACTTTCCTTTCCATCACTCCTCGGGTGACAGACCAAGGACTGGACACTCTGGGAGGCTGGGGCGAACTGCGGCCTCCAGGGCGTCTGCGTAGTGAGAGGCGCCTGGCTCAAACTCGCCTCCCTTCCCCCCAACCTCAGGGACGAGCCGCTACAAAGTATCCCAAGGGGCCAGGCGGGGCGCTCGGGGCAGGGATGGAGGGACCACGGGCTGCTCTGGGCCTCTTGGCCCCCACGAACACCGAAGGGTCAGCCTCTGGATGACCTTCGAGGGCCCAGGAGGAGGATGATGCCAAGGACAAAGGGGCCCGGCCCAGCCAGCCTGGGGTGGGTACCACGGGGTGCCAGCCTCGGCGGTCTGGCTTCGATGGGGGGACCCGAGGGCAGCGGGGCTACTCATGACCTTTCGTGGGGGGAGGGGGGGCACGCAGTGGTCATGTCCCTAGCCCTCTGTGGGCCTCAGTTTCCTCAAATGTAAAAAAGGTGGGGAGGGTAGGCTGGGTGACATCACTGGTCCCACTCGGCCCTGGGAGCCTATGAAGTCACTTCCGTGTCAGAGCCTCGGCTGCTTCATCTGTAAAGTGGGCGGGCTCCTCCTGAGGCAGCGTCGGCCTCCCCTCCGGCCTCTCAGGAGGCCTCTTTAGGAGTGCACATTCCCCGCTTCCAAGCCCGGAGCCACAAGCCTCCGACGAATCGGCGTGTTTGCCATTCGGGCCTACACCGCGTAGAAACAAGCCCCTGGAACGGCCCCTCTGCGCCTGCGCCTGAGTCTGGCTGACGAAAGCCGGCGGGGAGGGGCACGGTGGAAGAAGTGGGGGCGGGGCCTCCTTGAGCCCTTTCACCTCGCCGGCGGTAGTCGTAACCCTTCCAGAGTCGGACGAGGCAAACTCCTCCCCCTCTGCCTCCGGATGACCCAATCTCTTGCCTCTTCTGAAGCCTGAGGGAGGGGCGGAGGGGAAGAGGGCGTGGCCTCTCCTGACCTCTCGATCAGCCTTTCCTTCCTTCCTCTAGCTCCGCCTCCTCGCCTTTGCCTCTGGGCTATCCAATCCCAGCGTTGGCCAGGGTCGGGGGCGTGGTCTTTCGGGCTCTCTTTTAGCTTTATCCGCCCTGGTGCCTGGCTCCCCCGGATTGCGCAGGCGCAGCTTGGCGCTCGGTGCTCGGCGCTCGGCCCTGCCGCCTGGCCGAAGGCGGAGCCGCGGACGGCGTTCTTTTAGTCCTGCCTGACGGCGGTGGCAGCGGGGCGCGCGGGCGGTGGGCAGCATGGCGTCCGAGGCGGCGGCGGCGGTGGGGGTCGGGGCAGAGGCCGAGGCCAAGCCCAAGCCTGGGGCTCTGCTGGAGGTGGCGTCCCGCGCGCAGTTCGAAGAGCTGCTGCGCCTCCAGGCCAGGTACGGGCGGCCGGCCGGGGCCCCATTCCACAGAAGGGGAACCTGAGACTGCGGGAACGTGGCAGCCGGGCGGGCGGGGTGGTCGGAGGCCCTTGAGCCCCGAGGCTGGTAAACTGAGGCCCAGGCCCGCCGCCGCGCCTCCAGCGCACGGTCATCCAGGCCCCGACCGAAGCCCGCCGGGGATGGGGAGCTCACTACCTCTCGAGGCCCCCGGCCGGCTCCGGGTCTCACTGCCCGTGGTAGGGGCGGCTTAGGGGCAGGATCACCCCCCCCCCCCCCGCCGTGAGGTTGAGCCCAGGACTGCCCTCTTTTCTTCCAAGGTGCGGTCCTCCAGGCCCCGCTTGAAGCCTGGCGGGGATGGGGAGCTCACTATCCGAGGGAGAGCCAGTCCCCACGGCCCCCCTTGCTTGGCCGAGCTGACGGGACGAAGCGGTTAAACGAGGCGGGTGTGGTTCCGGTTAGCCGGCCTCGGTCCGCCCTGGGCTTGGGGGACCCAGGAAGCTCGAGGCCGGTGGGCCCACCCCTTCATTTACGGATCAGGAAACTGAGGCAGGAGTCGCTGCATAAGGGCCCGGAATCTGCCTCCGGCGATTTGGGCGTATTTGGAGAGTGGGGAGGGTACGCCCGGCTGCCCCCCTTCCAGCACCACCCTGCGGTCCGGGAAGCATCCCCCCCACGCCGGGAGGGGGTGGTCCGGTGCCCCCCAGGCTTTGAAGGGTGGGGGCGGGGGGGTCAGAGGGAGCCCCTGTTGAGGAGGCAGCCCCCCCCCGATGGTAGGAGTTGGGGTCCCTGGGCAGGCTGCTGGTCATCCTCATCCCCATCTGTGCAACCGATGACTCTGCTCACGCCTGCCCGGCCTCGACGTGCCCGCTCGAGGAAGGGCCCAGTCCAGATCCCGGCTCTGGCGCTGAGGAGCCCGTGCCAGTCACCTCCCCTTTGTTTGCCTCAGTTTCCCCATCAGTAAAATGGGACTCACGTAGCTCTGCCCCCCTGGGTTGTTTGGCCCCAGTGAGATCCCGCCCCGGTGTGCAGGAGCGCCGGCACGTCTGAGCGCCCCAGACATGGCCTTAAGTAGGGGGAGCTGGAGAAGGAAGGGGCGGTTTAAAGAAGCCTGGGTCTGGGGTCCTTACGAAGCGTGAAGCCAGGAACGAGCCCCTGCAGGTGGAAGCTGGAGCCCTTTCCACACTGACGGTCAGCAAGCCTGAGGACTGGGCTCCAGGCTGCCCCATGAGCTGGGACCTGGCCCGGGGGAGCGGCTGCTGCTCCCCTGACCTGAGCGAGTGTGTCCAGGCTTTGTGTCCCCGACCCAAGCCTCCCAACCAGGGCGAGCGCATGTCCTCTCCTCTGCCCCTCTCAGAATCGCTGGGATTGAGTAAATGGGGGGTGATGGCAGGTGGGGCCGCAGTGATTTCTATCTCTTAAGAGAAAACCGGCTGCAGATTTTCCAATAGCACGTTGTGACTGCCTTCTAAACGCTCCTCCTTCTCCCCTCCCATCTCAGTCACTCCTTCAGCTCTCATGGGAAACAAACCTTTCTCACGGACGTTCCTGAGCCTGGGGATCCACATTGGGAGGATTGGGCAGGGCGGAGTGAACTGTTTGAGTGTCTCCACAGGCTCTTTTCTCAGCTGAGTAACAAGGCCTGTATCTGGTGCCTCCTTGGGAATCGGGGGCTTCCCTGGGAGGAAGTTTTCCAGATACCTGCAGCTTGCCCTCTAGGTGTCAACTCTTCATCTAAAAATGGAATGGAAGCCATTCTGAATGATAGCGCCTGCTTCCAAATTGCTTTAAGCCTAAGCCAGCAAGCTGCTCCTTGGCTCCCGTTTCAGAGACTGGAAGGGTTTAGGAGCCATCCTGGCCAACCCCTGCTTTTTAAGATGAGGAAACTGAGGCCAGGCAGGCTAATGAAGACCTTGGAGGCCAGTGACAAGGGGACAGAAGCCTTTGGTCCTGTCCATGCCATGTGCAAACGTGGCTGCCATCATCAACCCCTGCCCCCCCCCCAGGATTGGGATCAGGGCCATAAGATAATTCTTCAACCCCTTTTTGTGGGCCTACTTCAGGGGGACTAGTCGAGGCCTGGGTTTGTTCTGGAAGTTCTTTAAGCTGGGTGTGGTGGAAGAATGGATTTGGTGTCTGGGCTTGTTCTCTTGGAAAAATTGTTACAATAGGGTGGTATGTCTGTTAAGATGTTTCCCCAAGAACACTCTCCTCAGCCTTCCCGGGCTTGCCAGGTGGGTGCCCTCTCCCAGCACAAGTTCCAAAAGGTGGCATTGGGCACTGTCATTGGTCTCTCCCTGGTGGGGCAGGGGCAGGGTCTCTAGCTTGGCAGGGCTCAAGGACTTAACAGTTAGGTGCAACGATGGAGTCATGGGGAGAACTCCGGCCCTTTCCCCAACCTTGGCTGTCTCACCACTCCTTCCTTGTCTTTTGTTTTCCCTCTGATTATTTGCTTCTCTTTCCATTGCCAGGATTTAAAAACCTTTTCCCTTTCTACTCCACCTGAAGGCACATGCAGCCACGTTCCAGGGGAGAAGCTGACTTAGGCCATCCTGGGATCCCAGATGAGGCTAGGGACCTTGGAGTGAAGGACAGGACCGGACTTTTTAGTGAGGCCTGAAGGTGGGGGTAATCCTTCCTAAGCCTAGTCCTCCTGGACTGGAAGAAGTGGAGACCAGGCAGATGATCTCAGCCAAGGAAGGAAGACATTAGGGCTTTGGGTTGGTCTCCTTGCCTCAGGGCCTTACCCCAGGCCAGTCCATCCTCCACCGGGGCTCAGCTGTGCTCAGGTTGTTCTTCAAGCTTAGCTTTGACTCTGTTGTTCCCCACCAGCTGACATTCAAAGCCCTTCATCCCCTGACTCCCTGTCTTTCAGTGACAGTGGCCTCCTGGAACCAGAGACAGATCTCTGCATTTTTCCTGGCTGTCTGTCACCCATTCCTGGAATCCTCTCATTTTCATCTCCTGACCTCCCTGGCTCTCTTCAAATACATGCTGAAATCCCACAGGAAGCCTTTTGAATCCCCTTGATGTACCAGGGTCTTCTTGAAGATTTTCTCGTGATCTGTAGTGCAATAGCATTTTAGCACAGACTTGTTAGCATGTTGCCTTCCCTGACTGGGCTGGAGGTCCTTCAGGCCTGGGACTGACTTTTGTCTTGCTTTGTATTTCCTGGGCTTCACACTGGGCTTGGTATGGGGGAGGACTTAGATGCTGAGTGACCATGCTTAGCTTGGACAGTATCTGCATTTGGAAAAGTGCCTTAATACATATCTTAAACATAGGTATTTGGTTTACAGGTCCCTTGTTGTCATCCATTTCTGGGCCCCATGGGCTCCGCAGTGCACACAGATGAATAATGTCATGGAGGAATTAGCCAAAGAGCATCCACAAGTGGCGTTTGTGAAGGTATGGCCAAGTGTTCCTACTTTCTTTCAACATTAGCTGCCTTTTGGGGATGAGGTGGCCCCAGGTCTCCAAGACCTCTGCTCCATTTTCCACATTAACCTTTCTCTTCTGTATCCCCTGACTTGAACCACCAGCATTTACAAAATAGTTTGGGGAATGATGTAGGTAATCCAAAAGGTCCTTTTAGTTTTGTAATTACATATTGCTTCTGGCAGCAAATCGACCATCATGACTGTCTTGCTTAGACTAATGTGAGAGTGTCTGCCTTGTCCTATGCAAACTAGGCATGGTGGATGGCACTCAGCCTGGAGTCAGGAAGATCTGAGATCATATTCTGCTTCAGGAAACTCGTTAGCTCTGTGACTCTAGGCAGGGATGCTTGGGTTTCCTCAGCCCTGGAATGTTCATCTGTAAATGGGGATGGGAATGGGAATAATAGCGCCCGCCTTGCTGGGTTGTTGTGAGGATCAAATTAGTATCGCTGAAATACTTTGCAAATTGTTAAGTGCTGTGTAAACGCCTCCTCCTCCTCCTCTCCTTCCCTCCCCCTCCTCCCCATCTTTTGGAACAGCAGCTCCATGGGGCTGGGAGTGGATTAAAGGCAGACTCCTGAGCAAGCAGAAGGGTTGACTGAAGTTATAATGTTAATAGGAAATGGACAAAGTGGGAATAAGGAAATGTTCAAACAGTGGATAAAGAAGGAACATATAAGGATTAGGGGACCCGAGGGGAGGGAAAAGCAGTGGTTCTGAGGTAGGAGGAAGTAGGCTGTGGGCGGAGGCCACCTTGGTCTTCTCCAGCTTCTATGTGCTGAGGAATAATGTGCTTCCCAGCTTTTGTGTTGTATGGTGATGCAGAATTCTTTGGAAATTTGCAGCTCTTCATTCTCCCCTTACTGTAGTTTGTTTTCCCTTAAAGATACATCTTTATAAAAAAGAGTGCTAGGATTAAACTTGGCTTAATGCAGGACAGCGATAGATTGTGAGTGGCAACACTGCTGGTCAAGGCACTTTGGGGACCCCCTTCCGTGCCCCCCATTTTGGGAAATGACTTTTTGGTATGTGTTAGATCCAGCCCAAGTCGAGCACACTCAACATTTAATTCAGAGATTCAGTGAGAAGAAATAAAAAAGCATTTAATAACTTTCCAAGTAGAGCTGAGGAATTAGTCAGTTTTAGCTATTTCCATCTGTTGAGTTCATCATCTGCTCCATCCTACCTTTCCAGGCTTCTTACACTTCACCCCGCCCTCCCTCCCCCCCACACATTCCTTGATCCAGTAACTTTGGTTTTGTGGCTGTTCTTGGCTGTCCCCCAGGCCTGGAAGACTCTCCCTCCTATCTCACTCCTGACCTCCCTGGCTTCCTTTAAGTTCCAACTAAAATCCCACCTTCCCCAACCCCATTTAATTCAAGTGCCTTCCCCTCCCGCTGTTAATTATGTCCTATTTATTCTATATAGATCTTGTTTTGTTTGCCTGTTGTCAAGACTGTCCTCTGCCTTTTTGTAACCCTAGCACTTAGCACAGTGCCTGGTACAAAGTAGGTGCTTAATAAATGTTATTTGATAGACACACACACACACACACACACACACACACACGATTTATTTATCTTTCAATTTTATACATGGAAACACAGCTAACAGACATACGTATTACACACAATATGTATATATACATATATGTGCATTTTTCTGTTTTCTGCAGAACAAACTGAATTCTGACAAGCCGATGCAAAGCTACAGTTGCCGTCATGGTTCTAAACTAGTGAGCTTTTCAAGGTTTTGGGCGATATATGGAAAATGGCAATAAAAGAAATCCTGTGATCTTAGACCATAACTCTGACAGGCCTGATGTCAGCACCAGGAGGTGTAACGGTATAACTGCGTGTTTAGCCGTGATAAAAGAGAGTGATTACAAGTGAGATTAATGATTAATGGCTTCAATCCTAGGATTAATCGAGATAAAGGTAATTGTTCTGAGTCAGTTTGGATGGGAATCATGTTACTGGCTTAAGTAGCGCTGCTCCTGCCTGGCTGCTCACCCCATGATTTATTTAGAGTGAAGACAGGGTTACCTGCACATCGGTTGCTCACCCTGGCTGTAAGATTTTAAGTTGTTAAGGTGCTTGAGGGACTTGTGAAGCCTTTATCTTTATTTCAGACACCTGAGCTCCAGATAAGGTAGCCAGGGAGTACATCAGGCCTGGCTTAGTCTGCCCTGACTTGAGTGAAGACACCTAGAGTGGATTGGGAAATCCTTTCAGGATTCATGACTTTCCTAAAATGCTCTTTGCCTTAATTTTTCTTTACTTGGGAGGTCTCAAGGGCAAATTTGTACCTTTGTGGAATTTTCAAGGTAGCTCATTGGAAGTGCTGCAGTTCTATTTGGCCTGAGGTGTTCTGGGGCGGTGAGTAAATAGAACACGATGTTTTGGAGGGAGAAGCTGCATTTCCTAGTCCAAGGGGCAATGGAAGCAAAGTTAATAACATTTTAGCTGGTGTAGGTCATTGGAAAACAATGCTTTCTTCTTCCTGAGACTCGAGTCACCCTCGATATCTTGATTTCGTTCATGGGTTTCCTTCTTAGCTTGATCTTTTGGGAAGGGTGGTGATTGCTGCAAATTCGCAAATTCATATAAATTGTCCTAAGAATTGCCATAGGACTCTAGGCCAGCCTTCTCATTTTACATCAGGAGACTGGGCTCAACGGATGTTAAGTGACTTGTCAAAAGCCATAAAGTAAATGATAGAACTAGGTTTAAGCCCATGTCTTTAGACTCCTAGGAAGCCTCTTGTTTTTTATTTTTATTCTATAAAATTAAAATTTTTTGGTGGACTTCAAGCAATTTCATTTTGTAGCAAATGATAAAATAGTATCTTAATTAACAATATATTTTGTTTTATATGGTTTGATTTTTCAATATATGTTTATTTTGTTAAGTATTTCCCAGTTACATGTAAAGTTTTTACCATCCATTTTTAGAAATTTCGAGATCCAAATTCCATCTGTCCCTTCTGATCCTCGTCTCTCCTTGAGAAGGCAAGGAATTTGATATTGATTACACTTGTGAGATCATGCAGAACATTTCCATATTAGCCATGTTGCAAAAAGAAAACACACACAAACAAGAAAAATCAAGAAAGTTTAAAAAAGTATGTTTCAGTCTGCACTCAGAGCTCATCGGTTCTTCTTTGCAGGCGGGCAGCATTCTTCATCATGGGTCCTTTGGAATTGTTTTAGATTATTGTATCTCTGAGAATGGCTAAGTCACAATTCTTCAAGAACGTTCTCCTGGTTCTGCGCACTTCACTCTGCATCAGTTCAGAGATATCTTCCCATTTTTTTTTTCCTGAAATCATCCCGCTCATCATTTCTTACAGCACAGTAGCATTCCTTTACAATCATAGACCACAACTTGTTCAGCCATTCCCCGGTTGATGGGCATCCGATATGGCTTGATTTTAAAAAGCAAACTTGTAGTTAGACTATATCCTCTGCTCATTTGGGGGGATTAATGGAAAATAAGATGCTGACAAAGGACTTATCTCAGCACAGTCACAGCCTCATATTCCTAGAGTTGGCAGGGACCTCAGAGATGTTCTAGGCCAGGGGTGGGGGAACCTGTGGCCTCGAGGCTATATGTGGCCCTCTAGGTCCTCAAGTGTGGCCCTTTGAATCCAAACTTCACAGAACAAATCCTTTAATTAAGGGCCTAGACTGTAGGCCATCTTTTTCATTGTAAAGATGTGGTAACTGAGGTCCTGGGAGGATGTGTGACACTTGCCCAAGGTCACCCAGCTAAGTGGCCCAGCCAAGATAAGGAGGGTCATAGTTCCCTTCCTCAGACCTGTATACTACCTCATACAGAAAAATTGTACTCTGGAGCTTAATTTATACTTCTGAAATGCTCTTTTAAATTGTTAAAATATTTGAATGATTTTTGCCCATATTTGGTATTCTTAGTTTAAAAAAAAACCCACTTTGCTTCAGGTTTAAATGAAAGGTTCTTATGGCCTGGCACAGAAGGGTTGGGGCATTTTATTCAGTCCTTATGGGTAGCAGCAGCGCGGGGTCGAATGTGGAGCCTGACTGCAGGTTGACTAGCTTGGGGACGTTCTCTGTGCTGCTCCACAGCTGGGGGATCGGGTAGACTATGAACTGGAGACTGAGTTTGTCCATTTGTAGAATGTCAGTCATGTTTCCACTGACTCCTTCCGAGTGTGGTTGCAAAGATCAAAAGGGAAAACACAGGTGAAATGATGTGGCACCTCTAAAGAGTGCAGGGGTGCCGTTGGGATGGAGCTTCCTGCCTTGGAGTCAGCAGATTTTTTAACCCTGGGCCCCTTTGTGCTGTGCCATGGTCGCCAGTGGTGCTTGAACTGGAGAAGGAAGGGGGGGAGGAGGAGGAAAGAAAGAAGACTTGAACCGAGGGTGGACCTGGTGGTGTCACCAGCAATGGCAGCTGGGTAAGAAATGACCCACCTCAGTGCCACACGGGAGTTCTTCTGCCAAGAGCAACGGCATCTTGAGAGAAAGGACACAGGATGGTGGTACCTTGAAGATGCTAGGAGACCTTTTCTGTCAAATGAGTATTGAGAGGATAGAGGCATAGAGTGGCTGGAAATTGGATTTCTATGCTAGCCTTTCAGAGCAGTTGAGGGCAATGTCTTCTTTCTTTTAGGGAGTTGGCAGGAGTCTGATAATTGGAGACCCAAAAAGAGGCACATGGGTTCCTGAAGACTGTAGGGACATTTAGGAGCCCTGGTAAAATGAGCAGTGAATGAATTGTGTGGCGCCCCATTGTAAGGAGCCACAGAGAACTGGGGCTCTCAGTTCAGCAAGTAGGGAAGGAAGGGAACGTTGGAGGACCTCCTGCCAGGGCTAGGTGCAGCCACACTGGGTTCAGTCCCCTTCCTGCTGGAGAGGTGAAAGGGCAGGGGCATCCCTCTTGTTACTGGGCTGTTGGGAGAATGGATTGTTCCTGAGGTGAGTGGGAGAAGTGTTTTTTTTGGGAAAATGCAGAAGAAAGAGGTGAAGAGGTAGAGGAGGATCCAAGCCTGGGTGGGAAGGTGGAAGAATGTACAGCACCAAGGGAGTGGTTGGTTTCTCCCTCCAGCTGGTCGTGGTTCTTGGCCCCTCTGAGGAGGACACGTCATTCTGTGCCCCAGGGGTCACGAATGTCCCTGGGAAAGAGGGCATCTGTAGAAAAGAGAAAGACCTCGTAGTTAGAGACTTCAGGCAGCCATGTGCCTGCTGACTTAGCAGGCCATTTGCTGCTGGTTCCCGTTGTGTGTCCGGGATGTGATGTCCAGCTAGGCTCCCAGGAGATGGTATCCAAGGTGTCTCTGGGAACAGCATTCCTATCAGGACATGGGGCATCTCTGCCTGTGGCTTGTTGGTCTGCTCCTAACTAAAGTTGGGCATTTCAGAAGATGGAATCACAGGAGCCAAACCACGCCTACAATAAACATGTGATCTGCTTTTCACCAGGGCATATGGCTCTCACCAGGCTGTGCTAGACAGACCATGGGACAGTTGGGGGGGCAGGGCATAGAGCCAGCAAGATAGGGGTTTCATGTCTGTTTGACTTGTGAGTAGCTCTCGAAGGCTTGGCATCGCACAGCAGAGGCTGATGGGTATTGGCAGCAGATGGATTGTCGGTCCAGTGAAACCCCTCATCTGGATATGTAAGGCACTGATGTGGGCTGGGGCCTGGAGACCAAGAATTAAGGACGAAAGCCAGTGTCTGAACTCTGGCAGCTTCTGTTTGCACATCTGGTCATGAGGGTTCTAAATCAGAAGGGAAGGAGATAAGAAATTGCTGACCTGAGACCTCTAGGCTGGATGTGGCCAAAATGACAACGGTGGAGGGTTGGCCTGCTTG
Source organism: Trichosurus vulpecula (assembly GCF_011100635.1). Taxonomy (NCBI): domain Eukaryota; kingdom Metazoa; phylum Chordata; class Mammalia; order Diprotodontia; family Phalangeridae; genus Trichosurus; species Trichosurus vulpecula. The sequence goes on along the minus strand of NC_050580.1, from coordinate 5,184,259 downwards.
GGTTCTACCTTTGGACTAAGAACTGACCTAGACCAGTGGTGAACTGAAGTACTCCTTTGTCTTCATAGCTATCTCAGAGCCTTGATGGGGATGTTATTCCAAACTGGAGTGTGACAGAGGAAGAGCATGCTTTGCTCATTAGAAAAGGTTAGATTTTTATCCATCCATCCATCCATCCATCCATCCATCCATCCATCCAGCTATCTATCTGGCAGTCAGGGTTAAGTGACTTGCTCAGGGTCACACAGCTAGTTAGTATCTGAGGCCAAATTTGAACCCAAAATGTTTTTTATGAGGAAACGTTGGAATGTAGGCAGTTCCTAGCAGTGATAGGAGAATCAATTGTCCAGACATCCTCTGGGGCCAGGTGAGTGCTCTCTGGCTCTTTTTCTCCCTCCTTCCCACTCCCCCCCACCTCCTTTTTTCTGTCTCTGTCTTTTTCTCTTCTTTTCTCAGCAACATTACCCCCCCTTCCCCTCTCCCCCCCCCCCCCCCCACAGTTGACAAGTTTTCTGCTTAGGTGAGGGTGTAGAGTCCCAGCCTTGGAGAGGGAAGTGTGACCTGGTAAGGTGCCCATTGCAGTAGTTCTGGCTGAAAGATTCATGGCCAGATCTGGTCTAGGATTTGGTTTCATATATACTTTGGGATCTTTTTTTACTTTGTATTTCTTTTTTAGCACTTTTTTAGGTTTAGTTCCTCCTCCAGGGTTGTCCGGGAGTAAGGAGTGAGGGAGGGTGTTCTTTTCCCCATCCTCTTCCTTCTTCTCTCTCTTCCAGTTTGGGCTCCCCATGACAAGAAGCTGGTTGTTCTTAGGAGGGAGAATGATCCTCTTAGAATTTACTTGTACAGAAAAACCCTCTTGAGGTTTTAGCTCCTACCGGACTTGGTGATCTTTGACTTTGGCCCCAGTTTTGACTGTGGTAACAAGAAGACTCCTGGGGGGACAAGAATCAACACTTTGTCTTTTTCCTGACTGTCATTTAGATGTCTTATAATGGCACAGCCCAAGCAAGGATATTGGGGAATGGCCTTTTGAAGTAGAACATGACAAAAACATACAGATTCCAACTCCCCATGGGCACAAGGACCACAATGGTGTTAGGTTTAGATAGAATTTTAATTTTTCATCATCTTAAGTGATTTAGAATCTTACAAGTGCCCACACTGGCAGTGAGTGTCTGGTAAAATTGAAATGAAAGGAAGGGTATGTTGGGAAAGAGAATTTCAGCCTGTTCTGTTATCAAGGTGGCAAGAAAAATGCTTACATTGATCAGGCATAAAACAGGAATCTACATGTTGACCATAACTGGAGAGCTGTCCCTCACATTCAGAGCTAGAATAGTTTCTGACTAAAAATCTACGATACGTCAGAGCCAGCAGTGTTTTTTAGGGGTAATGCTGATACTGCCATGGGATTTCCAGAGTTATGACCCTTGACTCCTGGAGAGGCAGACCTTCCCTGAGTTCAATACAATAAACATTTTTGGAGTATCTGTTAGGTTCCTTGTACTAGGCCAGATGCTAGAGAGATCAAGATAACAACAAAATAATTCCTGACCTCAAAGTCATTCTTTACTGTTGTGCTGTAAGAAATGAAGAGCCAAAGGATATGAACAGGCAGTTTTCAGGTGAAGAAATTAAAACTATCTATAGCCATATGAAAAAATGCTCTAGATCACTAATGATTAGAGGTACCACCTCACACCTGTCAAGATTGGCTAATCTGACAGAAAAGGAAAATAATAAATATTGGAGAAAATTTGGGAAAATTGGAATACTAATGCATTATTGGTGGAGCTGTGAACTGATCTAACCATTCTGGAGAGTGATTTGGAACTGTGCCCAAAGGTCTGTAAAACTGTGCATACCCTTTGATCCAGCAATACCACTTCTAGGTCTATTTTCAGAAGAGATCATAAAAAAGGAAAAAGGATGAATTGGACATTGAGAGGATGCCCATCAACTAGGGAATGACTGAACAAGTGAATGTAATGGAATACTACTGTGCTGTAAGAAATGATGAGCAGGCAGATTTCAGAAAAACCTGGAAAGCCTCATGTGAACTGATGCTGAGGGAAATGAGTTTCACCAGGAGAACACTGTACACAGTAACAGCAACATTGTGCCAAGGATCAGTTATGATAGACCTCATTCATCTCTATGATACAATAGTCTAAGACAACTCAAAGACTCAAGATAGGAAATGCAAAGAACCATGGAATCGGAATGCATATGGAAGCATATTATTTTCACTTTTTAACATTTTTCCCTTTTGTTCTGATTCTTCTTTCCTAACCTGACTAATATGGAAATATATTTAACATGGCTGTACATGTATAGCCTATGTCAGCTTGTCTTGGGGACGGGGCAGGGGAGGGGTAGGAGGGAAGGAGAAAAATTTGAAACTCAAAATCTTATAAAAAATGAATAAATGAATGTTGAAAACTATCTGTACATGTAATTGGAAGAAATAAAATGCTATTAATTGGAAACAAACAAAAAGAAATGATGGTTTCAGATGGTTTCAGAAAAACCTGGGAAGACTTAAGTGAACTGATGCAGAGAGAAGTGAGCAGAACCAGGAGAACAGCATACACAGTAACAGCAACTTTGGATGCTGATCAGCTGTGAAAGACTTAGCTACTTTGATCATGACAATGATGAATGACCACTCCAAAGGACACATGATGAAAAATGTCAGCCACCTCCAGAAGGAGAAATGAGAGACTCTGAAGAATTTTTTCCCTTTATTATTTTTTTTTCCTGGAACATGGTTAATACAGAAATATATTTTGCATGACTTCATATGTAAAATGGGTGTCCTACTTTTCACTTTCTCAGTGGTGAGAGGAGGTAGAAGAAGGGAGAGAATTTGGAACTGAAAATAAAAAAAGTAAAAAAAAAAAGCAACATTCTTTTAGAGGAAATGCAACATGTACAAAGATTTGTTTAGTACAAGATGATTTAAAGAGGAGAGAACCATAGCAATTGGGGGGAGGGGTATCAGGGAAGGCTTTTCTTTCCTTTTCTCCCCCCAGTTATTGAGTATTTAACTTCTTTCTTACCTTCCTCTTCTCCAATGAAAAAAATTAAAGCTCATAATAAATACAGTCAAGCAAAATTAATTCCCCATTGGCTGTGTCTGAAAATTTTTGTCTCAGTCTGCATTTTGAGTTCCTCATCTGCTTGTCTGTGAGAAGGAAGGTGGCATGTCCTTGGGAGTGGTCGCTAACCATTGCTTTGATCAGTTCTTAAGTCCTTCCAAGGTGTTTGTGCTTCTACTGTTGTTGCATAAGTTATTCCGATTCTGTTCACTTGCCCTCTTCAGTGGTGTCTGCAGATCTTCCCAGCTTTACTTTAGTTGTGTCCAGCACATTAGGATTTCACCCTACTCATGGCATTCCCTTAGTTTCCATTTCTTTGCCCTCCTACAAAAGAGATCCTGAAGAAGTTCCCCAGGATTTGGTATCTGAGCAGAGCCTCAGTGGACTCTGGGATTAGAGTAAGTAGAGATAAGGAGGGAAGGAAGGAATTGCTCACCCTGGGGCAGTTTATGTGAATGTCTGAAGGTGGGAGACAGCTAGGAGTGAAGGGGAAGGAGCTGAAGCCCTGGTATTCTGTGTGTCCTTAGGGCCACACGCAGCAGGCTTTGGTGTGGTGCAGAGACGAGATCAGGCATGTTTCTTAGGAAGGCTCCTTTGGTGACTGGAGAGGTCAGGCTATAGTGGGGAGAGACCAAAGGCAGGGATCCCAACTGCAGAGGCTGGTAGAGCAGATGTGCTGAGAAGCAGCAGCCTGCCCCATGTCTGCAGGGGTAGTGTCCGAGTGCCCGGGGCCCTTGAACTGGGGCTTGGGACTCTGGCTGTTCACTGGGGCAGCTGAGAGGGGTGGGGCTCCCCATGGGTAAAAGGTAACTTTGAAGGCAGAGTCATTGGGGGGAGGTATGCTTTGGTGACTTCTCTTTGGGCTTGCTGAGTTTGAGGTGCTGCCAGCATCTAGTCTTAGTTGGCCAGCAGTAAATGAACAATGTGGACCTGGAGCTCCTGAGGGAGCTCAGGGTTGGGCCTACAGATTTTTCCAGTCCTCCTTCATTGGAGAGGATGCCTGCACCTCTGGCAGTCTCCCACAATGCTATATTGCCACAGGATATCTAATTTGGAAGCAGGTCTCAGTGCTACTTGGGAAAAGCCAATTTCATCCCTCTGGGAGGGCAACAGTGGCCAGGCCTAGCTCTCCTCTCAGGGCAGATGACACGTGGGTGAATTCCCCTGGAGCTCAGAGCTCCGAAATGAGCCGCTCACTCTCACCTCTGGCTACTGAGGTGTCTGCCTACACCTGGCCTTTTTCCTGATGGGGTTGTATTTGTGAATCATCTGGATGGCATCCAGGCATGGCTGAGAGTTCCCTCGTCAGGGAGATAGGTCCAGTACCAGGCTCCATCTCAGGCTGGGGTTCTGTAAAACCCAGAAAGGTAGGTCACCTTGGAGAAAGCAGAAGGAAGGTCACAAAGGTGAGACTTTTAAGAACCTTTTGCAAATTCCATATATAAGTGGGCAACCATTGTGTCTGGATCTAGCTTCATATAGCAGGCTATTTTATGTCTAGCTTTGCTTTTAGTTAGTTTCTGGCTTTAGGTTTTTCTATGTAATTGATTACATGCCACAATAAAATTTTACTTTTTAACAGTTATAGTAAAGAAGTAATTGGGATATATGGCCTAAGCTTTCTTGCAGTTAAAATTATTTTTTGGGGGAGTTTTCATGATCCAAACCTTGTAAAATAAGGTAAAGACATGTTTTGGCAAAAGGAATTCTAAACAAATGTCTAGTTAGTATAGTCCAGGTCTAATTCATTGGAAAAATATTATAAAAATTTTAATTTTACTATTTATTAAGTAGGCAAATATTTGTAATTATTGGTTAATAGGTACCCTTGGTGCGAAAGTGTTTAATGGGGACTTTGTGAATTTTGGTAACCTGGGTATTGAAAGTGATATTTCTGTTCCCTAACATCGTTAATTTTATTTTTCAGTGTTTCTCTTTGGACACATTTGCTGGGTTCTGAGGGGCTGTAGAGGAGCTGCTTGCTGCAGAACTCCTCCTTATTATGGGCTAGTGAATTGGGGGCCCTTCTTCATTGCTTTTCTTTTCCTTTTATATTTTTGGGAGGAAGGCAACTTGCTTTTTTTTTTTTAACAAAACAATTTCTTCTAGCTTCCATTTTTTATAATATAGAAACAATATAAAGGAAAATAAATCAAGAAAAATGAAAACCAAAAATGTCTAATCTTTAGGAAGTCAGTGATTAAGTCTACATGATAATGGAATGATTCCTGAATAAAGATGCTCTCTTGAAGGGGATTGATTTCTGCAATAGAAAACTAGTAGATTTAATTTGTCCTAAAGTCTCTGTTCTTTAAATTTTGTTATAGTCTAAAGGGTCGCCCTTTTCATTAATTAACCTTAGCAAGCTTTTCCAGGAGAGTGATGGAACAAAGAAAATACAGAAATTAGGTTACACTGGAAGCTCAGAAAGTCAATCAATATACAATGTTTGAAGCTTTTGGAAAGAATTTAGGAGTATCAGTCTTTGCGCACCTCCAGGGGAGAGTCCTAGGACATGGAGGCATTAAGGTAACAGCTAGCCAGTGTCTTCTTGCTAACATTTAGATCAGATCTAAATGTGATCAGAATTTGGATGAATCACTATGTTGTGAACACATTAGAATATATTTGAGTTGGTCCTCCCCTCCTGCCAAAAAGTGGCCTTTGTAGCTGATCAGTTTACAGCATGGCTATTCTGAAAGGCGAATCTTTATTTCGACATAACCTCCCTCGTACCTGGAAATTAGAGGTTCATTGCTTGAGAGCTGCAAGGGCCCATAGACTCTGAGAAAACTGAGTGGGGAGGGTAAGCCTCCTGCCCAGGGTCCCACCACTTGCCAGTGAATGTCCACAGCCACAGTGGGGCTCTGCCTCTCCTGGTTACAAAATTCACTGCTCCATCCCACACGTGGCTTGGATGCCTCAGGTGTTGAATTCTGAATTTAGAGAAAACCAAAGAGGGACAGAAAGAAATTATAGGCAAAAGTAAAAAAGCACAGAATAAATGAGAGCCTCTCTCGTTCAGTTTCTCTGCTTGTCTCCTTCCTTTTGAGTTTCCTTTGGTTCTCGTCTCTGCATTTTTTTTTAACATTTTTTTTTTTTGAGTCTGCTTTTTTCAAAGTGCTTCTTCACTTGCTCTTGGCTTCTTGTCCACCCCGTTGCTGGCTCCCTTCCCCCCAAGGACTTCTCAATAAAAGGAGAAAACCATAGTCCTTGTAGCCAAACAGATTGATGCCTTTGCCGTGTCCCAAAATGTCTGTCTCAGAGCTCAGGTGGGAGGTCATGTGCTTCACCATCAGGCCCCTGAATGTGGCTGGTCAGGCCTATGTGTCTTTCAGAGTTGATTGTCTTAACGGTGTGGTAGGGTCTTAACAATGTGATAGGTACTGTGTCCTTGCTCCTCCTGGCTTTGCTTGCTTCACTCTGCATCAGTTTATACAAGTCCACATTTCTCTTAAATTGTCCCCATTTTATCTTTTCTGGCAGCTTAATCCTATTCCATTGCATGGATGTTTCCTAAGTTGAGTTCTCTTATTCACCGTTTGCTTGAGCACCTCCTTCATTTCCAGTTCTTTATTATGAAAAAAACGAGCTGCTATAATTTTCTGGGTGGGGCAAATATGGGTCCTTTTCCTCTTTGTTTGTTCTTTGGTGTGTAGGCTAATAGTGGTAATACTTAGGTCAAGGGGGCATATACATTTTAGCAGATTTTTGGGGCAGAGTTCCAGTCTTCTCAGCAGAACTAACTGTACCAGTTCACCTCTCCACCAACAGTGAAGCAGTGTGCCTGTTTTCCTGCAGTCTTTCCAACAGTTGTGCTGAATGTGATTTTGGATTGGATCAGAGACTGCCTTTTTCAGAGGAAGAAGGGACATTCATTGTAAATCACTTATAACTTACAACCGAGTGATGTGGGTGTTCATCATGGACCTGGGGTTGCCTTTGCTGGAGGACACAGTTTGGGTAGTATCTTGGCATTCTGTTCAATTCCCATGAAAAGGATGGAGGGGAAGTGGTGGGGTAGCAGTAGAGCTCATGCTGTAGAAGCCCCTCATTGTTCTCATGAAATGGGCAAGAGCATGTCTGGGATGCAGTGGTGTGAAATGAGGAAGCTGAGGGGTGTCGAAATGTCACAACAGCCATCTTTACCAATCTTAGTGCTGCTGCTGTCTTGCATCTCCGTTGAGAGCTCAGTAATTAGTCAGCTTGAATTGGTGGCCTCAAATTCATAGACTTTTCACATTAGGATTTTGAATATTGGAAGTGCAAAGTTGCACTGAGAAAGGGTTTGCAAATGTTGATTCGAAGGTACCTCACCAACAGACAATAAAATACTTAGAGAAGAGTCAGAAAACCCAGGAGTGTGCCAGGTGAAAGAGACAAACAAAAGATAAATTACTCTTCGTTCTCTATTATATACTCAGGGTTCGTTAAAAGAAATATAATCTGACTGAGTAAAGCTTTAGAGAAAACTAGTATTTTCAGTCCACTGAAAATCTGTCAGATTCTTGAAAAAAATGAGTGTATATTTAAAAAAAAAACTTTTAACAATATAATTTATCAATAAATTTTATTTCCTACAGGTATAATGTTAATGCAGGCTCTTATTGGTTTCCAAAAGTTTATATTAAATTGACAGTCCTTTGAGGGAATAATATAATGTAGTTGAGTTTTTCTCAAAGCCTCCCATTGACAAACCTCAATGTAAAGTAGTTTACTGTAGTTGAATTCTAATGTCTGATTTAGAAATTCTAGTACTAAATAGGTTTTCACAGCCAGGTTTCAGACACTGTGTTGTCTCGTAGTTCAGAGGCCTCAATGAAATTATCCAACATAATGCTGCCATCTTGTTCTTTCTTTGAGTGCACATTTGAATGTATGTACAGACTCCCAGACAGGGTGCCTCACAAGTTTCCTGCTCGCTGGCCAGCAGCCTTGCAGGAGTTAAAAGTAAAATGTATCAGACATCAATAGTTTATTGGAGAAATACTCCTTTTGCTTCATAATTTGCAGAAGGCCGCAGCTGTCAGTCATGATGTACTGCCTCTCGGAATTAGTCAATAGAGCAAACAGGAAGAATTGCTGTGGGCAGAAAATAAGCACTGTAATCATGACATAACTGGGGTCAGTGATTTATGGATTTCAATATAGTAGGAGCTGCATATGATTGAAAATTTACTAGGTCACTAGTGCACCAAAAGCCTCCAGGCATCTTCTGAAATGTGCAACAAAATAAAACCCTCTGAACCTGTTTTGACACTGTGCACGCGCCTGCGAGTGAGTCTCATTTAAATGTAAATGTGTCGTAAACTTTTGCATCAAACTCTTTTAAAACATAAAATTCTTCAAAGGACATAACGTGAGAGATTGATTCCTGTTATTGAGATACAAAACCCTCTGATGATCAAGTCTGTTTTTTCTCCTTTTCAAGTTGGAAGCGGAAGCTGTTCCTGAAGTGTCAGAGAAATATGAAATTAGTTCTGTCCCGACCTTTCTGTTTTTTAAGGTAAGCTTAAAGCTAGCCAGGAGATCTTGCTGTCTGGTCAGTAGGGGAGCTTTTCCATTCCCCCTTCTCCTGACCTCAGGCCCTGAGTTGGAGGCCTAACTTCTGTCTTCCTTGCCTTGGGTATGGGGCGCTGAGGCTTAGGATACCACCGAGCATCTGGCTCCCCAGTCCCTGGGCTTCTGTTGCTCCTCCCTGATGAAGAGGAAGCGGCCCATGGGACAAGAGCCTGACACCCTCTGCCCACTTGTCTTTGTGCTCTTTGGGAGCGGTGATGCTTCTTCTTTGGTGTTGGAGTCAGCCAGCTGAGTTGACTGGCGCTGCTTCCTGAGCAAAGTCCTCCTGTACTTTTGGATCTGAGCTTGGGAGCTGGGCGGCTTGGTTTGGAGCCAGGGCTCGTCCCTGTTCTGTTAGGACTCTCGTGGCTGTGGCTGCCATAGGTCCAGAAATCCCCGGGGGCTGGGACTCGTGGAATGCTTGATTTGTGTCCATGCTGGGTTAGCCTGGCCACTGTGGATTCAGTCTGCAGTAGCTGAGTGAGATTTTTGTGGCCTCTCTGTTTGGAGTCAGCCTTCCTTCTGGTGGCTTTGATCCATAGGAGAACCACCTCCGTGTCCCTCGTGTGGGATTTGGCACTGTCCCTTTTGATGAAGAGATCCTCTTCCTTTCCACTGAGCCCTTGGCCCCTTTTTTGTTCTCGGTGGGATATTTTTCTTTGGTACTTCAGTTCATGGAGGCCCTGAGTAAATTGAACAGTAAACCTTTGCCAATGCTTCTTCCTTGGTTTTAGAATGCGCAGAAAGTGGATCGGTTAGATGGCGCCCATGCCCCTCAGCTGACCAGGAAGGTGGAGTGCCATGTCTCCAGCCACGTTCCTCCCCGGGCTGCTACAGGATGCACGAAGGAAGACCTTAACCTTCGGTTGAAGAAGCTGACGAATGCTGCTCCGTGCATGCTTTTCATGAAAGGGTCTCCACAAGAGCCCCGCTGTGGTGAGCATCTTCTCATGGGGCTAGGGCCAGAATGGAAGAACTTATTCCTATGGCTAAGAAGAGGGGCCTCTCTCCTAGAACCACAGGCTGTTAGAGCAGCCAGGGCCATGAGAGCTCCCAGGGACTGAACTGGGAGCCTAGACAGGACATAAACCCCTTGAGGGCAGAGCTGCCTGTGTTTGCTTTTGTCTCCCCAGTAGGTGACACATGCATGATTGATTGATGGCAGTCTGTGTTGTCTCCTGCTGCTTCCACTGATGGAGCTCCTCCCTAGGGCTTAGTGGTGGTTCTTGGCAGGCTCTCTCCCTTCTGGCCCCTTCTCGTCTTCCTTCTTGACCGTCTTAAGTTACAGAGCTCACATAGCTTGTCTTTGCCTGGCTGCCAGTAACTCTGGTGGGACCTTGGACCCTGCTCCTAGCATCCCAGTGCCATGATTCTGTGAGACGCATTGGTGGCAGGAGACACGGAAGTCTGATGCTTTGCGCAGTCTCCATCTTGTTTTTTGAATTTATTGGTTTGCTTTCAATTCATTAGGCTTCAGACCTTTCTGATTCTTCAAGGATTGGGCTTGGTTTGAGAAATTCCTTTGGGCTGGTGGCCCCCCAGCTCGTGCCCCATGGTGGCCTGCCCTCCCTGCCCTGGAGGATGTGTTTGAGACTCCAGCTATATTTGTTTTCATCTGTACCAGATGGGATCTGTGAAAGTAGGTGCCAGTCCCGTGAGGTGTGCTGGGCTTGGAGTGTCTGTTCACTGGGACTTCATCAGGATGACCAAACCTACATTTGGCTCTGATTTCTGCAGGGCTGTCAGAAATCATAGCTCAAGTTTGGAAAGCCTTTGGCTTAAAGTGAGTGTTCCAGGGGAGCTTGGCTGTAATAGATGGTAATGTTTGTTTTGTTCAGTCTTCCTAAAGTGTGCCTTGCTGTTGGTCATCAGCTTTCAGGTTTATAGTTTGCTGGCTGGTGATGGCCAAAAATGGCCCGCCCAGGTAGGTGAGAGGTGATGGCCTCAGGACCATCACTGCATTCTGGTTGCAGCAGCAAGGGTTTATAGCAAAAAGCAGATGAGTCTTTGGGGTTGCGTTCAGTTCCCTTCATCTAAGAAGTGTCTACGTGTGCCTGTGTTAGTGTGTCCTCCCCCTACAGAGTACGGGAAAGACTGTGAATGACACTGCTTGGTTCTTCACTACTGTAGTGGGCGCAGTCCTTCTCAGGGCCGGTCAGTACAATTGGTTTTATATTGCATGTGGAAGCAAACCCTAGGCAGATAGCGACCAGAGGCACAGGGGAGATGTCATTTTCCTAAGTTCTGTGGGAGGAGATGGGGGGAGAGTGAACATTCCAAAGACTTTACTAGACTTGGGTTCGAGCCTGACTTCCCATTAACTAGTTATGGAAATTTGGGCAAATCATTTAACTTCTGCCTCAGTTTCCTTTTTATGAAAGTAAGGAGGTTCGACTTGGTCCTTTTCAGCTTGGAAACCAAGCTGGAAAAGTAGCTTTTTTTTGAGCTCTCTCCACTTGAAATCAAGTCTCTCTGTTCAGCATTTGTAACATACTTGTATACCTCAGTCTGATTTCATCGAGCCCCAGGCAGCCTTTCAAAGGATTTGAACAAATAAGAGTTGTTTCTGTGTACACATGCATACGTGTGCATGCATTTAGGGTAGTAGAGAATCTGCTATTCACAAGGTTCTTGCAGCCTTCAAACCCTGTCTGGTCAAATTAGACAAATGGAACATGTTGCTGATAAAGGAGAGGAATCACAGACTCAGGCTGTGCAGTACTCAGGGAGCTCAGAAGGCCTCTCAGCCAGCCCTGTCCTTATAGAAGGGAGGATGGAGCACGTTGCTTACATTGTAGGTCAGTGGCTGGGCCTCAGTCCCTGGAATCTGGGCAGGTTTAAGAGGAACTTAAGACAGGTGAAACCAAGTCAAAAAACCCTCCGGGTCTCCAAAAGGAAACCCCCATTACTGCCATTCCTTCCTTCCTGGGATGACTTGAACCTTCCACAAGGCAAAGAGAAGGTGGATTTTCTGCGCTGCTGCTTCAGGTCAGACTCTGTTCTGTGTCGGCCTTGGCTTGTTTAAGCGTCTTCATTTGGAGCAGTGGGCCTCATAGCAGATGGTGGCATACTGATAAACCATTGCCTTTAATAATTCAATTTCTTCTAGACTTTATTTCCTTTTTGGAGCTTTTCACATTTCAATAGAAAACAGGGCTGTTTATTTGTACCCATTTTTCTTCAAATTATTTGCTCCCATTTTTATGGCATTGTCACACAAACAGCGTGGCATACTGGAAGACCCCCAATTCAGATCCCAGCTTGGCATCTTGCAGATCTTTGCCAGGTGTGGGCCTCAGTTTCCTTCTCTCTGGAATGGTGGGCTGGGCCTTGATGGCCTCTGAGGGCTCCCGGGGTGAGTGGGGTCAACTTTCCATAGGGATCCGCTACAGACTGGTCCCTCACAGAGGATTCCCGGGCTCCTTTTCCATCCGTGCTGCTAATGCCAGCCACATACACGGGTGCCGCCTTTTGGGGACGCTCTTGCTGCTCCAGTGTCTTGAGGAAGTGAACGATTGAGGAAGTGAACGGCGTGCTTTATCGGACCGTCATTTCATTGCAGGACTCCCGTAATTGACGTTATTAAATGTCTTCTGGCTGACTTAGTGCTGCAACCTGACTGTGGTGTTAATGATTCAGTGTGGGTGATTCCTCTCCCTTTGCATTTTGCTGACCAGGGAAAAGCAAGTGAAGACACTGATAAACATCAGAGAAGTCGTTTTGAGGGTCTGCCCTGGGGTCGGTTTAGGGTCAGCCTGAGCTCCGTAGGCCATCTCTGCTTTTCTTAAAGATGAGCTCTCAGCATCTGCTTTGCCTTGCTTTGCCACAGCACCCCCACGGAGCCTGGGACTCTTCCCTTTGACCTGCAGCTGAAACCTCTCATAGGTGTCATCTCCCCCAGTAGGAGGGCTGGCTGTGGTTCTGTTTGGATTCCCGGCACACAGTCAGAGATTTCTGTAACAAGTATGTCCCATGAGCAGGGCACACAGAGGTGAAAAGGAGATGACATCCTGTGCCCTTGAGGCAACAACCGTGGACACAAATAAGTGAAAACCAGATAAATAAAGTTTCAGGGAGGTGGTGGAGGACCACAAATAGCTGGGGGTATTAGCAGAGTTAGGAGGCCGATCCTCAAGAGGAGCTACAGCCCATGTGAAGACACGGAAGTGGATGTGGGAATGAGAAGTAATGGGAAATGAGCCAGGACCAGATTGTGGAGCACTAGGGAGCCCCTGGGTCTTGAGGAGGGAGAGGAACTTGATCAGACCTGTGCTTTAGGGAGAGCACTTTGGAAGCTCTAGCAGAGAGATGGAAGAGAGGAGATCCCTGGAGGGGCAGTAGTCCAGGGGAGAGGAGGGCTTTGTGATGGGACTGGAGAGGAAAGGGGTAGATGGGGGAGATGTGGAAGCGATGCCTAGGAAGAGGTTCAGAATGATGCTCACAGCTTGGCCTCCTGAAGGCAGGGAGGGACATGGGCTTATATGTCTGAGAACAGATAGAGTGTAGGAAGAAGGAGTCCTTTAGTTACCGCCTCTTCCCCAGAGCATTTCGTTGTTGAAGTGCTTGAGATGACCTTATGGCAGGTCCCCGGACGTGATACCACAGAGAGCTAGCTGTTGGCCGGATTCGGGCTGAGGTCTGCTTACACCTGCGCTGAGACTCTCTCTCAAAGGGCCTGCTCCAGGGTCGAGCTGTCTTCCTTCCTTTGGGCAGCCACCTTCTGAGCTGTGCTGTTTTGGGTCTTTGTTAAGGATTAAACTTGGGTTTGCTTTGGTTTTATTTAGGTCATCTGTCATGAGTGAAATTGAATATAGTGAGTCTGTGGATGCACAGTTAAAACGTGTCTTCCAGCCGTAATTACTCTGATTGTGGGTGAGGGCCTTCCTTCTGGAGTCTGCCTAAGTCTTTTGGTCTAGGAATAAAGCTGCCTTCTGTTTTATCCCTAAGCATAACGTTTCCAGTCTGCTACTTTAACCCTTAAAAACGAAAGCCTCCCAATCAATCTTCTAGGCTACATGTAATTGCCTACAGCAAAAAGGGAGCTTTTTCTCAGCCTGTTACAGTAGAAATGAGTTACTGTATTGGCACCAGAATAACCATCAGCAATCAGCCGTTAGCTGTTTACTAATGAATTCCCCGATGAATGAGGAATTTCAGAAGCGGCGCTTTACTCCAGGCTGTACATGAACTTCATGCTGCGGTTGTAGGAAAAGCGACTTCAGTGCTGTACAAATAAATATTGGGGCTTTGCCTCTCAGTAAACTGCAGATCAGGGAAACTGTAGCAGGCTCTGCCAGAGAGCGCTATTTCAAAAAATGAGTGTGGTCTTGCCTGACATCAAGCAAAGGCCGTTCTTGTGATGGTTTCAGTTTCGACTTGAGGAGTGCTGGCTCTCGCCAGGTCTAGAGACACTTTGGATCGAAAGAGGTACCTCCTTTCTAGTGAGTCAGTGACAGATTTCAAAGTGAAAATGAGAAGGTGCCACTATTACTGTTTTATGTTCAAATCTTGTTCTTCAAGCCAGAGAGACACGCTGTTGGGGGAAATCATCCTAGAATTCTCATGGAGAGACGAATAGACTTTTTTTAGACTAGACTAATAGGCTTATAAAAGACGAGTTTTCACACTACTTATTATTGTTTACTACTAATGTTATAAGAAGGAAGTAATGTCAGAAAAGTATACAACAAAATGTGTCACAAAAGTATAATAAAATCCTAGTACATAATAAAAAATTGTCACCAAAGTGCAGTAAAAATCACATGGTGAACTTTGGGGAATGTAAGTTGTTTTAAAAATGAACCCATCAGGTTGTTATGACGTGGAAAGGGAGAAAGCACCGTCGACAACCAGCGACAACTTGCAGTGAACCACTGAGGATGGAGCTTAAAGATGGAAGTTTCTGGAGGTGTTCTGGGTTAAAAGAATTGTCCCCTTCTCCTTCTCCCTGCCAGGTGAAGAGTTGGGGTGGGGATTGACATCATAGGGCAGGCGAGAGGACTGGGTAGTATGCTTCCGGGTCGGTCCTAGGAGTGCATTGTCTGGGGTTACTGGAAAGAAGGTCCATGACCACTTTAATCTCTTAGAGAGATCTAGTCTGACCCCTCACTTCCAAGCCAAGGAGGCCAAGCTGCACAGGGCCAGTCACCTTCCCATTGGAGTGAAGATGCCTTTCTCTCCCTGAGAGTCTCCTTTGGCGTCTCTAGAGGATTCAGTGTAGTTGGTGTTCAGGTTAGGGAGATGGACCGTTATTGGGCCTCTTTGCAGTGCATTTGGCAGGCTAATTCTCTTACTCTTAAAAAGTGTCAGACAGATGAAATGAAATGATTAAGACATTTATAATTTATCTCAGGGAAACTAATTTTTTTTTCTATATACAGGCTTCAGCAAGAAAATGGTGGAAATTCTTAACAAGCATAACATTCAGTTTAGCAGTTTTGACATCTTTTCGGATGAAGATGTGCGCCAAGGACTCAAAACATACTCCAATTGGCCCACTTATCCTCAGTTATACGTGTCTGGAGAGCTGATAGGAGGTCTCGATATTGTTAAGGTGGGAACCTGAGGAATCTGCTACTTGCTCTTAGTGCTTGGTAGACATTTAAAAATGTTTTGTTGACTCCTTTTTAAATGAAACTTCCTTAGACATAGAGGCACCCCTAGACATAGACTGTCCCATAGACATAGAGATGCTCCTAGACATAGGTATGGCCTTGGCACTCTGGAATTGATTAGTCGTGTTTGACAAAGAAAAGCAGTTAAGCAAAAGCCACTGATGACAATGGTGATGGTGCCTCTCGTCTGTCCTCTCTGCTGCAAGGGAGGTTGGTCTCTTTTATTGTAGCTTCTTAATCTTGTCAGTGACATCATTTTTATCAGCATTTCCATGGCTAGGATGAGATTCCAAGGAAAAAAGTGGTATGAAGGGTGACTTGTGGGCAGTACTTGGGCCTGGAGTGGCTAGCCAGGTTGTCTGGGGGAGTGATTGACAGGCCCATCTTCCTGCTGGTGTGTTTGTTTTAACCATTGTCCTGTCTCTTGTAGGAACTGGAAGCATCTAACGAGCTTGAGACAATTTGCCCCAAAGCCCCCAAACTAGAAGAAAGGTAAGAAAGGTGCTTTGTTGTAGAGATTTGTTTAAGTTTTCAGTTAAGTCTCATGTTCTCTGTATGAGGATCATGTGTTCATTGTGCTTACTTTTTACAAGAGAACTCGCTTCATGAGGTCTGTGGCGTGTCAGCACTCACGTTATTTGCCTTTGAACTAGTTATGAAAAATGATAAACTCATGAACCAAGGCAGGCATGATTTCGGATTCATTTTAGAGACAGGCTGCAGGATTTCCCTTTCAATTCATAGCAGTTCTCTTCTTGGAAGCAAACGTTGAATCTTCTCCATTCGTTTGCACATGATGAGCAGGATCCATTTGTCTTGGTGTTCAGCCTGTTGTGGTCACAATTTTTCCTAGCTCATATTGTATCAATATGTATCTAGGGCCCTCTTGGTCTTCATTAGGGCTGCCAGGAGCCTAGGACATGGTCAAGAGGAAACATTGTATCTCTAATTTTGACTCTTATTTCCAGTTCCTTCAAAAACCACGATCATTTAAAGTTCATAAAGGAATATGGCGTTTGCTTTGTGGCAGACAGTTTTTCCTCTGCCTTGAATCTGATGTTCTGAGGCTTAAGAACACAGTAGGGAGGGGATTGGAGATCGTCACCCTTCCCCTCCCCTTTCCCCTACTTTAATATAATTTAATTTAGAAACAAAATTTAATTTAAAATGCTTCAATATGTCAGGTGCCACATCCTTTATGACTAAGGTCAGCATTTGGGCCAGCAAAGCATGTTCTATTTATTTCCTGAAGTGAATTTTAAAAATTACAGATCTGTCCACATACCCTTCAGTTACTGGACACCATCAAAGAAGGCAAGTTCCTCCAACTGAATTCTCAGTAAATTAGGCCCACGCTCACCTCTTCTACTTTCAGCCACCAGTTGCACGCTTACTGCCTCTTTACCAAGAGGATATAGAGCGTGATCTAAGTGATGATCCAGGTGGTTACCAAGCACATCATTCAGTGAGTGAGGAACGGAGTTAGGATGGAAGCCTACCAGGACTCCAGAGGTGTCCTCTGGGCTCATTGAGGCCACCCCAATGAAGGAGCTGGCCCTGACTCAGCCAGTGCTTGTTTGGGCCTTAAAGTGGTTGTTGGGTTGTACGTCCTGTTGTCTGGTGCCAGTTCTTTTTGTCAGCACACACTGGGCTCGTCTCTCCTTTTTGTAATTTGCTGTTTCTAATCAAATGCAGACTGTGGGAACTGGCTGATCAAGTTTGTTAGAGTAGTATATTAAGTAGGAGAGGTGAGCTCTGGCTCTGTGTCCTGAAGGGGGCTTTCCTACATGCACTCATCTGGTGATCCCTCTTTCCAGGCTCAGGGCCCTTTTTCCTTCTGGGTTTTTTGCTATATTCTTGCTAAGGGTCCTTGGTATGAGTGAGGTAGTTTTTTCCCGCTAGCATTTATTCAAAGAATTTAAACTTTCCTTCAGACATCATGTGGTTGATCCTCTTAACACCACTGTTAGAACTAAATGGGCACGTGATACTAGCTTTTCCTTTTGCGATTTATAAAGGTCGGTTTGCTGAATACCGAGCGCATCTCTGGGAACTCGTGATGGATGCTCCTTTTCATGGCTCTGACAGGCTCTAGGCAGCCTGACACCTGGCGGACCAGAGCACTGGGATGTTTCTTGGTGTCCCTGGTGTCAGCCAGTGGCAGTAGCTTCCAGTTTCCCTCTGGATGTCTCCCAGGTGGAGCAGGGCAGCTGCATGGTTGTGTACAATTGCAGTGGCCTGGCCTGGCTTCTCTGCCCCTGAGCCCTTCTGGACAGACAGTGTTCATTCAGGCTCTGGGTCCCGTGCAGAATTGACTGCTGCTTTTTAGCATGAGGAGCCTGAGGGCTTAAATTGCCACTTTAAGGCACATTCGTGGCTTTATAAGCAATCTTGTGCTTTATAGTGGCTTAGGGAAGGAACGAAATAAAAGCAAATAGAAATGCATTTACTTGTTTAATGTGAGCTCTCATCTCGCTGCTCCGCCAACGCACATGCTCCTGATGAAGGGGAGCCTGAGCCGCATTTCATGAGTGAGCTGAGCCTTTATGTCCTCCTCTCCGTAGGCTCAAAGTACTGACAAATAAAGCTTCTGTGATGCTGTTTATGAAAGGAAGCAAACAGGTAAGCACTCAGAAATGGTTTTGTGGGTAATTTCTTTGCATGTTACCATCTGCAGCAAAGGGACAGTTAGCATCTTTCCTCGCTTTAGCTAATGAAGCTGGGGGGTGTCAGGAAGCTCTCCCTGCCTTAATTGGTGCTTCTGTCGATCAAACCGAGTCCTCTGTGTCATGCTCCTCTGGATCATCACCAGCTCCGCGGGGGCCCTTCTGCTCGATGCCAGACTTTTATCTGTCAAGTCGGTCAGAGCACTGAACACCGTGCGGGCCCTCCAGTCGCCACATCCTTATGTTTTAAGATGGCTCTTGCTGCTCATGGCTTTTAGAGTAGACTCTTTGGTTTTAGTAGACAGCCCAAAGCGATGAACCCGCCATTTCCCAAGTTTGTCCCTGGCTGTAATCTCTGGGCTGCTAGTCCTGGTGGTCTACTGCTAGGACACCGTGGTGCTTAGCTCAGGCCACAGGAGATGGCTTTGGGAATTCAGAGCCCACTGTGTGCCCGACACAGCCTTTTAAAAAAAATCTGGATTTGGAAGCATGCGTCCAATGACTGAGTAGGAGGGAGCCTGTGGCCTGCTGGTTGGAGGAATGTGCGTTATCCTTTAAGTTAGAATTAGAGGGAGGTCCAGAAACTAGGCAGAGTGCTAACTCTAGAGTCCTTTCTCTGGGCCGAGTTTAGTCTTCAGATGAACCTCCTGAAGTAGGCAGGGCATGTAACGGCATCTCTGTGGTACAAATGAGGAAACCCAGAGTTGGGGTTGGAGTGCCTTTGTTCTGTCCTGGCCTGCAGGGCATCCAAGGCTGACCTCTGAGGAAGGCGGGGAGTCGGGGTCCTCCCTGGATGGCCTTCCTTGTTGCAGAGTTTGAGGCCTCCTGCACCATTGAGAGCAGAAGAAAAATGGAACAAGTCCAGCTGGGGATCCAAAAAGTCCTCCATCTTTCAGCATTGATTTAAGTAAATTAGGTTTTTTTTTTTTTATCTTGAACTCTAGGAGAGTAGCAAGCTTGCCCAACTTCACGTTTTTACTGAAAATTGGTTTGAATATCGGCAAGAAAGATTTTTAGATAGTTACTATTTGAAGACAGAGCTTATAAACCACTGGAGCATGTGCTACTGGGGTGGAGGGATAAAGGTCTGAGATCCCCCTTAACCCTGGAACTCTGCCCCAGGGAGAGGAACTGGGTGGAGGGAGGAAGTGTGGTGTGAATAGAAAGGCTTGGGACTTGTGGTGAGGATCATGACCATGCTCACTTTCAGAGGCTGACTGAAATTGTGTTTTATTTAGATGGCAAAATGTGGATTCAGCAGACAAATTCTAGAAATTCTTAATGAGACTGGGTAAGTAAATAGCCTACAGAATTACAGTAAAAGCTATTCCCCAATGAGAAATGGTCAAAGGATATGGACAGGCAGTTTTCAGAGGAAGAAATTAAAGATATCTATAGGCTATCTATAGTCATATGAGAAAATGCTCTAAGTCACCATTGATTAGAGAAATGCAAATCAAAATAACTCTTAGGTACCACATCTCACCTGTCAGATTGGCTAAAATAACAAAACAGGAAAATGATAAATGCTGGAGAGGATGTGGGAAAATTGGAACACTGTTACGTTGTTGGTGGAGTTGTGAACTGATCCAGCCATTCTGGAGAGCAATTTGGAACTTTGCCCAAAGGGTTATAAACATGTGCATACCCTTTGACCCAGCAATACCACTACTAGGGCTTTATCCTGAAGAATTCATACAAGGGGAAAAAGGACCCATATTTTCAAAAATATTTATAGTAGATCTTTTTGTGGTGGCCAAGAATTGAAATCAAGGGGATGCCCATCAATTGGGGAATGGCTGAACAAGTTGTGTTATAGGAAGGTAATGGAATACTATTGTGCTGTAAGAAGTGGGGAAGATGGGGACTTCATAATAACTTGGAAGGACTTGTATGATCTGATGCTGAGTGAGGGGAGCAGAACCAGAACATTATACACCATTACAGGCACACAGTATCTCTGATGACTAACTCTGATAGATTTGACTCCTCTCAGCAATGCAAGGTTCTAAGACAGTTCTGGAAGACTCAAGATGAAAAGAGCCATTCACATCCAGAGAAAGAGTTACAGTCTGAATGCAGATGGAAACACACTCTTTGTTCTCTTTCTTTTGTTTGTTTCTGTTTTTGTTTCTTTTTTTCTCGCGGTTCATTCTGTTGGTAATAGTTCTTTACAACTTGACTATTGTGAGAATCTTTAGTGTGAAGGCATATGTAGAGCCTATATCGGATTGCATGCCATCCTGGGGGGGAGGGGGGAGGAGAGGGAGGGGGAAAAATTTGAAGCTCAGAAACTTGAGGAACTGAATGTTGTAAACTAAAAATAAAAATTGATTAATGATTAAAAAAAAAGAATTACAGTAAAACAGATGCCCATCTTCAAGTTACACCGTTTCATTCCCAGACTGGGCGAGCATTTCTCTTCCTCTGGCGTAGCCTTTTAAAGGAAATCTCTCCCTCGATTGTCATACGTGACGGTAGCCTTTGGGCAGCCGTGGCCATGCACGGTCCCTTGCCAGCCAGTTGGGGTGAATGAGGATGCAGTTTCAGCCAGGTGGAAAAGATGTTCTCTGAAATACGTGCTGCTGCTGTTTTTTTCCTTCTCTGATGGAGGAGTGAGTAGTAACCTGTGCATTGATGCTTCTGGGAATCCTGAACACATCAGGGAGAAGGATAGCAGGGTCCTGTGGTGCACAGCTTGGGCACTGTTTTCCACTAGGTGCAACAAGCAGATTTTCCTTGTGAGAATATTGACAAACATCTTGGCAAAGGGTTGTTTGTCTTTCCAGACATACGCACCGGCCACTTTGTCCCCAAGTTGTCTCTTGGTCTTCCTGCAGGTAAAACCTGCCAGCCAGCCTGCCTTCCTCTAGGGAATCTGAAACATGGAAGCTCAGCACTATGTCCTTTGGTGCCATTCCTGACAGTCTTTCTGGCCACTTTCTGATGTTGCTGCCTCCGTGTTTTGACTGCCGCTGCTACCCCCTCTACTAGCCTTGTGAAAGTTGGAGGCAAAGGGTTAGGGTTAGGGTTAGAGGCGCTTTGGAGGCCACTTGACTACTAGCCCAAAATGAGTTGGACAAAGCAAACTCCTGTCCTTTTTGGTCATGCCTCCCTGCGTGAGCGCTCGTGCCTCATGTCTCTGTCACTCTGAGAGGTGGTTATATGGGGTAATGGTGGCCTGTTGAGGCAGGAAGCACCTTCCTTTCCAAAAGGGCTGCTTTACTGTAGCAGCCACAGACTTTGGAGTCAAGCCAGTTTTACCTTGAGATACCCCTGGGTGGAAATGATAATGTACTAGTTTGGTAACTAAGGTTACTAACCAAGGCTGGGGAATCATGCTGGGGGCATCCTCCCTGAGGAAGAGAGAAAACTGGCTGATCTCTGGGCATAGCTCTGGACCTGAGGCTAAGGCTCTGATACTGACTTGGAACTAATTCTGAGTCGTACAGCTGACTGACATGAGTCATGGTTATTTGATAGCTTATACAGTATGGACTGGAATCCAGTCTGTCCTTCCAAAGTAAGAGAAGAGGTCCATACAGTGTGTGTGTATGTGGCTCTCTATGTCCATATGTACACACACTGTCACTGGGGGTTTATATAAACCAGGTCTGAGGGGAAAGCATGGTCCCTGTTGGAATTGATCCAGTGTTGAATGAGAACTCTGCTTAACTGCGTGGCTGCCCTTCTCTCTGACCTGTCTCCTTTGGTCCCAATGGTGACGGGAGAGTTGGACTGCTTCGTTCTGACCCTGCCACAGTTATCATGATGACCCACATTAAAGTGGCTCTGGGAGGCTTGGAAAGAGCTTTCCTCCCAATGCCCCAGTCAGGTGGCTTGAGTCATGTGATTTGTCTCATTTTGTAGGGGATGCAGTGGAAGGGGCCCCCCCCCCTCCCCCAGGTTAAGTGACTCACCCAGTGCAACACAGCTGTTGTGTCCAAGCTTGAAGTCCACATCTCCTGACTCCATGGGACTCACTGGCTCTTCCAACCCCTTTGGGTATCACAGAGGGTGAATGGTGGCTCCAACCCTGGAGCTGACCTGGGTTTCCAGTGTAGTTTGGAGGGGCTCTCCAAAGCTTTCTGTGGAGCACAAGCTCTCAGGATGCCCTTCTTCTGGCAGCTTGATGGCCATCCTTGCTCAGCTCAAGGAGGCTGGGCTCCAGGGAATGGGTGATTTTGATCTCAGTAGTCACCAGTGAACTGTCTAGCAAGGTGTGGCAGGGTTGGGACCTGCTTTTTGAGGCTGTTGTGGCTCTGATGAAATGCTGGGCTTGATGGCATCAGAGCTGACTGAACGGGGCAGGGAGTCTTCCCCATCCCAGCTTTTCCCTGCTCATGTCCATGGCTAGCAGACGCAGCAGGTCCGCAGGAGGGCTGGGCTGGCGGAGTGTGGGCGGCGTTCCTCCATTTCCATGGCCACCAGAGAAGGATCGGTGCCACGCAAAGGCAATTGTTGGGTTTGGTTTTTTAGCGGGAGGATTTCCGTGTATGTAAACCAGTTGTGTAATTCTGGAAAACTTTCTCGTTTCTCGTAGTATTGATTTTGAGACGTTTGATATCTTGGAAGACGAAGAAGTAAGTCCTGCCTCTTGCTTATCTCATCTCATCTGTTCTTCATTTTAGTCTTCCTCATCCAAGAGTCCGGTTTGGAAACCATTTTCTCTGTGTTTCTGTAGGTGCGGCAAGGACTAAAAGCTTACTCCAACTGGCCAACGTACCCCCAATTGTATGTGAAAGGTGAGCTTGTTGGAGGATTGGATATAGTGAAGGTAAGGGAGCTGTTCATTATGGACCCCCAAGGGAGAAATGCTCCTTGATTTGTTGTGTTTATAGTCATGATTCTTGACTTTGAATGAGCACTTAAGGGATGAACATTGTCTTATTAAAGCTCCTTTTATAATTTTAAACTGAGGATCAGTGGGTCCCTCCTCGTTAAAAAATTCATTGCTTTATTAAAAATACTTTCCAAAATTTGCATCCCCGTGTTCCTCCTCTAGTGCAATCTCCTTTGTAACAAAGAAGCAAAACCAATTGGAGCATTGGTTTGGGGGAGCACAGAGTGATTGTCTATGGTCATATGGCTGATATGTATTAGATGAGCTACTTGAACCCTGGGCTCTCCAACCCCAGGGCAGGCCCCCAATCCTCTCTGCCATTCTGCCTCTCCAGGGATTTTTTCCTCTGGGTATGCAGCACATTTTAACACGTCAGTCGATGGAAAGTAATATTCATTGTGTAGAAATTTATCGTGTGACTTTGCTGGATGTCTCCATTCCCGATGCACGCCTGTATTTCAGTAATTGATAGTATATTACTTATTCTCAGCATAAGCACTTTTGGAGGTCATCACGAGCTCTGTGTGTCTTTTTTTAAACCCAGAGTTAGTTCCTTTGACGACACAGGCCGCTTTCCCCCGTAGGTACGTTTTTATAGGCTTCTTTGCTGCTCAGTGTGAGAGTTGACATTGTTCTTTTCAAAGAAGGCAGGGAGACGTTTTTTTTCCTTGCAAACAGTCTCATTCTTGAAAAGTGGAAGGTTTAATGTAGTAGTATTTTGAGCAAGCCCTGAAGCAACAGAAATAGATCTGCATTTGTTACCGTGGTTTTTGATTTTTGTCACAGAGAAGCCCAGTCTCCTCCACCCCAAATCCTCTGGAGCCTGGTCTTGTCAGAATGTTTGATGGCCTGTGCCTCAGCCAGGGGAACTCCTGGGAAGATCCAATCAATATAGCTCATTTAATTCTAAAAATAAGTTGTACATACAGTAACTTCTTTTCTGTCACTTCACAGGGATTAGCCATTTTTCCTGGTCACATGCTATTATCTAGATGTGATTTGAAAAGATTTGCAGGATTTTCTGTTAACATTTTCACTTGGTTTGGTGGGGGCTGCAATAATTCATATCCTGACATTTGGGTTCATTTCTGGCAATGAATGCATTTTCCTATTTTTAGTAGGCCTGGAGTGATTGATTTTTTTTTTTTAAATTAAGGGGCTTGTATTTTAATTCATCAAAAGGGAACCAGTTGTCCATTTTAAGAAAAGGAATGGGTGTGTGCATTCTCAGGCCATGAGAAGAATAGCTTGCTTAGTGTGTTGAGAGAGGTACTGGGGTCTGTTGCCTGGTGTGATCCCTGGGATCCTTGGCTAGCTGTGGACCATAGAAGCAGACCCTTCTGTTACCTCTCTAAGATGAGCAGGTACATCTTTCTACCTTTGGGGCTCCGTACGTGAGGCCCAAGGTCCCCATGGCACTCACTTGCATGGAAAGGTGTTGCTCCATTGGAGGCTTCCATTTTGGCCAAAGGGATGCCCCAAGACACAGGGCTTTTGGTCTTGTAGGTCAAGGCCACTTGATTCATCCTGATATGAAGTCAGGCTACATTTTGATGCTTCTCCCCACATGTTGATTTTCTGCTCATCTGTCTCTCTGTCTATCCTTCTCACTTTCTTTCTGTCACCCTCATTTCCAGATTCTTCCTCCCTTCGCTCTTCCTATCTAGATATCCAAGGTTAAAACAAAAGAAGATTCTGCCGAACCAAGCAGCAGCCCTGCCCCACAGGGCCTCAAGCATATTCCTTTGTCAGCCCAGTCCTGCTGTGCAAATGAGAGGTGTCCTCCCAATTCATCCTGTAGCCACCCTGCAAACTACAGCCTCTCTGCAAGAGTGTCCTCTGTCTGTTCTTGCTGCTCCGGGCACCTCCCGGGGCTCCTGGCTTGTCTCCCTTTAGTGTTTGTTTGCCAGCTGCTCTCGAGGCCCAGCAGCCCCCTGGGGACAGGCAGGGCAGCCCAGCGGTATGGACAGGTCCAAGGGTCAGGCAGGAGGGAAACTGGCCTGCAGAGTCCCGTCCCAGAGCCAGGAAGGGTGAGTGAGCAGGAGGCTGCCCTAGAGGGGTTTTAAAGGGACAGTTCTTAGAGTCCACTTGTCTCCTACTTCAAGGTCTTGGTGAGAAGTAAATGGTCCCCCCAAACACATCTGCTTTTCTCTGCAGTGTCATTCAGTTGTTTTTAGTGGTGTCTAACTCTTCATGACTTCATCTGGGGTTTTCTTGGCAGAGATCCTGGAGCAGTTTGCCATTTCCTTCTCCAGCTCAATTTACAGAGGAGGAAACTGAGGCAGACTGGGTGAAGTGACTTGTCCAGGGTCACACAGCTAGTAGGTGTCTGAGGTTGGATTTGAACTCAGGTCTTCTGACTCCTGGCCCTGCGTTCTGTGCTCTGTGGTGCCCCAGCTGCCCTCTGGGTACAGAAGCATGGCATTAGACTGCTGGATAGCTGGAGCTCAAGGTTCTGCCTCAGACCCTCCCCAGCTTTGTGGCCTGGACATGTCATGAAACCTCCCTGAGGTGAGCATCTATAGACACTCCTGTTCTACAGACAGTCCTTACTGTCCCTGGCTCATTGGGACAGTCAGACGAGATGACGTAGGAAGAAAAGGCTCTGCCCACTTGGGGCAGGGCTGAATGTTTGTCTAGACCTTGATTTGTAGTTGAGTCACAGGACTTAGCAAGGGGATCCCATTGATGAGTCCACACTGTGGCTCAGGTCATTCTGCTGGTGGAGTTGGCCCCAGGGGACCGGAGTGTGGTTTCCAGCCCTCCAGGGAGGCTGAGCCGCTCATGATCACAGCCAATGCCCATTGTCTCCCCCTCCCCAGTCATTCCTGCTTACAGGGGATGTTGTGCGTAGTCACAGACTCATGGTTTTGATAGAATGCTCTGTTGGTTAATTCTAAGTAATCTGGTAAGTTGCTGTGGAATCATTCCTCCTTTTGGATCGTCCTCAATGCAGGTGCTCGTGTGTTTAAGTTACAGATACTGCTAAAATTCACCTTCTAGTCCTTTGGCTGTTTCTTACAGGTCTTTGGTATGTACATGGAAATGGAATTCCTGACTTAGAGGTTTTCCTCAAATTTCTATCTTTGCAGGAACTGAAGGAAAATGGCGAATTGTTGCCTATCCTGAGAGGAGAAACTTAAGGAGCCAGGAGGCTGCAGAGTGCTGCCCAAAGCATTTCCTGAGCGCAGAACAATTCATGAGGCAGTTCTGTGGAGTGAGGGAGGAGCCCGGGGCTTCTCCACTTTCTGTCACCTGTGTCTGGCTTTCCTGCCCAAGGTCATGCTCAATGTACACGGTCACATTTGCTCCCCCCACCCTTCCCCCCACAATGGGATACTCTCAACATCTCAAAATTCAATTAAAAAATAATGCATTAAAAAAAATTTTCTCTTTTTTTCCTTTAAGCTAATGCTGTGTGCATAGCTCACTGTAGTTAAGTGAAGTAAGGCCCTCTTGTCGTCCTACGTGGATAGCTCATACCAGTTAGAAAGTGTAGCATATGATCATTCGTAGGTAGGCAATGCTATTCATTTTACATGAGTCTTCATACTCCAAGCCTATAGCTCCCCTCACTGGCTGGTAGATCTCACAGCACTGCCAAAGCTGTCCGGATTTGTGCACTTGGTACAGGTTGCAGAGATTGCAGAGACAACTCTTTCCAGCAGTGGCAGAAGCACTCCCCAGATTTTAGATACCAGGAAAAATCTTAGGGAATGGATTCTGAAAAAATACCAAGCATCAAAATGTGTTATGGTATTTGGCCACTTTGTGTTTTATGGGTGTTAAAACCTTCTGAGTCGTGAGAACTT
The DNA here is from genome assembly GCF_011100635.1 of Trichosurus vulpecula. NCBI lineage: Eukaryota > Metazoa > Chordata > Mammalia > Diprotodontia > Phalangeridae > Trichosurus > Trichosurus vulpecula. The sequence goes on along the minus strand of NC_050580.1, from coordinate 5,157,661 downwards.
CCCCAGCTTTCTTTTGATCCTAGATCAGAGCTGTGCTAAGTGACTCAGGCCTGGCTCTTCAGGAACTTCTGAGCTTTAGAGAAGCATTGGGTGCTTCAGCTCTGCATCACTCCCACCCTCTGCCTCCTTCAGCCCTAATCATGTGCCACTGCACCAAGCTGGAAGAAGTTGGGAGCCCATGAGGAGAGGGTCTGGACACATCTGTATGATGCCAGCTGGACCCTCATTGCTGAAAGGCAAACATTTTCTCCCTCTGATTCTCCGTTCCATTCTCCACAGTGACTGTTCCCAAGCTTCTCCATCTTCAAGTCCCCGTAGCCTGAGGATGCCTCCCCCCGGCCCAGGTGAAGGTCTGCCTCCTACCTCCCTGAGGAGTGGAACCCATTCAATGAGAGCTCTCCCTTGTCTGCTGTCCTTGACTGCTCCCTCCCTCTGGTCTCTGTGCCAAAGCCATCCCTTCTATGGACACCTTTGATCCTCTTTCTCATGACATCTCCAGCAAATTGTCCGCACTGTCATCTGTAGTAGATGACCTCCAGTCTCTCCCTATCCTCTGGCTCCTCCCCTGAAGTCTGCTACATTCTCGAATCTCTTCATCCTTAAACCCATCACTGGCTCAGAGTGTCCCTGCTCACCGTTGCCTTGTTGCTTCTCCGTGCATCCATCCCTGAGAAAGTGGTGTGCACTTGACACCTCTCCTGTTCCTCAGCTTTCTGTAATCTGCCTTTCAGTCTTTGAACTAAAATGACTTCCCAAAGTTACCAGTCACTGCTCTTTTAAAAATAAGTTTTCATTGTCTTGTGAAACCACCACATTTTCTTCTAGTGTTCTCTCTGAGAGCCATCCCATATAATACACAATATTTTTTTAAAGAAAGAGAAGAAAATCAGTGTAACTGGTCCATCCATCAGAAAAGTCTGAAACTGCCCCATTCCCCAGGGCCAGGGTGTGTTCCTGGAGACCTCTGGAGCCACACTGGTTGGTTGTGGTCTTGGCACATTGACTTGGGGTTTTCTTGTTTCTTCTGCTTGTGTTGTCATGGTGACTCTTCTCTTGGTTCTGCTTCACTCTGCATCAGTTCATGGAGAAGTTGCCACTGTTCTCCCTGTTTGTCACATTAGCCATTTCTTCCACTGCAGTAATGTTCCATTTTATACATGTACCAGTTTGTTTAGCCATTTCCCAATAGATGGGCATCTGCTTTGTTTCAAATTAGTTGCTATCACAAAAAGTGCTGCTGTAAAGATTCTGGTGTAGATGGAGACTTTATTTTTTTGTTTGTTCTTTTGGAGGGGGGAGGGCAGGGCATTTAGGGTTAAGATCACACAGCTAGTAAATGCGTCAAGTGTCTGAGTTCGGATTTGAACTCAGGTCCTCCTGACCCCAGGGCCGGTGCTCTACTCACTGCGCCACCTAGCGGCTCTGATGGAGACTTTCTTATCAATGGTCTTCTTGGGGTAGAAGCCTAGTAGTGGAATCTCTGGGTCACAGTGACTCATTGGAGTCACTTTATTTGCATAATTCCAGACTGCTTCACTGATTCATAGCTCCACCAGTAATGCACCAGTGTGTCTCTCCCCACATTCCCTTCAACGTTGACTGTTCCCATTTCTGGCCATCTTTATGGAGGGTGTGAGTTGAAACCTCTTCCATTTGTCATTAGTATTTTGGAGCATCATTTCATTTATTTATTTTTTTATTTTTTTGCGGGGGGGGGGGGGAAGGCAGGGCAATTGGGGTTAAGTGACTTGCCCAAGGTCACACAGCTAGTGTGTCAAGTGTCTGAGGCCAGATTTGAACTCAGGTCCTCCTGACTCCAGGGCCGGTACTCTACTCACTGCGTCGCCTAGCTGCCCTCTGGAGCATTATTTCCTACTTTTATTAATAGTTTGCCATTCTGTTGAGAATTGTTTGTTCCTTTCCTTTGAATCCTTATCCGCTGGGCAAGTAGTGATCTCTTAATTTCCAGACCTAACGGTCCCTTCTCAGTCTTGATCTTTTTGACCGATTTGTAGCTTTTGCTACTGTTTCTTCCCTTGGATTCCTTTTCCTCTCTGGGTTTTTGTGACTCTTCCACTTCTCCTGCCGTACATATTTCCCCGTATCCTTTTTCCAGGTCACACCCACTAGCTCTTAGTGTCCCCCAAGGCTCTGTCTTGGGCCCTCTTTGTGTCTGATTCTGTCTCACTCGGTGAGCTCAGTGGCACTACCGTGCTGCTGTTTTGGAGGTCTCTATTGAGCAGTGGTCCCCTCTGATCTCTAGCCTCATAGGCATCTCACACTAAGATATCCAAAACAATTGGTTATTTTCCCGGCCTTTCTTTTCTTCCTGTCCTCAGGACCGTTAAGGGGACCCCCTCCAGTCATCTGGGCTCTCAGTGTGTAAGGGTCAGCCTTGATTGCCCACTTGCACTCAGCGCACACTCCACTTCTCCCCTCACAGAGCCTGCACTAATTCAGGCTTTCACTTTAGTAACCTGTCTCTCCTCTGCCATCTCACTGTGTTACCTCCTGGGTCAAGTATGGTAGCTGGCATTTCAAGCTTTTCATGACCTGGCCCCCTCCTGCACATCCAGCCTTTTTACCCTTTCTCCCCCGACGCGTGGTCCAGTGACCTCAAACTGTATTTGCACTGGCCGTTCCTGAGGCCTAGAGTGAGAACTCCCTCAGCCCATTTGTTTCTCTGGCCTCCTGTAAGCCTTAGCTCAAATCTACCATCTTTAGTAGGTCTTTCCAGGTGCGCGCCCCCCCCCCCCCAGTGCCTTCCCCTCCCATTACCACATGCCATCCACTCCCTAGATACCTTGTCCGCCTCTCCCATTAGAATTGAGCTCATAGAGGGGAGGGGCTTTTTGTCTCATTTATCCCCCATGTATAGCATACAGTTAAGTGCTATATTAGTGCCAGCTATTATTATATGTGTATGTGTGTGTGTGTGCATGTAATCTATATGTGGAGATAGATGTGCACAAATGCTTAATTTCTAAGTCATTCTACTTCTTTTCTTAACTTTAAAAACAAACAACCTTTTTGGCATTACTGTCGTCAACTCTCTTGGTCCTTCCTTTCCCCACCCCGCCAATCCCTGTTGAAGAAAAGAAAATATCCCCCTTTTCATAAGTGTAATCAAGCAAAGCAAATTCATACATTGACCATGTCAGACCTCCCTCTAGTCCATTTCTTCTCTGTCGAGAGATGTGTGCACCGGGTCTCTGGAGTTGTGGCTAGTCATTACACCGATGATAATTCTTCTGCTTCTCAAAGTTGTTTCTCTTTACGGCGTCATTGATTAAATTGTTCTCTTGGTCCTACTTGCTTTACTCTGCTTTCAATCGTAGAAGCCTTCTCAAGGTTCTCTAAATCCATCCTTTTCATTATCCCTTAGGGTGCAGTAATATAGAACTCTTAGTAAACATTTATTAAGTGCTAGGGATACTAGAAGAGATAAAAGAGTCTCTGCCCATAATCTGAAGGAGAAAAAAAAATAGGTAAGTAGAGAGCATTCCAGGCATGGAGGACAGCTAGAGAAAATACCTAGAGCTGAGAGATGGATGCACTGAAGAGTATGCTTTGGTGAGTAAGATACAAGAGAACTGGAAAGGAGAGGGCCAGGCAATAAAAGGCTTTCAGTGCCAAGCAGCATTGTGTATTTGATCCTGGAGGTGATAGGGAGCCACTGGAGTTTATTGAGTACAAGAGTGACCTGGTCAGACCTGTGCTTTAGGCGAATCACTGGTGGTGGAATGGAGGGGTGGGGAGAGACCCATCTGCAGTTACTGCAGTAGTCCAGGCATGAAGTGATGAGGGCCTGCATGAGGGTGAGGGCAGGGTCAGAGGAGAGAAGGGCATGTACTTGGGAGATGTTGCAGAGGTGAAATTGGCAGATTGTTGGTGCCATATTGGATGGGGCAGGGGAGGAGACATAGTAAGGAGTTCCAGGATGACACCTAGGGTGTAAACCTGAAGAACTGAGAGGATGATGGTACCCTCTGTAGTAAAAGGGAAGGTAGGATGGGGGAATATTCTGTACCATTATTCAGCCATCCCCCAGTAGGTTGGTACCCCTTTAATTTTCTGTTCTTTGGAGAACCAGGAAGTACCACTGTGATTTTGGTACCTATGGGTAATAGGATCCTGGATTTAGGGCTGGGAAAGATAATAGAAGCTATCAAATCCAGCCCCTTCATTTTATAAATGTGGGAACAGAGGCCCAGAATTCTCCAGTGCACTGGAGATGCCTTTGCCGTTTTGGTGTCTTTGGGGGGCATTGCTGGCTCCAAGGTGATATGCAGTTTGGGGGTATAATTCTATGTTGCTCTCCAGAATGGCTGGACCAGTTCATGATTCCACCAGCAGTGCATTAATGTCTTTGTCTTTCTCAGAGACCTTCCAGCCATTGCTGTTTTCCATTTTTGTCATCTTTGCCAACGTGATTGGTGTGAAGTGGAACCATAGAGTTGTTTTAATCTGCATTTCTTTTAGTGATTCGGAGCATTTTTTTCACATGATTGTTGATCCCTTATATTTCTTTTGAGAATTACCTATGTATGGTCTTGGACTGTTTTTTGGAGAATAACTCTTGTTATAGATTTGAATCCGTTCCCTATAGATTTTGACCATCAGAACTTTGTTAGAGAAACTAGATGCAAAGACTTTTCCCCAGTTAACTTTTCCTTCTAATTTTAACCATAGTGAATTTTTTTTTGTTTGTTTACAAGCTTTTCAATTTTATCTAATTAAAATTGTACATTTTATCTCCTGTGATCCTCTCTGTTTCTTGTTTGGTCACAAACTCTTCCTTTCTCTGTAGTTGAGAAAGGTATCACTTCTAATCTGTTTATGATGTGACCTTTTCTATCCAGGTCCTATATCCATTTGAAACTTCTTGTGAGATGTGGCGTGGGATTCTGGTCTAAACCTAATTTCTACCTGACTACTTTCCAGGTTCCTCAGTAATTTTTAATGACTAATGAGTCCTTACTCCTGTAGTTGGAGTCTGCTGCTGTTTTTCTTCTATTTTTTTTGAGCATCTCGTCTCTTTCAGTGATTGACTTTTTTGCTTTGTAGCCATGACAGGATGGTTGGGGTGATTACTGCCCCTCCTGGATGGCTATAACCATTTGTAAGCTGCTTCTTACATCAAGCCTACATTTGCTCTTTGGCGCTCCCACTCCCTGCCCCTACTTCTGCCCAGCCAGGACAGATCCAGTCCCTCTGCCACATTCCTAGGCCCTCCATCTGCTCCTCATAGGGCACAGACTTGCCTTTCAACATCCTGGCATCTCTCCTCCAGACATTTCCCAAAATGTATAAACCAGAACTGTTCTCTCCAGGTGGAACCAAGCAGGAGACATCCAGAGTGGGTTTCATCCCCTGATTCCTGGATAGTCTGTGTCTCTTCAGCTCCTAGTGTGTGCTCGTGAGGCCTTTCCCCATCATGGCTATCTCTTGGATGCCCTCCAGCTTTTCAGTTCTCCTAAAATATGGCTCCCAGACCTTCCTATGATGCTGTCAGTGTGGTCTCTGCAGAAGTGGTGATACCTTCAGATCCATCAGCTGCCCTTAGGGCCATTGTCCCCCTTGTGGGTGATTGCATCATTGGCAGCAGACCGTCCTGCCACCAGGGGTCTGTCCCTTACCTCCAGTCTGCTCACACAATGCTGGGGCTGGGACATGGTTCCAGTGAATATACATCAAGGACATACATGTTTTTAAACTTGAAAGAAAATTGTTTTTATTCCTGGTTCTAATCCTGACTTTATACATGGTCAGTGCTCTTCTTATGATGGAAGAACAGCAGATAAGAAATGGACTGAACTGTGGATGAAAATGAGACTTAATACGATTAGAGGGTATTTATTTGAAGACATGGCAGCCAGCCTTGACAAAATGCTGATAACAAACTCATCCCAGATTGGTGGTAATGGAATTTTATTAAAGGTGAAACCACATTCTCATCACAGAGAGATGAAACAGAAAAGTGATACAATCTCAGAATTGGAAAAGAGATATAGTTCACCCAGTCTTTGTGGGAGAAATCCCAGCTCTCCTCCAGAGACGCCTCGTAGGGACAGTCATGCCCACAAGCCTCCAATCCTTCCAGCTTCTAGCTCCAAACAGGCTTTTGTCTGGCCACTTCTGCTTTGTGGTTTGGGATTTTAGCTGTGTTTTGCTTAGGTATTTGGGGGCATCTGAAGTGTGAAGGGGTCAGGAGCTCATGCTCAGCCATAATATAGGGGCCAGAGAAATGACCCCCTCCCTACTTCCATATTCCTGACCATATTAATTGCCTAAAATAACTTCATTCTGAAGAAGGCCTTGGGGTAGCTAGGTGACACGATGGATAGAGCTCTGGCCCAGGAGGACCTGAGTTCAAATGTGACCTCAGACACTTAGCTGTGTGGCCCTGGGAAAGTCATTTAACCCTGATTGCATCACCAAAGTAAAATAAAATAAAGAAGGCCTCTGTAGTATTCACCATAATGGTAATTTATAGCTTCACGAACTTGTTAGTATGTTCAGCAGCCTTTTTCTTTTCAAAAGTAACTCACTTTTGGCCTAATGACGTTTAAGTTTCTGGTACTTGATGAGGAAACATAGCCATGAATCCCAGAATAGGCCTTGCCCTTTGCCCTTGGAATCCTGATTGTTCTCGGTTTGCGTGCAGTGGCCACTTTGGGTGGAGTCTGCTTGGAGAGAAGAAAGCCAGTGGGAGTGTTACCTAGGGGGCTTATTGGACTGGGGGATCCGGACAATGATGGAGATCATTTTTTTTTTTTTTTTATTTTTTTTTTCCTTTATTTATTTTTAGTTTACCAAACACGGTTCTACATAGTTTTGAGTTCCAGTTTTTCTCCCCTCCCTCCCCCCTCCCTCCCCAAGACGGCATGAAGTCTCATATAACTGTCATGTATAACTTCGCATTGAATTAATTTATGCTCTATTCAAGTCGTGGAGAAGAATTTTGACCAATGGAATGAATCATAAGAAAGAAGAAACAGAACCAAAAAAAAAAAAAAAACACAACAAAAAAAAAAAACCCAAAACCAAAAAAAAAAGAGAAGCAGAAAAGGCGAGCATGTAGTGTGCCTCAGTCTGTATTCAAACTTCGCAGTTCTTTCTCTGAATGAAGATAGCATTCTCTGATGGAGATCATTTACTTGGATTTTAGCAAAGCATCTGATAAAGTTCTTCTTCCTATTCTTGTGGGCATGGAACCAGAAACACTCATCTTTATGAGTTCAAATACAGCCTCAGACTCTTACTAGCCATGTGACCTTGAGCAAGTCACTTACCTCTGCCTCGGTTTCCACATCTGTAAAATGAGCTGGAGAAGGAAATGGCAAATCACTCCAGTGTCTATGCCAAGAAAACCCCAGAATGGGGCCATGGAGAGTTGGACGTGACTGAAAGCCCTGCAGAACAACAAAAACAACTATTCTTATGGGGAAAATGAAGCAAGTTGGACCCAGTAATGGTGAAATTAGATAGATCTGGTGCCTGTTGGATGTCCTGACTCAGTGATTGGTCCAGCCTCGTTGGTTTGGGAGGAGGTCTCCAGCGATGTGCCTCAGGGATCTGTGCTCTCGACATTTTTTAGCAGTGACTTGGGGAAAGGCAGAAGGGATGTCTTTACAAATTTGCAAAGCTGGGAGAGAAGGTTGAAGTAATATATGACAGATACGATCCAGAAAGACTTTGATGGGCTGGAACTGAATTCAGGGAAGACTTCTTCATTGTAAGATAAGAGAAGCAGCAATTTGTTCGAAAGAGATTTGGGGATTTGAACGACTTAGTTCAGTGGGAGTCAACTCCGTGGCGGCAGTGAAAAAAGCCAATGTTCATGGGTTGTATTGATTTTGCTTTTTTTTCTTTTTGGCTGGTGGAGAGGTGGTGCAGTGCGTGGAGTCCTGGACTTGGAGTCAGGAAGCCCTGAGGCCAAATCCTCAGATACTTACTGAGTGACCTTGGGCAAGTCACTTACCTTCTGTTTGCCTCTGTTTCTTCATCTTGATTCCTCATCCTCCTTCCCAGGGTTGTGGGGAGGGTCAAATTACACCGTGTGCAAAGTACTTTGCCGGTTCTGAAGGGCAGGATAAATGCTAGTCATCAGGAAGAATCTGGTCCTGGGCTTTAATCAGTAAGGAAGAGAGCTCTCTATCCTGATGGAGCTCAGCAGCCCCTCTGAGCTGTGGCTTAACAATGGACAGCTGCCTGAGGCACTGAGAGGTTAAACACTTTCATGGTCACCTGAATGACCATCCTGAGTGACCCTCAGAGCATGGCCTTGAAGCCAGGGCTTCCTCACTCTGAGGCTGGTCCTCCATCCACTGCGCAGCCCTGCCTTTCTAAGAGACAAGCCTGGCATCCAGGAATGAGAAGGTCACCGTCTCTCAGATTACTGTCCCCGTCTTGTATTTGTGGACACATTTTAGCAAGTCCAACCATAGGAAGGCAAAGCAGAATGGTGCTGGGCCTCTGCCATATGAGAATCAGTTGGAGGAGCTGGGGATTGTTTAGCTTGGAGAAGAGAAGCCTGGGCAGGTGTGGAGGGGATAACTGTCCAGATATCTGAAATGCTGTCATGAGGGAGGGGAGCTAGCCATCCTTGGCTTAACTCCATAGGGTAGAATTAACATCAGGGCTTGGAATTACAAAGAGGAAAATTCAGGTTTGAAGTCAGGAAAAACTTAACAATTAGAGCTGCCCCGCCATTGAGAATCACCTTTTCCAGGATGTTAAAACCTCTTCATTTTCCATTTGCTACTACAAAGCTTTTTTTTTTTATTCTCATTAAGAGGTATGTTTTTTTATTTTTCTAAGCATATTTTTAAAGCATATTTTTTAAAAATTTATTTAATATATTAAGTTTTCAGCATTGATTTTCACAAGAGTTTGAATTACAAATTTTCTCCCCTTTTCTACCCTCCCACCCACTCCAAGATGGCATATACTAGTTGCCCCATTCCCCAGTCAGCCCTCTCTTCTGTCACCCCACTCCCCTCCCATCCCCTTTTCCCTTCCTTTCTTGTAGGGCAAGATAATATTGCCTGTGCATCTTATTTCCTAGTTGCATGCAAAATCTTTTTTATTTTGAGCATCTGTTTTTAAAACTTTGAGTTCCAAATTCTCTCCCCTCTTCCCTCCCCATCCACCCTCCCTAAGAAGGCAAGCAATTCAACATAGGCCACATGCGTATCATTATGTAAAACCCTTACACAGTAGTCATGTTGTGAAAGACTAAATATATATTTGCTCCTTCCTAACCTATCCCCCTTTATTGAATTTTCCCCCTTAACCCTGTCCCTTTTTGAAAGTGTTTGTTTTTGATTACCTCCTCCCCCTATCTGCCCTCCCTTCTATCATCCCCCCTTTTTTATCTTCTTCCTTCTTTCCTGTGGGGTAAGAAACCCAATTGAATGTGTATGTTATTCCCTCCTCAGTTCAAATCTGATGAGAGCAAGATTCACTCATTCCCCCTCACCTGCCCCCTTTTCCTTCCCAACAGAACTGCTTTTCCTTGCCACTTTTATGGGACATAATTTACCCCATTCTGTCTCTCCCTTTCTTTCTCTCTTCAATATATTCCTCTCTCATCCCTTAATTTGATTTTATTTTTTTAGATACCATCCCTTCATATTCAACTCAACCTGTGCCCTCTGTCTATAAATATATACGCATACATACATATATACATACACACACATATATATATCTATATCTACATCTATCTATCTATCTATCTATCTATCTATATGCATATTCCCTTCAGCTACCCTAATAACGAGGTCTCATGAATCATACACATCATCTTTCCATGTAGGAATGTAAACAAAACTTTAGTAAGTCCCTTGCAATTTCTTTTTCTTGTTCTTTTTCTTGATTACCTTTTCATGCTTCTTTTGATTCTTGTGTTTGAAAGTCAAATTTTCTATTCAGCTCTGGTCTTTTCATGAGAAAGCTTGAAAGTCCTCTGTTTTATTGAAAATCCATATTTTGCCTTGGAGCATGATACTCAGTTTTGCTGGGTAGATGATTCTTGGTTTTAATCCTAGCTCCAGTGACCTCCAGAATATTGTATTCCAAGCCCTTCGATCCCTTAATGTAGAAGCTGCTAGATCTTGTGTTATTTTGATTGTGTTTCCACAGTACTCAAATTGTTTCTTTCTGGCTGCTTGTAGTATTTTCTCCTTGATCTGGGACCTCTGGAATTTGGCAACAATATTCCTAGCAGTTTTCTTTTTGGGATCTATTTGAGGAGGCGATTGGTGGATTCTTTCAATTTCTATTTTACCCTCTGGCTCTAGAATATCAGGGCAGTTCTCCTTGATAATTTCTTGAAAGATGATATCTAGGCTCTTTTTTTGATCAAGGCTTTCAGGTAGTCCAATAATTTTTAAATTTTCCCTCCTGGATCTATTTTCCAGGTCAGTGGTTTTTCCAATGAGATATTTCACATTGTCTTCCATTTTTTTCATTCCTTTGGTTCTGTTTTATAATATCTTGATTTCTCATCAAGTCACTAGCTTCCACTTGCTCCAATCTAATTTTTAAGGTAGTATTTTCTTGAGGGGTCTTTTGGACCTCCTTTTCCATTTGACTGATTCTGCCTTTCAAGGCATTCTTCTCCTCATTGGCTTATTGGAGCTCTTTTGCCATTTGAGTTAGTCTATTTTTAAGGTGTTATTTTCCTCAGCATTTTTTTTTTTGGTCTCCTTTAGCAAGTCCTTGACTTGTTTTTCGTGGTTTTCTTGTCACTCTCATTTCTCTTCCCAATTTTTCCTTTACTTCTCTAACTTGCTTTTCTAAATCCTTTTTGAGCTCTTCCATTGCCTGAGACCAGTTCATGTTTTTCTTGGAGGCTTTTGATGTAGGCACTTTGACTTTGTTGACTTCTGGCTGTGTGTTTTGGTCTTCTTTGTCACCAAAGAAAGATTCCAAAGTCTGTGTCTGAATCTGAGTCTGTTTTTGCTGCCTGGCTATGTTCCCAGGCAACTGCTTGATCCTTGCGTTTTTCAGCGGGCTATAAATGCTTGTAGAGTAGAGTGTACTTTGTTCCAAGCTTGAGGGGCTGCGCTGTTGTTTTCAGAGCTATTTTTGTACAGCCAGCTCTGCCACACCAGCACTCCTCTTCCCCCAAGAACAGCCATCCTGGACTGCAACTCAAATCTTAAGCAGGCTCTTCACTCCTGCTGGGATCCTCCACTTAATTCCTTCCACCAGGTGGGCCTGGGGCCTGAAGCAACTGCAGCTGTAGTTCTGTAGCTGCACTTCCCCCGCTGCCCCTGGGGCAGTGGCAGAAGGGGGAACTCCTTCACTCTTTCCCCCCCAGCTTTTCCCACTAACCTTCTCTGTTGTCTTTGGTGTTTGTGGGTTGAGAAGTTTGGTAACTGCCACAGCTCACTGATCCAGGGCCTAGGGCCTGTTCTGCCTGGCTTCCGGTCTGGTTGGTCCTGGTGCGGCTCACGCTGGGCTCTGCTCCCTCCGCTTCCAGCTCTGTGCGCGATAGAACTTAACCAGCGACCATCCAGGCTGTCCTGGGCTGGAGCCCTGCTTCCCTCTGTTATTTCGTGGGTTCTGCAGTTCTAGAATTTGTTCAGAGCCATTTTTAATAGGTTTTTGGAGGGACTTGGGGGGGAGCTTATGCAAGTCCCTGCTTTCCAGCTGCCATCTTGGCTCCGCCCCCTTGAATAAGGGCTACAAAGCTATCCACTAGTTATTTCTAGGGCAGGTGCTGGGTTAGGACTAATATTTACCAGTGTTTCCCTACAGTGTGTGTTGGGCCTACCCCTCCTTTCCTTCTTTTAGGGGGATTAGTTTTCCTCCAAAGGAGACAAAGCAGCTGATGGGACCTGACAGAGCTGTGCTTTCCTGACACAGTCATCCAAGGGAATTGTGAAACAGCCTGACCATGTGGGGTCAGGGCTCCTTTGACTTGATGGATTTCTGAAGACCACCTAAGTCATCTTTCCCATCAGCAGATGAGGAGGCTGGGTCTAGATAAGCTAAGTGCTACCATAGTTTTATCATGTGTCTGTGCCATGATAGGGCTAAGGGAACCTCTTGTGCTTAACTGTTCAGATACTCGTGTCCCTCAACATTGAACCGGAATGAAGACTGTGCTGGTATTAGGCCCGCCTCAAACACTCACTAAGGGTCTTTTCTCAAGTTAACTTTTCTATGTGGTTTATGTTTTGTCCAGACTGGTCTAATGTAAAATAGATGGTCTTTATAACTAGGGTGGGGTGCTTCGGAAGATGAGGGTGGCTCCCTTTTGTTGGAGGGCTTTGAGCTGAGGCTGGTGAGCAGTTGTTGGGGGGTTATACGAGATGCCTCGGAGGTCTCTTCCCACTCTGATCCCGAGTCCATGATCACTCCTGCTCTGGCTCCATCTTATAATCCTTATACACGTTCCCCACCTAGGTCGGTGACCCTCTGCTAACTGACTGACATTTTAAATGTAACAGCGGCACTTGGCCATTGGAGGGCTAGTCCTGAGAGCATGCCCAGGAGCCATGTGGGCCCTAGGAGGCTGACTGCTGAGGGGCCAGCTTCCTGTTGTGGTGCATTTTCTCAATGCCAGTCACTAGTGCCTAGTGCCCCGATGTCCTTGGTCATTCCTCAGTAACATTTAACCGGTGGATATTTCCTCAGTATCGTCCATAAGCAGTTAGCCTCAGTTAACTTTTAGAAAGACATACATACTAAAAAAAATATGACCAGAAGCAAAGTATAAAAACCTGTCCCTGAACTGGGTTACACTCTCAGCCCCTAATGAGAATGGGCCCAAACTGGGCTGGCTGCTCGCCTTCGAGTGGCGGTGAGGGGGTGATGGGTGCATGAGTTGACCCCTTCTTTGTAGGATGCAGCATCTTGGCTGCTTGCACTCCAGTGTCTCTTCCAAACTTTTGAGGTTTTACTAGTCCCCTTCACCAAAGGAAGAAAGACTAACAGAAGGAGGCAGGCCCAGTCCCAGACAGCCATTCCTGGGAGACCAGGCCGTCACAGGTTTCATGATCAACGTGTAGGAAAGAGAATGAGTTTCTCTGTTGGAACCTTTTGTCTGGATGCTTAGTTCTGGCTTGGTAGCCAGTTCAAAAGCTTTTCTTCTCCCCAGAGTCCTGGGACAGAAAATACACAGTCATGATACCTGTGCGTTGTCTGAGTCGGAGGCAGGGTCCTGACTATCCATTTCTAGAAGTTAGCACATTAAGCCCCCATGTGGGTTGGCAGGAGGCAGGGCCCTGTACTTGGACCCCATGTTCCGGCCCTGCCTCCACTTCAGTCAGATGGTAGCTCCCCAGTTTAGAGGATACAGTGTGTAAGCACAGATTACAAAGCTTCAGATAGGACTTCAGGAATTTAATCAGGCTTCCACCCCAACTTGTGACTCGTTGGTCTCTTGGGGCCCTGACGACATTCAGGTCTCAAACCTTGGCAGACCTCCTGGCCTCCTTCACTACTCCCAGACCAAATAAGCAGTTTGGGGGCACATCCACAACCAAAATGGGTTTGCCAAAGAGGGAAGAACAAACAGGATTCTTGTACACCAGCCATTCCCCCCAAATGGCCGTTTGTTCCCTCAAAGTGACATAGCATTGAAATTGACATAAATTTCTAAAGTATTAGGTGTATTTTTGTAATTAGAAAATCTAGTTTTAATGAGACTCCTTGTTAAAGAAAACCACGTCTTCACCATGAAAACAAGTTTTAATTAATCTCTAAAAGTGAATTACAATCTATTCCAAGCACTTATCTCTGTTAATCGTTACCTACCTCATTAGAGAAGATTATCCAAAAAGTACTATCCCTATGGTCAAATTAGACTTTAAAAGCTTAATTAAGCCACAATTTAAATATGAAATCTAATTCCTGTTTTAATTTTTTAATTAAAATCAGTTTCCTTAGATTTGATAACTGGTTCTTGTTATCAACATGCAGCACAAACTATTTGATTTCCAAATAGAAATGACTTGATTCTGCTATGCAGATAAATTGGTTTTCTCAGCACAAATTTCCAATATTTATTTCTGGAAACGTATGTGGGTTGAAATAGCTTTTTGATGCATCTAGTAAATTGAAGGAATTATTCAATTCAACAGAACCTGTCATTTCATAGATAAGTGCCATGTATTGAGAGTGATTGTTCAACTTTGAAAATCTGTGTTTCAATAGATTTTAGAATGCTTAGGGGATTGCCACCACCTCTCCCATATTTATAACACTAGAATTCTGGACATTTATTAGGAATATTAAGGAATTAATCCACAGGGAGCCCAAGCATAGAAGGGCAAGACTGGCTCAAGAGTCCAGGGAGAGGCGATATTACCAAGGATAGACATGGGGAACCTGCAGTCTTGAGGCCACATGTAACCTGCTAGGTCCTCAAGTGCAGCCCTTTGTTCTGTGAAGCTTGGATTTAGTTGAAGGGCCACACTCAAGGACCTAGAAGGCCATGTGTGACCTTGAGGCCACAGGTTCCACACCCCTGAACTAGGCCTAACAGGAGGCTTCTGGTCAGACCGTGCTTTCTTTGAAATAAGAAGTGAAATCCCCCCTTTCCCATTAGTATGTAGTGGTGAGTGGGGGAGGGGGAGGAGAGGGGAAAGGCCTCTCTTCCCTAGAGACTTGGGCCCCAGCTTTGCCATTCACTGGGTGACTTTGAATGAGTCATTTCACCTCTCCTATGAGTGTGGCATGAAGAGGCAGAAGGGACCTAGAAATCACTTATTCCAATCCATCATTTTATTTTTTTAAATGCATAGCACAGCAGAAATACCCTTCAATTTTTTTTTTGTTTCCACTCACTACCTCATGCCAACTAAGCAAATAACCTTCCCACCCAAACCCCCCAAGCCCTCAACACATCATTATACCATTGGCCAAAACAAACCCACCTAAGCCATGTTCTCCTGCATTCTAAGCTCATCATCTTTCTTTCTTTCTTCTTCTTTTTTTATTTTTTGCTTTTTTTTTGGCAGGGCAATTGGGGTTAAGTGACTTGCCCAAGGTCACACAGCTAAAAATGTGTCAAGTGTCTGAAGTCTGACTTGAACTCAGGTCCCCCTGACTCCAGGGCTGGTGCTTTACTCACTGCGCCACCTAGCTGCCCCTAGCTCATCATCTTTCTGTCAGGGGTGTGGAGGGTTTCATCTTTGACTCATGCCAACTCCATCCTTTGAGAAAGGAGACCCAAAGGTAGGAAAAACCAGTGCCAGGACTTGACCTGGTTCTGTGCCTATCAGTAGGCTTTTCCCAACTCCTCCTGCCAGCCTGTGGCCCATTGGGAAAAGCTTTCCTTTCTCCGGCCTTCCTGAGCCTGTTTAGTTTTTGGAAAACCAGGGGGATTGGGCTTAATGACGCCTTTGGTTCCTACCTCTTCTCACCTTCTGTGGTTGTTCATATCACTTGCAATCACATCAATCAATTAACAAGTATTTATTAAGCTCCTACAATGTGCCAGGCACTGTGCTAAGTGCTGGGGATCCAAAGAATGACAAAAGAGAGTCTCTACCCTCAACACTCAAGGTGGAGAAATACACGAAGAGTATTTTGTGGCACATTCACACTGATTATGGACTGGGTGGTCGGTTGGTTGGGTAGGACGTGGTACCAGGTCATCACCCCCAGCTTCAGCTTTGCCACCCTCTTGCCACAGACTGGGTCCTCTTGACTCTGGCTGGCTGTCACGGAAATGACCCATGGAGGGTGGATGGATTAACAACGGTCCTTGGTACTTGGGGAGACATGGTTCAAATGCACTAGCCCTGGGCAGCCTGGGCTGTGCAGTGTACCACTTGAGCTGGGTATTTTCCTTTCTCCTCATGGGGACATTTTGACTTTTGGCCTGGAGGCATAAGATGCTACTCAGTTTGTTACTGGGGCAATTCATTCAGGAGGTACCACTTTGCTCAACTCTGTGTCAGAGCATTAGGGCTTTAGAAGAGAGGTGGCACCTCATGGGGCAGCACCAAGGTAGGACCAGCAGCTACCTGCTGACAATTCTGTCATTCATCTTTTGGTGGAGGCTGCCTCTGTGTGGTGGAGTACTGCACTGATGACTCAGGGTGCCCATCTCCCCTCTCCCTCTCCCTTCTCTCTTCTCCCCTCTCCCTTCTCCCTTCTCCCCTCTCCCTTCTCCCCTCTCCCTTCTCTCTTCTCCCTTTTCCTTTCTCCCCTCTCTCTCCTCCCTTCTCCTGTCTCCTGTCTCCCCTCTCCCTTCTTCTGTTTCCTCTCTCCCCTGTCCCTTCTCCCCTCTCCCCTCTCCCCTCTCTCTTCTCCCATCTCCCTTCTCCTGTCTTCTCTCTCCATTCTCTCTCTTCTCTCCCTTCTCTCTTCTCCCTTCTCCCCTCTTTCCTCTCCCCTCCCCCTTCTCTCTCCCTTCTCCCTTCTCCCCTCTCCCTTCTCCGCTCTCCCTTTTTCCTGTTCTCCTCTCCCTTCTCCCCTCTCCCTTCTCTCTTCTCCCTTTTCTCTTCTCCCCTCTCTCTCCTACCTTCTCCCCTCTCCCCTCTCCCTTCTCTCTTCTCCCCTCTCCCTTCTCCCTTCTCCCCTCTCCCTTCTCCCTTATCCTCTCTCCCCTCTCTCTTCTCCCTTCTTCTGTTTCCTCTCTCCCCTGTCCCTTTTCCCCTCTCCCCTCTCTCTTCTCCCCTCTCCCTTCTCTCCTCTCCCCTCTCCCTTCTTTCTTCTCCTCTTTCCCTTCTCTTCTTTCCCTCTCCGTTCTCCCCTTCCCCTCTTTCCTCTCCCCTCTCCCTTCTCTCCTCTCCCCTCTCCATTTTCCTTTTCTCTTCTCCCTTCTCCCCTCTCTTATCCTTTCTCCCTTCTCCCCCAGTTCTGTTATAGAGAGGTCACAGGATATAGGCATGGGAAAGACCTTGGACATCAGCTAGGCCAACCATCTCATTTTACTGTTGGGAATTTACTGAAATGTCACTCAAGTGCTAAAGGAGCCAGTCTGAGGTCTGAAGCCAGATCTCCTGACTCCCAGTCTAAGCTTTTCCCTATAGATTACACGTCCATGTGGCTGCTACCAAAGGGGCTTTGCAGAATTTGGCTTGGGCGTGGTCCATGGTGCCCACATACCAAGGAGTTCCCTGTAGAGCAGGACAGGAGAACCCAGTGACCAGAGGAAGAACAGGTTTTTTTCTAATTCTGGATTATGGGATTTATGGAAATCCTGGGATAAGAATTATACTGGGTGAGAAAGCTCAAACAGGTCCCCTTTCTTGTTGGTGGAACCCTAACCCTGTTGCCTACAGCATCAAATAGAAAATCCTCTGGCTTTGAAAGCCCTTCAGAGCCTGGTCCCTTCCTACCTTTCCAATTTCTTTTGATACCTCATTCACCCCCACACACTCCATAGTCTAGTTTCTATTCAGGACGTTTTCATTGTCCCTTGGCATGGGATGCTCTCTACCTCTTCATCTGCACCTCCCCTCTTCCTTGGTTTCCCCCAAGTACAAGCTAAAGTACCTCCTCCTATAGGAAGCCTTTACCAAGCCCGCTTAATTCCAGTGCCTTCTCTCTGTTGGTTCTCTCCAATTTCTCCTGTTACGTAGATCTGCTCGGTCAACTGCATCGTGCCCCACCCAGGATGTTCTGGTCTCCTGAAATCTCACCTGTCAGGCTGATTGTCACAGTTTTTGATACTCACCAGCTTCTCAACTCTATCTTCTCTCCCCTCTGAGGGGAGGGCTGGAGGGTGGAGCATAGACTCCTCTCAAACCTCCCTTTGGAGAGGGCAGCGTCTGGACTTTCCAGCTAACCTTCCACTTTACCTCAATGGCTCTGCTTGGTTTTGACTCTATGGAGCATCCTCCCTCTGATCACCAGGTATTCCTTAGTGCCTCCTCCAGCCCTTAACTTCCTTGTGTGTTTTTTGTTACCTCCTTGAAGGCAGGGACTGTCTTGTGCCTTTCTTTTTATCTTGTGTGCTCAGCACAGTGCTTGGCACATAATACACAATAAATGTTAGTTGTGTGCCTGGAGGATCTGACCTGTCCATCCAGGTAAGGACTGAGAATGTGAGAATCCTTCATTGGCCAAGAACAGTATCTCCTAGGAGGCCCTCACACTTCAGTGTGGGCTGAGGGTGAGCATTAGGCCCCACCCAGTGCTCGAATCCCACATCCTGCAGGATCCTTCTGTGGCAGAGACAGTTCCCAGGACAGCTCCTTTTTTCTTTGCCCTCACACTGAGATTCAGAGTACCAGAGCTTCCCAACCCACAGAAAGCTCATTGTTTTTATGTAAGTCAACTTGGTCAGACCTTTGGCCTCAGAGAGATGCCCTTAGTTGGAGTCAATCTATTCTAGGCACTTGTTTCATTTTCCCTCAATGTGACATCATGAAACAGAGGACGTTGCATTTTCTTCAACCAGGGCAGTGGTGCACAAGCTTTGGCATATTCTACCAAGTTGGGAAGGTTTCCAGTAAAGCCCAGGGTCTCAGCCAAAGTTTGCCCCCAGGCAGCCCACAAAGGCCATGGCTTAGACACACCATGGCTAAGTGGGAGAGTGACCGTGGTCTGTATTGGCGAAGGGTGAAGTGCTAGTTCTGAAGTCTTTGAAGCATTTAAGGGAAGGATGTGTTGGTCACTTGAGATGTGTGGCTGACAGCCACTGTCCAGGGCCACCCACCCAACAACATAAACAGATTACATGACAATATGATGCTCGGTGAAGCAACATGGCAGGGAACTGTCAGTCCATCTAAATACTGCCTTGGTAAGTTCACGTGTGCATCGTCAGTAACGTGGCCATGGTAAGCAGACAGATAATTAAGGGAGTCAATGGCACGCTGCTAGGCTCTAACCATTGGAACATTGCTGGCCAGCTCATCTGGGCCTCAAATACCTGAAATTACAGTGGAATTTTGGAATGTTATGGTGGAGTTTGGCTCTCGTGTTAACAGTATCATTGCAAAATCATCTCATTTGGGACAGTATTAAGGAGGACTTACCTTGATGGATATTTATAATGTGTAAAACCACGTATTTTGAGAGTAAGCTCAAATAGAGTTGATAACAGCTGACATTCAAGTTTACTTTTTTTTTTAACCTATTTAGCTCCTTTGACACTCAAAATAACCCTGTGGGGGTGGTGAGTATGGGTGTTATCCCCATGTTACAGATGAAGAAACTGAAACACTTAACCGAGTAGTTGAGTGATGCCCCCATGGTCACCCAGCCCATCTAGCCACTACTCTACCAAGCGGCTTCTTGAAACAGTGCATGCCCATGATGATACACAATGCTTCATTCTCTTGCTTTCTGACAATGAATTAGTGGATCCACCCTTTTTCCGTAACAGAAAGGGGGTAGGTACCTGTGTGCAGATGGACAAAGTGGAAGGAAGTGGCGAGTCTGAGTTGACCTGCCTTATCTTTGGTCCCAAGTCCTGGTGACATCTTCTCTTCCCCCATAGGATAAGTTGGGGAGAGACGTCTTGGCAATAAGTGAGCTCGGATTTCTATTGGCTTCAAGGTTTGCAAAAATGCTTTTCCTTCAGCAGCCCTGAGAGGAAAGGAGCAAAATACTAAAATTCGCAGTTTTACAAAGCACTTCACAGCCATCACACATGCCAAGTGTGGGCACTTTGACAGAAGGGATAGTTTGCTTTTTTCATGCCCTCAATGCCTGGTCCATAGCAGGTGCCTAATGAAGGGATAGTTGGCTTTTTTTTTTTTCATGCCCTCGATGCCTGGTCCATAGTAGGTGCCTAAGGAATGATTGTTGATTCGTTGATACGCTCATCTGAGCTTTACAACCTGTGATCTGGGCAATGCAGTGCTATTGACATTTTATCAGAAGAGACCGAGACTCACGTCAAGTGCCTTGCCCTGCTCACACAGCTAGTAGATGTCCGAAGTGGGATCCAATTGTGGCTTGTTCTGAGCCGCCGTTCATCGCACGTCCAGCACCCTGGCCACTTCTCGGGTGCTCCCTTTGCACAGAGAAGCCATGAATGACACAGCTCTCCTGACACTCACCCACCCATATTTCAGGTGAGGCTCAGAGATGGGAAGCCATTCACCCATGGTTACCCAGCTGGTGTCAGATCTCCAGGCTCCAGATCTATGATTCACTTTTCTCTCTGCTTTCTTTGCTTCCCCAGCGAATAGCTGTGAATGGCTCGACTTTGTTTTGGGAGAGGGAGGGAGATCATCGGCAAACCCTCTGAGTCTTTGAGGGTTCTGTCCAGGTGTCAGGAATCACGGAACCACTGACTGAAGCTAGAAGGGAGGTCCAAAACCTTCTCTCGCATTAGTATTCCCCAACCCACCCTATGCAGCAAAACAGTAATGCTATCTGAATACAGGCACCCTGCCACTCCAATGTACCTGCTGGGATCCTTGGATAAGCAGAGATCTCAAGCCTGGGGTACATTAGGGGAGAGGAGGAGGAGAGGGAAGTGGAGGAGAGAGGGGAAGGTGAAGAAGAGAGGGAAGAGGAGGAATGAAGGAGGAGAAAAGGGTCTCAATATGTCCCAAATTAGCATTTACGTAACACTTTAAGTTTTGTTAGGTGCTAGGTGCTACAATTATTATCTCTTCTGAGTCTCACAACAACTTTGTGAGGTAGGTTCTGTTAATATCCCATTTTACAGATGAGGAAACTGAGGCAAAGAGTGGTTAAGTGACTTGCCCAGGATCACACAGCTAGTGTCCAAAATAGGATTTGAACTCAAGCCTCCCTGATTCCAAATCCTGCTTTCTATCCACTTTGCCCCTTTGAACTCATTCTCTTTCCTTCTAAAAGTATCTCTCCTTCATAACCTCCATGTATCTGTCAAAGGCCCCTCCACCTTTTGGCTTTCCAGGGTTTTAGCCCAGGAGTGCCCCTTGACTCTTTCTCCTCCTGTCTGATGCTGTCTCTTCTATCTCCATAGGGTTTCTCCCTTCCATTCTCTTCTCCTCACTCACTGAGGCCGTGCTCATCCAGCACCTTTTCACCTCTTGCTTAGACTACTGCAGTAGCTGTCTGTTAGTCTCCCTGCCCCCTTTACTGTCTTTCTCAAGTCTGTCCTGACTGCTGCCAAAAAATATTCCTAATGTGCCATTCTGGCCATGCCACTCTCCTGCTTGGGGAGCTCAGTGCGTCCCTCTGGCTTCCAGGAGAACAGACAAATGACTCCATTTGACACTTCAAGCCCTTTGCCATCTGGCTGGGCCCTGTGTTTCCAGACAACTTTCCCAGTACCTCTCAGCCATGAGGCATGGACTACTTGCTGCTCCATATACATGTCATTTCATCTTCTGGCTCCAAGCCATTGTGAACTTGCCCCAGGCTTCCCCTCCTTCCCCTCCACCTCTTGCAACCTTTCCTCTTTCAAGGCTCAGTGTGTGTCCTCTCCTCCAGGAGGGATGCCCTTCCATCCCCCCCGCCCCACCCCAGCTCTGAGGGCCATTCCTGAAATGATATTGCATTTACTTTTCACATACTTTGCACTTGCTAATCTGGGGACATCCTGTATCCTTCTAGTAGAATATAAGCTCCTTGATGGCAAGGCCTATTTTTATTTTGGTCTTTATATCCTCAGCACTTCTAACAGTGTCTCACACACTGTAGGATAGGGATAGGAGTTGAACCTGTGATTTCATTGATATGGGGAGCTCCCAAGTAAGGAAACTCCCTCTACCCATTTGGGTCAGCACTTTCTTTACAACTTACTTGTTAAGTGACTTCCTCAGGGTCATACAGCCATTCTGTGTCACAAGCAGGACTTGAATCCAGGTCTTCCTCGTCCAGCATCCAGCTTTCTATCCACTTGGCCATTAAATACCTCTGAGAGGTATTTAATAAATTCATTTCAATTCAGAATTGAATTCCTCGATCAGCACCTGTGTTCCAGACCCTGGATTCCATGCCAGTGATGCCTTTTCCATATTTTTAGCATCTGGGGTTCATCAGCAGTAGCCTTTACTCCCAAGATGGTTTTTGAGAATTGTTGTGGCCCAAAGCATTTTCTACCCTGTGATCACTCTCTGCTGGGACCTTGGATGACAGATGGCAGTTATCGTTACCAAGCCCACATCTAAAACTTTTATAGCCTGGGATGGCCAGAAGCCATACCTGGAGCAGAGACTTCAACAAGGCAAATGTCAACAAGCCTTAGCATTTATTACTTTACAAAATGTGATATTTTCACTGAACAATACATATTTTCTCTTGTTCCTACTACTCTTTTTGGGGGGGCTTATAGTAAATATGTATAGTCAAACAAAACACATTTTCTTATTAACCATATCCAAAAAATGGGTGCCTCATTCTGCCTATTAGGGCAGCTAGGTGAGCCCAGTGGGTAGAGCGCTGGGCCTGGAGTCAGGGAGACTCATCTTCATTAGTTAAAATCTGGCCTTAGACACTTATTAGCTATGTGACCCTGGGCAAGTCACTTAACCCTGTTTACCTCAGTTTCCTCATCTGTAAAATGATCTGAAGAAGAAAATGGCAGATCACTCCAGTATCTTTGCCAAGAAAACCCCAAACCAAGAGTCAGACACCACTGAAAAATGAACAACAGCAACATTCTGCCTATTCGTCCATCACCTCTCTGTCAGATCATGGGCAGCATTCTTTATCATATGACCTCTGGGATAGTGGTTGGTTATTGTGCTGATCAGATCAACAACCAGTGCCTGCTATGTGCCAGGCCTTCAAGAAAGGTCAGTACCAGAGGAGACGTCTAGTGAAGGGCTGGGTCTACAAAAATGAAAAATGAAATCGTTCCTTCCCTCAGGAGGCTTACAACTAAGTGGAACTTGGGGTGGAGAAGATGAGGACATACAAATACAGGGTGGGGCAGAGGAGAGAATTTAGACAAAGTCTTAGAAGTTGATTTGAGGAGAAAGAGAATATTTGCACCTGAGGAGCTCAAGGAAGGCTTCTCGGAGGAGCCTAGGCTGGGCCTTGAAGGAAAAGATGGATTCCAAGAGTGGAGAGATGAGAGACTACATTCTGGAGCAGGGCCTGTGTGAATACCTGGAGTTGGAAGAGTGCAGCTCAGTGATACCAGGGGAATCATTACTAGTATATTGTAGCCAGAATAGAGAGGCCATAAATGAGGCTTGATGGGAGATTGTGTAAAACAAGGTTGGGAAGAAAGGTTTGAGCCAGACGGTGGAAAGACTTGAATGCCAGCCTAAGGAGCTTGTGTATCCCTATGAACAGTTGCTTTGCAATCCTTTCCTGGCTTTGCAAAAACAAGGGTCAGGTATTAGATTTAAGATTGCCTACAGGAAATAAATAAGGGAAGTGTAATACCAAATATAGTAATATACAATTAAAAGTGGCAAAATGGCATGGCTGGCCTTGAAGCCGGGAAGACCTGGGTTCAAATCCCACCTATGATACATACTAGCAATGGGCAGATTACTGATTCTCAATGCTCCCAGGCTGCTTTCAAAGTCTATAACTTTCTGAAGAGTTGCTGATCCCCTTTGGATCACAGATGATGAGCTGGATAGGTTCTCAGAGGCTATCCAGTCCACCCTCATTTTATAGGTGAAGAAACTACAAAGTCACTTAACTGAGGTTGTTACAACCTCAAGGGTCACCTTGGCAGTGGCCTCTGGGAGGAATGCATGCAGGGAGGAAATCACAGGTCTGGGCCTGAATAAATGCAAACATGGAGACTTTCACAGGCAAGCAGACTATTCAGGCGGAGCCTCCCTTATTGGGATCAATGTGTGATAATTGATCACTTTGGAAACAAACATGTTGAAGTAAAAATGAAACCAAAGACAAGATCTATCCTGGGATCAAAGGATTTGGAAGAAGCATATGCTCATAGGGCTGGAAATGGAAGTGAGAAGCAGAGGTCAGGGAGTTGAACTGCACCTTTTATCGAAGGAAATTGGGTTTCAGGGAGAAAAAGCAATTTGTCCAAGATCATAGAATCAGGGAAGGGATTGGACCCATGTCCAGTCATTCCAGAGTCAGTGCTTAACCCTGTCCTAGTCTGCCTCCCAGAGCTCCCTTATACAGATAGGGAAACTAAGGCCCCAAGGCATCCTTCTGGGTCAAATACAAGTTTCTTGAAGGTAGGGACTCTTGTTAATATCTTCATATCCCCATCATTTAGCAGAGTGCCTGGCAAATAGTACTTAATAAATGTTTGTTGACTTGTTGCACTGAACATTAACCTCCTCTGTGTTTATCTGTAGTTTGTGGATTTTGGGTAATTTCTCTGTTCTCAATGCCAGTCACAGGCCACTTCCCACCTTCTTATTTTGCCTTCCTTGGGAGTGGGCTTGGGGATGACATTAGACAGTGGGTGGGGCAACACTATTCCCTGCGCACTTTTGTACTAATGTTGACTGAATCACTTTCATGATCGGTTTTAGTCAGGAACAAATAACAAGGACGGTGAGCATTAGCTGTCAGTGTGGCGCCTTAGTTCGCTAAAAAGTTCCGAGCAAAGGAAAGTTGACTAAAAATGTAGGTAAATGGGGCTAAAGGCTCCCTTCCACTTGAGTTAAACAAATGTGAACCGGTGGCGACAGTGATGCTCGATGTCCGCCGGAGGGAGCCGTACACCGCACTAACGGACGCAGCAGCCGAGCAATCTTAGCCCTGACCAACACTAGGTGGCAGGAAAGCGCCGCCAGTCGAAGCCCCAGCCTCCTCCCGTCTGTCCAAAGCAAGGAGCCCGTTTCAGGACCAGGGAGAGCTCCCCGCCCACACAGCCCTATGCGTGCTGGCGCCTGCCCCAGGCCACCTAGCTGTGAGAGCCGGTGTGAGAGACCTCTCGGCTGAGGTTCCCTCCCTCCCTTGCCCTCTCCGCATGTCCAAGCCTGCATCTTTTAGAATTCTTTCTCTTGTCTGGGCAGCTAAGGTTCAGAAACTAGACGCTTTTAGTGGGCCGGCTCCCTGTCATCTCCTGCCACTGGGGGCAAAAAAGTAGAGGATGGGATGGACCCTCACATTTATTTTCCCCTTTGAAGAATTTCTTTGGTCTTGTCTTTTGACAACCTCCTATTTAGATTCATTGACTCACACAGTCTGTTTAGAGCCGGAAGAGACTTGAGAGGTTATCAGGGCCAAACGCTTTATTTTGCGTATTTGGAAACTGAGGTCCCAGAGGGCTCAAGATCACAAACCAATTAGGGCCAGAAGTGAGACCGGAACCCAGGGCTCCTGACTCCTAAACTAGTGCTCTGTCTACAACTTGTAAAGTTTGCCGTGTGTGTGTGTGTGTGTGCGCGCGCGCTTTGAAGAGGTGAGTTTTGATTTTTGTCACACAATCACATTTCTGTTCCTTATTAACTATCCTTCTCTGGTTTACACAGAGAGGCAAAGACAGACTTCTGTGCATAGTGAGGTGTCCAGTCTCTGTTCTGTTAGTTTTACTCCCAAACTGTCAGTTCCTCCAGGAAAAGGGCTGCATTGTATCTATGGCTGTGTCTCTTTAATCTGCCTCACCCCTGCCCTTTGACCCAGTTTACATATTGTACACTGCATAAAGATCATAAATGTAGAGCTGTAAGGGACCCTAGAAATCTAGCTCATTCATGTTACATATGAGGAAACTGAGGCACAGGGAGATGGAGTGATTTTCCCAAAGTCACAAATCTAGGATGTAACATAACTTAGGTTCTAATGAAGGCTTCTGACATCAAATCCAGTGCCCTTAGGATCTGCAAGGGCCCTAAAGGTCATCTAGTCCAATCAATCAACCAACCAAGCAAGCAAAGAGTCCACACCAATTTACTAAGCTTACCCAAAGACAAAAGTGAGATGGTCCCTGTCCTCAAGGACTGTTAATAAATGCTGTTTGATTAACTTTCTTATGTTGGTACTTTTATTTTAATGGGTATGCTTATATCCTAACCATTTCATTGTACAGATGAGCTTCCTTCAAAGCTTAATGTCATCTCCAACACTCCAATCCTTTTCTGATTCCCAGATACCAGTGCACTCCCCTGAAGTTATCTTGGATTTATTTGGAATGTATTTTGTACATACTTATATATATATATGAACCCTCACCAAAATAGGCCTGGAGGGTCTTATTTTGTCTTTGTACTCCCAGACCTTAGCACAATGCCTCACACATAGAAAGTGCATAATAAATGATTGTTGATTGATTTTCTTGTCCAAGGTTTCACTAGTAGTGGCAGATTCAAACTAATTTTTTTATGGTAGCACTGCTTTCTCACACAGAACAATATAATTCAATCAATATTAAGCACATACTATTCACCTGGCATGGTGATAGGTGCTGAGGAGACAACGAAAGAAGTCATATAGCTATCTGCATACATATTGTTCTCCACTTCCACCCTCCCATTAGAACATAAGCTTTTTGAGAGCAGAGATGATTTTGTTTTGCCAAGTATGCCTCCATTCATAATTAATTTTTATATCTCTGTCACCAAAGAGACAGTGTGGCATGGTGGACAGAGAGTACATCAAAGAGAGGAGGATCTGTGATTAAGCCCCACCTCTGCCATAGACTGATGTGACCTTGTACAAAGCATGGAAGCTCTTAGAGCTCCAGTTGTGGAGAAGCTGCTGCCCTGCATTTGTTGAGGGAATTTGCTCACTTAGGAGTTCTCTATGGAATCACAGGTCCATCCCTATCCCTAGCACTTAGCACAGTAACTGGAACGTGTTGAATTGAAATAACTTATGTCTTACTGGGAGACACAATGTAAGGCATGATTAAATCCAAAGGAACTTGAAGAGGGAGTGAGCACTCACAACTGGGGTGGGGATGAGTTCAAGGAAGGCCTTACAATAGAAGAGATACCTTAGTAGAACTTTAAAGGAAGAGAGAGATTCTGGGTTGCAGAGGTGAGGAGGGAGGGAATTCCAGGGTTGGATTATGACTTGTCCAAATGCAGAGAGAGGAGAGATGCGAACTCAGTACTGAGTTGAGGGAACAGCTTTTTTGGAAAGTACAGTTCTCAAAGGCATGTGATATGAAATAAGGTTGGAAAAGTAAGGTGAATCCAGCCTGTAGAGGTTTTACATCTTAGGTGTAGGGTTTTGTCTATTATCTTCAAGGTACTGGGAATCCACTGAAGGGTTTTGAACAAAGAAATGACAGTATCTTAGGAAGATCAGTCATTTAATCAATAAATGTTTATTGAGCACCTATGTGTGCTAGCATCATCCTAAGCACTGGGCATACAAAGAAAGGTAAAAGACAATACCTGTTCTCAAGAAGCTCACAGTCTAATGGAAGAGACAGTATGCAAATCACTAAGTACAAACAAGTTATGTACAGGATAAATTTGAAATAAACAACTGAGGGAAGTCACTAGAATTGAGGGGGAATCTAGAAAGGCTTCCTGTGGAAGGTGGGATATTAGTTGGGACCTGGAAGAAGCTAGGAAAGCCAGGAGGTAGATATTAGGAAAGAGAGAACTACAGGTATGAAGGAGAGTCAGTGAAAGTCCCTGGAGTCAGGATATTTTGTGTCTTGTTCAAGGAACAAGGAGACCAGTGTCATTGGATTATAGAGAACAAGACAGAGGGTAATAAGGAAGAAGTCTGAAAAGGTAGAGAGAAGCAGGTTTGGAAGGGTTTTGAGCTCCAAACAGAAGAATTTATATTTGATCCTGGAGGCCATAGGGAGCCACTGGAGTTCATGGAATAGGGAAGTAACAGACCTATATTTAAGAAGACAGAATGGAGTGGGGAGAAACTTGTGGCAGAAAGACCAACCAGCAGACTATTGCAACAGTCCAGGCATGAGATGATGAGGGCCTGCATCACACTGGCAGCAGTGTTAGGAGAGAGAACAAGGCATATATGAGAAGCAGAGAAATAGTACGAAGGGAAAATTGCCAGGCCTTACTAATAGATTGGATATGAGGAATGAGTGAGGAGTCGAGGATGAAACCTAGGTTATGAATCTGAGTGACTGGGAGCATGGTTGTGGTCTATATAGCAATAGGAAGTCTGGAAGAGAGTAGGATGTTTTTTGGAGGGGGGATGGCAGGGCAATTGGGGTTAACTGACTTGCCCAAGGTCACACAGTGTCTGAGGCCAGATCTGAACTCAGGTTCTTCTGACTCCAGGGCTGGTGCTCTACTTCCTGTGCTACCCAGCTGGCCCAAGGATCTTTTTTTGGGGGAGAAATAATGAGTTAAGTTTGAGGACATGTGAGTTTAAGATGTCCATAGGATATGCAGTGCGACATATCCAATAGGCAATTAGAGATGTGATACTGGAGGTCAGTAGAGAATTTAAGGATTGATAAATAGACTTGAGAATCATCAGTGTACAGATGATAATTGAATCTGTGGAGGTTTGTGAGATCATCAAATGAAATAATAGAGGAGAAGAGAAGATGGCCTATGACAACCTCGTGGGATACCCATGGTTTGTGGGAGTGAATTCAATGAAGATTCAGCAATGGAGACTGAGGAGCATTCAGGTAGGTTAGGAGAAGCTGGAGAAGCTGGAGAGGTTCTCTCCAAAAAACCCAGGAAAAAAGAACATCAAGGAGAAGAGAGTGATCACCAGAGCCAAAGGCTGCAGAAAGGTCAAGGAGCGTGAGAACTGAGAAAAATCCATTTGATTCGGCAATTCAGAGATGGTTAATAACTTTGGGGAGAGCAGTTTCAGTTAAATGATGAGGCCAGAAGCCAGACTAGAGGGGAAGAGGAAAGGAAGTGGAAGCATGTCAAGGAATTTAGCCATAAACGGGGAGAACGTTATCAGAAAGTAGCTAGTGAGGATGGGTGGCTCAAGCGAAGACCTTTTGAGTGTGTGGGAGACACAGGAATGTTTGTAGGAAGGAGATAAGCAGCCAGTAGAGATGGAAAGACTGAAGATAAGTGAGAGAGTGGGAACAATAAGGAAACAATCTGCTGGAGAAGGTGGCATGGAATGGGATGACTGGTACATGGCGAGGGTTTGTCCTGGCAAGGAGAAAGGCCCCTTCCTTGGCTGGCTAGCTACCTGAGGTCACTAGGTGGTTTAGTAGACGGAGCACCGGACCTGGAGTCAGGAAGATCTGAGTTCGGATATGGTCTTAGACCTGAATAGCTGTGTGACCCATTTTTGCCTTAGTTTCCTCAGCTAAAAGTGGACATAATAGCAGTGCCTACCTTATAAAGATCAAATGAGTAAATACTTGTAAAGAGCACACAGCACAGTGGCTGGCACACAGTAGGTACCATGGAAATACTTACTCCCTTCTCTACCCTCCCTTCCTTCTTTGTGTGGGTGGGGTGTAGGAGGGGATAGTGGAAGGAGGCATCTGGGTGATGTTAGATGAGGAGAAGGGGAGAAGAGTGAGTGACCTCACTTTTTTCAGTAAAATATGAATCAAGGTTCTCAGCTGAGTAGGTTGGGGGAGGGGAAGCCACGGAATATTTGAGGAAGGATGCAAAGTTTTGTAAGAGCTGCTGTAGTGAGTAGGATGGTGAATTAATCGGTGAGGTGTAAAAGTTTAACATAAAGTTACTGCCATGCAGTAGGGAGGGCCTGCTTGAGGTATTTTAGCATAAATTTGTGGTGGACCCAATCAATATGGTTTGATGGGTTTAGCAGCATATTCATGGGAGTGAAGACTGTGAATAGTGGGAATGATCCAAAGCTTAAGCTTTACAGGGTAAACCAGCAATATGATAAAGGGCTAAGGCATGCAAGGGAAGAGGAGAGTGTAGAGTTGAATTAGTTCTTCAAGGAGTCAAGGGGCAGGGGAAGAGGAGAGTGTAGCTAACTCAGGGTCGATGACCTAGGGAAAAACTGAGGGTTCAAGGTGTTTGAGGCAGTGTAACCTATTTGCTGTGTCAGCTTAATTGGTTCATTTCACCTCTTCACAATGGACTCTAATAAAACATCCCTCACCTGATTCTTGACGTCAGGAGCCCAAACCAGGCCTTGTGAAGTTCCCTTTAGCCCTGACGTTGAAGGTCTTTGGACTTCTATGGAAGTTTTCAGATGCCAACTGAACCACCGTCTTTGTAGATGTTTTGGACATGGCCAAGGCAGTCATCCAAGGCCTACTCTCAGCCCAGGGCCCTGTGGTGTTTAACCTAATTGAGCATCTCAGGGTTGTTATGAAGTAAGGACTTTCTAGCTATAGAGTACGACTGGTGGTTATCAGTGTGAGTACTTACGGGAGATGATCGCCGTTGTTTCGGGAGTTAAGTAAGAAGTCCTAGGGTTTCATGGCTTTGAAGGACCTTACGTGATCTAGTCAAATCCTCTCGTGTTACAGAAGAGTAGCTTAGAAGGTGGAAGAGACTTGTCTGGCATCACACAATTAATTTTTTACAGAGCTTGGAGTACATCTCCCAGCACTCTCTCTAGTCCATCCACCTCTGATCTTACTACGTCATCAATAATGACCCGAGGGCTGGGAAATTCTGCATTTGGAAAACAGGGATGGAGAACGGAGAGACAATGGCAGAGAAGAAAGCTCGGGTCCTGGAGTTGCCTGGATTCGGTTTGAATTCTGGAGCTGACACTCACTAACTCTGGCTTTGGCTGTGTCACTTAATACAGCCTGTTTGAGTATCTGAAAAGGAACCTCGGTGGCACATGGATGGAGCGCTGAACCTGGAGTCAGGGGATCTGAGTTCAAACCTACTCTCAAATACTTATTAGTTATTTGACCCTGGGCAAGTCTGTTTCACCTATGTCTGTCTCATTCTCATCTGTGCATTGGGATAATAGCCCCTGCTTCCGAGGACAAAATGAGAAAATCCTTGTAAAGCACTTCCCAAGCCTTCAAACACCGTGTAAGTTTTAACTATTATGATAATGATCACAATTGTGATCATCATTTCCCTCCATTTTAAAATGGGGATTATCATATTGGCCCTTCTTTTCTACATCTCAGGGTTGGCAGTAGGAAAGGGCTTTGCAATCCTTAAAGTGTGATACATGGGAATCCTTACAATTATTTTTATAACAAGAGAGGAGTAAGTTACTAAAGAAATACCCATTCAGGGCAAATCTCTTGAGAACAGAGAAGGAAGGAGGAGAGTGATCAAAAGTCTGTCATCCGCTGGGCTCATGCATTGTCCAGCGATGGTGACAAAACACCACGAGGACAGATGTGGCTCACCCAGCTTGTCATTTCCAGCTTTCTTCTGCTCAGGGTGTCTTGTTGACTGCACAGGGCATGTAACAGTCACAGGGTCTTCCGGGGCACATTCACAGCCAGTCGTCAGTACTTTCCATGGGCACATTATGAATAACCATTTTGAAGGAATAAATCACTTGCAAGTAGATGTTGCTTTCCTTGTGGATGAAAGTAGCGCAGTATTGAGGAAAGAATGATGGATTTGGAGTCAGAGGACCTGGTGTGAAATCCCAGCTCTGCATTTACTACCCTTGTAAACCTGGACAATTACTCAACTTCTCTGGGCCTCAACGGCCTTTTTTGTACAATAGGATGGCCTCTGAGGTCCTTTCCATCTAGAAGAAATTCGGTGTCATGGCTGCAAGGGCATCTCATTACAGGCAAAGCTGCTGGAGGGAAGTCCAGCGTTCTCAAGCTGATGAGGTCAGTTCGAAGGATTCTGAGCATTAGAACGTCACAGCAGGTTTTACTGTAGGGAAGGCTCCTTTAAAAAGCGTCACCCTCTAATGCACTGAGAATATGACTGGATTGACAATGATGTGATTTGCACACTAGGACCATATCTGTGGCATAAATTGTGTTGCCTCCTTATGGGCTATTTATCTACCAAGATCGATGATCTGGAGTAATATTGAATTGGTGTCCTGTCAAGGCTGATGGATATAGGCTAATTTTCAAGTTTGTCTTTGGGGAAGGTATTAGCTTGGCAGTTAATAAAGGATTTTAATTAAGGAGGGGAGATTCACTTTGGCAAACTTGCCTGCCTCTCAAATGTGGATGGCTGGTGAAAGTTATGGGTGTGATCAATTTCCCTCCCTCCACCCTGTTGTCTTCATGTGACACTTGTGTGTACTGAAGAGGCATTGAGAGGAGAAAGAAGCTCAACAGCCTGGTTCTGTTGGCCCGAGGTGAAGAGTGGAATAGAAGAATGCCGGCGGACTCGAGCCCTATTGTTGGTAACAAGCTGAGACAAGAGTGGAACGATGAATGAGATTTTCTTTCCTATTG
This sequence comes from Trichosurus vulpecula, assembly GCF_011100635.1. Classification (NCBI taxonomy): domain Eukaryota; kingdom Metazoa; phylum Chordata; class Mammalia; order Diprotodontia; family Phalangeridae; genus Trichosurus; species Trichosurus vulpecula. The sequence continues at coordinate 5,125,605 of NC_050580.1, read as the reverse complement.
GGAAATATTATGCTGAGGCTGTACCACAATTCCTAAGCTATTTCTTCATTCTTCCTGAGTCATAGGATCATAGAATTTAGAGTTGGAAATGGAAAGTAGAAAGGAAACAAGCATTTATTAAGTGCCTACTATGTGCTGGGTCATGTGCTAAGTGATTTTAAATCCTACCCCTTACGGCCTTACGACAAAGCTGGGAGGAAGGTGCTATTTTTAGCTCTGTTTTATGATTGAGGGAACTGAGGTAGAGAAAAGTCAGGTGAAACGCTCAGGTTCACAGTCTAGTAAGTTTCTGAAGTTGAATCTGAACTCAGGTGTTCCTGACTACAGATCCAGCGTTTTATCCACCACAGCGTGTGTTGCACCTGAGTATGGAGAGATCACATATAGATCCTCAGGGTTGGAAGGAACCTGGGGGACCTTCTAGTCCAAATCAAATCTAAATAATGATCTCGTCTGCAGCATCCCCAACATGGGCTCACCCATTCAGTCTTTTACTGAAGACTTGTAGAGAAGGAAGCCCACCACCACCAACCAAGGGCAGCCCATTGCACGTCGGTGTTGGCCAGGCTTTTCTGGCTAATTAAGTACCAATCTGCCTCTGTCCAGACTCTACCCTTTACATCTCATTCTGCCCTTTGAGGCCAAGTGGTTTCAGTCTCATTCTTCTTTTATATGACAGCCCTTCAAACTTTAGATTATAATATCATGCCTCTACAAGTCTTTTTTCTAGGAAAGCCAAGCCCAGCTCCTTCCTTAAACATCATGGTCTTGAGGCCCCTTGCTCTCTGTGCTGTCCTCTTTTGGACCCTCTAGAGCTTAGCCCTGCAGCAACCTCTCTAAGGTACAATAACCAAAAATGTGCATGGTTTCCTGAGGTGATCTGACCAGGGCAGAATACAGTGAGACTATTAATTGCCTCCCTCGACCTGGATCCTAAGGATCTTTAAATGCAGCCCAAACTCACATTAACTTTTATGGCTTTCATGTTGCACTATTGGCTTATGTTGAACTTGCAGGCAAATAAAATGTCAAGGTATTTTTTGGATGAATTGCATTCATATCCTTTACTTTGGAAGCTCCTAGTTTGAACTCAAGTATAAGACTTTTTATTTGGCCACATTAAATTTCATCTCATTTGGTATGTCTCCCCAGTCTAGTATTTGGAGTTCATTAGAATCTTCATTATTCTGTTTGATGCAATGGTTCTATTTTATACTCAGTGGATGAATTTTAAAATTTGTCATTTGTAATAACACTTTCACCTATCATTTTGGTAAATGGAAGCTTGGGGTTTAATTATATTCAATCCGAATGTTCTCATCTTTGACAAATTTCAACCTTTTAAAAAATTATTCCTGTGTGATTTAGCTTGGAATGACTCACCAGATGAAGCACAGTGCCAAGTTTGACAATTATATGATAACTTATGAATATAGACACTCAATTCGCACAATTTGGTCTTGATTTTTTGAAAGTGTATTAATATGAAGAAGCTGATTTGGGTTCTATTGATCAAATTATCTGCATAATTTTGAAATTAATTCATTTATCCAATAAAATGTTCTCAAATTTCCAGCATATTCCAGGGATTACATGGAGCATTATCTTCGATGGATCTCACCTGTGTTGTTTTCCACTTTATAATATCTATGCCTTTTAAATATAAAGATGGTTGGTGAGTTTCTTGTGTGTCAACATTAGTCTCTTTAGAAAACTCCTTATTTTCTTCCTCATCAGAATTGCTCCCCTTGGGTCTTCAAAATGTCTCATTGTGCATCTCTAGTCTGTCTCTAGTCTGTCAAGAAGTAGGTAGCGCACTTCATCATTTGTTATTTGGAGTCATGATTGGTCATTACATTCATCAGAATTCGTAAGTTTTTCAAAGTTGATTTCCTTTGCAATATTGTCGTCATTATGTAATTTTTCCACTCTGGATCCTGCATACTTCACTCTGCGCTAATTCATAGGAGGCTTCCTAGGTTTCTTTGAGTCTGTCACTTTTATAATTTCTTACAATTCAACAATACTCTATTAATTCATATACCATAATTTGTTTGGACATTCTCAACTGATGTACATTCTCTTAGTTTCTGCTTTTTTTCCTACAAAAATGTTGCTATGAATATTTTCTTATATGTTTCCTTTTATCACTTTCTTTGATCTTTCGGATATGTCTAGAAGTGATATCTCTAGGACAAAGGATATATGGTTAGTGACTCTTGGGGTATAGTTACAAGTTGTTTTTCAGAATGGCTGGACCAACTTACAGCTCCACCAACAATGTATTAGTGTGATTTTCCTGCCACATCTCTTCCAATAATTGTCATTTCCATTTTTTTCTTATTTGCTTATCTGATAAGTTTGAAATAGAAGCTCAAAGTTGTTTTAGAACATTTTTGTATAGTTGCTGATAGTTTGCATTTTCTTTAGAACTGTTCATATCCTTAAACCATTATTTATTGTGGGAATGGTTCTTGTTCTTATATATTTGAATCAGCTCCCTATATATCATAAATATAAGACTCTTATCAGACAAACTTATTGCAGAGATTTTTCCTAGTTATTCGCTTCCCTTTTACTTTAATTACATCAATTTAGTTTGTGCAAAATTTTCAGTTTCATGTAACCAAAACTGTCTACTTTCTTTCTTGTTATTCTTGCTATTTCTTATTTGGTCAATATCTCTTCCCTTGTCCATAACTGCAGAAGTTATCTCCTTACTGGCTCCTCTAATTTGTCTATGATGTGAGCTTTTCTATCTAGGTCCTGGATGTATTTGGAGTTTATTCTGGTACATGGTTTGAGATATTGGTCTAAACTTTTTATGTGCCAGATTACTTTCCAATTTTCCCAGAACTTTTTGTCTAATAGAGAATCTTTGCCCAGCAATTGGAGTCTTCGTGTTCATGAAATACTATTCTACTATGTTTATGTTTGTATGTTATGTAGCCAGTCTACTTTACTGATCAACTTTTCTATTATGAACTCCTGTGAGTTGGTTCAGCCATTCTGAAAAACGATTTGTAACTATATCCCTAAAGTCACTAACCACATATCCTTTGACCTAGAAATATCATTTCTAGGCATATATCCCAAAGAGATCAAAGAAAGCGATAAAAGACCCACATATACAAAAATAGAACTGTTTTTTTATGATGACTACTTTGTAAGATAGTCTGAGATCTTCTGGGCTCTTTCTCATGGTGCCACCTATAATTTCCTATAAGATTCTTGATCTTTTCTTTCTCCGGATGGTGTTTTTGGGGGATTGTTTGACTAATGACAATAGGGATCAGGTTAGGGACTGGACCCGTGATTTCATTGGCAAAGTGGCACCATGTTGGCATTCACTGGCATCTCTCAGGAGAGGAAGCTCCTTCTCAAATGCAGATTACTGCCTTCTCTCCAACTTACAGACTTAGAGATTTGCCTAGAGAGGACTGAGAGGATAAACAATTTGCCTAGGATCACACAGCTGGTGTTTCAGAAGTGAGACTTGGACTCAGCCCTTCCCGGCTTCAAGGCCAGCTCTACCATGATGCCTTCTGGGTATGGCACTGAAGAAATCAATTTAAGTGGTGTTGTTATTTTTACTGTGTTGGCACAGCCCTATCTAGAGCAATTGGTACCTCCCCAATTATTTATCAGTTTTTATTCCTGTGAAGAATAGTTTTAGTTGAGAAAGCTGGGCTCCTCAATGACTTTTCTTTTTCCTTCTCCCTTTCCACTCTTCAAAGATGATCATGACATAAAAGAACCACTCCCAGGCCTTTTGTCTAATTGGATTCCCTGATGATAGAATTCAGAGGGATCACGTGGGATCTCTCTATATTATAATGTCAACAGATTAGTCTGTTACGAATGTTTGCTCATGTATACCTTTGCATGTTTCTCTTGACTCGTATTGTCTGTACTTCAGTGCTTAGTACAGCTCTGGACTTTTCATCAGGAATGATTGGAAGTCCTCTATCAAGCTCTCTATTCTTTTTTAAAGACAGGTAATAATAGCCCCATGGTGGCTCCTCAGCACTTGAATTGTTTCTTTCTGGTTGCTTGCAGTATTTTTACTTTGATCTGGAAGGCTTACACTTTGGCTCTAATGTTCCTGGGAGTTTTCATCTTGGATTTTTTTTAAGAAGGCGTACAATGAATTCTTTTTCTTTTCACCTTTCTCTCTGATTCTAAGAGATCAGGGCAGTTTTCTTTTATGATTTCTTGAAATTAGATGTCTAGGTTCTTTTTTTTTTGTTATGACTTTCAGGCAATCCTTTGATTATTAAAAAAGTTTCTTCTCAATGTTTTCCAGGTCATTTTTTTTCTTATGAGATACCTTGCATGTTTTTTCTATTTTTTCCAATTTTATGTTTTAATCTTTCTTGTTGTCTCGTGGAATCATTAGCTTCTATTTTATACCTTCTAATTTTCAGAGAGTTTATGGCTTGGACAGGGTTTTATCCTTTTTGTGCCAAGTTGCTAATTCCCTTTCCAATTCATTCTTCCCACACTTCTCAGCTCTTTCCCAAGTTTTCTCTCTAGTGTTATCATTTTATTTGTAAAAACTCTCCCTTCCCCTCTCTCTTCTCTTTTTCTCTCCCTCTCCTCTTCTCTCCACCTCTTCCTCTAACAGTCATATGGAAGGCTCTATTGGTTCAGAGGGACAGAACCATAGGATTCCCTTTGCCTTGGGATAACTGTCCTACTTATTTGTCTTCAGGCTTCAGATTGGGCTGGAAGCTAGAACTGAGATCCCACTTTGCTTCTGGGGGTCTAAGCCATGCAGGTGCTGCTTGCTTATGAGCTTGCTTGGTACCTGGAGTACAGCCCATGCTCACTTCTCACCCTGAAATGCCACCCCTACTTTTCACTTCACCTTGGATTTATGACTCAGAAATGGCTAATGAAGAACAGAGCTACCATTTGGCACCTGTTCCTGCCTCCTACACAAGTTGAAGCCCCTTTGAGATAGATCTGGGGCATCTTCTTGCTCTCAGGCATAGATTCTCCCTGTGCTGGAAGGCTCCATGTGGCTCTTCCTTGCTAGATCTCATCCCCAGTGTCCACAGACCTCTCTGACTATCTCCTTATGTTGATCTGGACTAGAAAAATGACTGACTGGTATTTTTTCCCATTAGTCTGGTGCATTTTCTAGATCTGTTTGAAGGAATGAGGGACTGAGGAGTTTGCTTCTCTGCCATCTTCCTCTATGACCTTTCACACAGTCATCTTAACCTGCAGTGCAGAACTTTATGCTTAAGATTATCCCACTCCTTTTGGGTTGACATCCCTTGGAGAGCTGCAGTCCATGAGCTTTGAACTATTCTTTCTCAAAACTTCTTAACTTATTGCTCCACCAAATAAAGGCAGGGTAGAAGTCATATTACACCCATCTTCTTTCTCCTGAAGTCTAATATATAGTGCTTACTTTCTGGCAAGGTTCTCTTAATTTCTACCCAATCAATCATCAAATCAGATCCAGTATAGAGTTTCCCCTTGTTGATTCCTTCACTTTTTTGAAAGATGAAATCATTAAGACAAGTAAAGAAATTATTAGCTGTTTTATGTGTGTGTGTGTGTGTGTGAGAGAGAGAGAGAGAGAGAGAGAGAGACAGAGAGAGAGAGAGAGAGACAGAGAGAGAGAGAGAGAGAGGTTGAGAGAGAGAGAGAAGAGGGAGAAAGAACTCTAATAAGGTGATATAGTGGCTAGAGTACTGAACCTGGAGTCAGTAAGGCTTGAATTCAAATTCTATCTCAGATACTTACTACATATGTGACCTTCAGCAAGTCACTTAATTCTTGTCTAGCCCAGTTTCCTTGTCTGTAAAATGAGGATAACAATAGCCCCTCCTTCCTGGTGTTGTGAGGATCAAATGAGATATTTGAAAAGCAGTTATAAATGTGAGCTGCAATTAGGATTAAATTAAATAGTTTGTTTCAAAAGACCTTCATTAAGTGCCTACTATGTGCAAGGCATTGTGCACATCAGGGCGGAGTCCTACTATTGGATCTTCTATGGAGCTAGAGGATTAGAAGGCATGCATTGGGAACAGAGGCTGCTAGAATCCAGTTGAGCCTTGAACTTGGAGTCCAACAGCCTGGGTTTGTCCGTAGCTCTGGCACTTTCTAGCTGTGTGACCCTAGACAAATCATTCATCCTCTCTGAGCCCTAGTTTGTGTTCCCATTTATCAAATGTATTTTGTACCTCTCAGGGTTGTTGCCAGGGAGATAGATGCCTTATAAAGCTTAGCATGCTTAGAAAACAGGGGGGTATTAATTAACTCCTTCATTCAACAGAGACTTGTTGGGTCCCTACTATGTGTTCAGTCTCTCACTAGAGTCCTCCAGTGGTTGATGTCTTAGCATGGTGTGGAGGTCACCCTGGGCTCTCAAGTGCTCTGCCAGCTGAGCCCAAGCACAGGTAGGTCCTATCCAGCTTGGAAGGTTTCTAGGACAGATCATGTGAAGGAAGGATGGTCTGAATGTTGACAAAAGCCCAAATTAATCAAATTCCAAGAGGCTCTTTACTGGAGGGCTGGTTACCAAGCATCAATTTATTCAGAAGCCACTTACTATGAGGGGGACACAAGTCCCAGAAAAAATAATGTCTGCTTTTTGAAGCATACAAGAGGCTGGCTACTGGAGAGATAAACCTGACTCTCCAGGTCTGTGAAGAAGAGAAGGTCTAAAGCCTGAGGGCCCTACTGAGAGGGTCTGGCAGGTTCTTTGGGCAACTGCGCTCATGCTGGGTTGTGATGTGAGGCAGGCCATCAGAGTCTGCATGGAGCTCTCTTTGCTAGGCTGGGACATGGTTGTAACTGTCAGAATGCATATTTATTTTATCAGGACATAAAAGTTGGGAACTGATTTCCTTCCTCATTCATGGCCTAGCCCCTTGACATAAAAAGCTGGTAATGCTGCAGTCCATTCTGTGATTGGCAGAAATGGTGGAGGTTGACCTTTCTAGCCTAGCACACATGCAAAGCATTGCTGGAGCACCAATTCAGAGATGAGAAGGATTGGGATGCAGTTGAAAACTGTCTGGATGATTCTGTCTGAATTTCTCAGGGACACCCACCTGGCCTTAATGTGCATCTTGGTGGGCAGAGATTTTTCCTTATTGAATCATAGCATTCAGATGGCAGCAGGACCATCAAACTACTAGGAGTGATTGGGGCCCCTATAGAGTGAGGTAGCTTAAACTGGAATGCTCCAAATTTTGTCTAGTTCTTGACCTAGGAGAATTCATGGCTTCTTTTCTAGCCATGAGTATCAATTTAGGGCCATTTCTTGTGTTAGCAGAGGCTATAAATAGGAAAGGGAAGTCAAGTTTGGAGTCTGCTGTGAGACATATAGCTTGCTTATGATAATGTTTTCCCAATATTTATCTCTAAAAAAACAACCAACTCATAATATATTTAAAATATGCAGAGTGATAATGAAGGACAGAATCCTTCCTTATTCTGGAGAAAAGGCGGGGGGACCCAGGGACAGGGGAAAAATCTGAGGTATGTGACATTAAGATGGAAATTCATAGCTATTCTTTCGATAGACAGGACGTAATAATTATAATGATAGCTAGCATTTGTGTAACGCTTTAAGGTTTGCAAACTGCTTTACAAATATAACCTCATTTATGGATTGATGGTGGGAGGTAGGTGATATTATTTTCATTTTACAGATGAGAAACTAAGGTAGAGCTGGGTCAAGTGATGTGACTTGCCTAGGGTCACACAGTTAGTAAATGCCTGAGGGCGTGTTTGAACTCAGGTCTTCCTGACTTGAGGTCCAGTGCCCTATCCATTATGCCACCTAGTTGCAGTGTGTGCGTGTACGTGCATGTGTGTACATGCATGCGTGTGCATGTGTGTGCGTGTGCATGTCTGTGCATGCGCACATGTATATGTGTGTGTGCACATGCATGTGCACACATACATGCTTGTGTAGTAAGTTATTCTGATGATCTCGTTTTGGAGGATTATCCATATCCTTTATTTTTTCCCTTTTCTCCTTAACCTTTATTTTTTTTTTTGTTACAGAAGACCTGTGTTCTAATCCTAGTTCTGCAAGTTGTTTTTTGACTTCAAACAAGTCAACTGGCCTTTCTGGGCCTCAGTCTCCCAATCCATGAAGTGAAATGTTGAGCTAGTCACTAGATGATCCTGGCCTTGAAAGGTCTGATGCTATAATTCAAGTTCAGGATAAAAAGTGAGGGGTCAAGGCATCACAGACTGAGAGCTGGGAGGGACTTTAACGATCAGCTGGCACTCCTCTGCCTGCTCCCATTGTACATGAGACAAAACAGAGCAGAGGAGTGGCCCGGCCAGAGTTACCGGTGGTGAGTAGATTGCACCTCAATGTCCCAGACTTGAAAACCTCCATTAGAGCACGCTGCTTCTAATCACAGTTTGTTATCCCTTTGGACAAAAGGATTAATGAGGGAAAACCACAAACTTGGCTAAAAATGAAATTTTGTGTTGCCTGCCATCACAAACACAATCTTAAATACAGATAAAAGCCCTCTCCTCCTCAATAATTACATCGGATCGAAGTTGATCAGCAAGGAATAGAAAACAAAAGTCTTGCTTCCAAAATGCAGCGCCTCAGTGAGACTTGTACTATTAGATGCCGAGGTCTGGAAGGGGAAGCAGCTTAGAGGCTCTGTAGTAGAATCTTGAAGTTTTATAGATGAGGACCCCGAGGTCCTCATAGCTGACATCTCTCGCCCAAGGCCACACAGTGAGGAAGCCACAAAATCCAGAGTAGACCCCCTTTCCCTGACTCCTGGTTCATGCTCTCTATGCTACTCTATATAACTTCTCAACATTCCACCTAGGGCTTTTCACATTTGCTAAGGTGTCTTTGGTGAGAGGATATGCTATATGACTGGCTGGAAGAAATGGGGATTTTTCAGCCTGAAGAATAGATGATCTTGGGGCATGATAGCTGTTTTTAAATTCAGCCAGCAGGGGCCTTGCTAATCCCAAACCTGATCTTGTTTCCCAAAGGAAGGGTCCCTAGGGATTCCCACACTCACTGTGGTGGTTGTGTAATGCACCTTGCCCCAGTGGAAGTCCTGTGCTCTCTCTGATTCTCAGATAGTGGTTGGCCTGTCCCCTCATCTCCATTTTCCTGGATGTCTGCACTTGTCTTGTTATGCTGGGGTATGGTCAGTTCAGTCTGGGGTCCTCTGGCCAAGGGGATGCTATAGCCTCTGCTCCTGCCACTCAGCAGTGCAATGCTACTCTCCCAGAATGGGAACAATGAGGTTAGTAGCATCTTTCAAAATAAACTTTTCCCAGAATGAAAATCTGTCCCAGTGATGACTTCTTCAGTAGCAAATCTAAGCTTCATTTTCATGTATTAGTATCGAGAAGTCTGTTCCTAGCCACCTATAATGGAACATAGAAGAGTTATGTGTTGTCCACAAGGAAAGGGAGGTCACAGTGATCCAAGGTCACAGAGAAGCAGACCTTGCTCGAGACCACCTTGAAGCCTGCTGTTTCATGTTGTCAATGCTTCCCTTCTCTGACAGGCCCTTGGGGTACTCTGTGTAAAGTAGGACAGGGACATCCCCATCTGCCTGCCATGCCTCTCTGTAATGAGAGCTCATGTTCATGGAGTGCCTTACATCAGAGGCATAACCAGCATGTTTTATGCTTGGGGGAAGGGGAGGTGTAAAGGCCTCCAAAGAAGGGGAACCAGGTACCTCTCAAGGCATCTCTTTGGGTTAGCTCAAATTTGGGGGAAGCTTTCCTTGGCATTGAACCTACATCTTTCTGTGACTTCTATCCCATGCTCCTGGCTCTGTCCCCTGGGGCTATACTGCAAATTTAGGCAAGGCAAAACAACAAGGATTTATTAAGCACTGGCTATGTGCTAAGCAGTGGGGATGAAAGCACTTATTAAGAGCTTACTATGTGCCTGGCACTGTGCTAAGCACTGGGGATCCAAATAAAAGCAAAAAGAAAGATAGTCTCTGCCATAAGGAGCCTTCATTCCAAGGGGAGAGCCAACACACAAAGGAGCTGAAGCGGGGAGTTGGGGTGAGGCACCTGCATGGGACCTTGGTGTCAAAGTCCAGAAGGAGGCAGAGCCAGAAGGGGAATAAAAGTGGGCTGCCTTGGGTCCTCACCAAAGTGGCAGCCCCGGTAAGAAGCCACCAATGGGGGTGGAGGAGGCTGGAATGGTAGAGGGATATTCCATGAAGAGAAGATCACAAGGATGAATAGATGTTCCAGGATGAGGGGCCCCAGATGCTTAGGGAAGTTCCAGGGTAAGATGATGCCAAGAGCCTGGTGTTGAAGTCTGGAAAGACAGAAGCAGATCCAGGAGGGACGATTGATCAATACCTCTTCCTCATGGGAGCCCTTCAGAGATTTGAAGACAGCTTTTAACATTCCTCTGGAGTCTTCTCCTGGTTAAATACTCCTAGTATTTTCAGCCAATCCTCTCATGGACTTCAGGCCCTTCACTGCCCTGGTCATCCTCCTCTGGACCTTTCCTAGATTATTAAAGTCCTTTTGGAAATGAGACCCAGCCAAGCAGAGCCCAAAGTGGGATTATTGCCTCCAGCCCAAGGTGGGATTATCACCTCCCTAGTCCAGAGCACTTTGACTCTCTTCACAGAGTCCTAGTCTTTAAATGGTGTTTAAATAGTGTTTGCCTCTGGGAAGCTTCCCTCTCACTGGCCTAAAACCATGAGTCATCCCAGATTGTCACAAAAAGGGAAGGGCTGTGAGGATTAGATGCACTTTCCCATCACCTACCAGTGCAGTGAGCAGCACAGCTTTCACTATTTCTGGATGCAACTTCTCATTCTAACAGATGCCCAGAGAGATCGATGGCTAGCTGAGTTGCTAGGTCCTTTGATCATCAGATGGTCCTGAAATTCCTTGATCTCTGCAGGGGGCACTTTGCCTTTTCTTCTAGTCAGGGTGGGAGGTGTGGAGAAGAGGGATCCACTATTGTACCTGTGAACTGAAGGATGGTGAAGGCAGCCTGTATTCCAGGTTGCACATGTGACTGCCTTGTGTCATCGTTAAACTGATGACAGGTCCTACAGAGTTGACACTGAATCCATAACTCAAATGCCTTTTCTTTGAGCCCATTAGGGTTCTGGCTAATAAAGTGAATGAGGCTTGTTTTGCCTTCTTTCTCTACTCTTTGCCATGCTGATCCTTGGTTTAAAGAGCCTGTCAGTGAGCTCCGATGTTAAGCAGTGGCCAGGAGAGTCATGTTCCTTTTTTCATGCTAAGAGAGATAAGCTGGAGAACACAATGCTTGTTCAGAATGAAGATCAGACAGGCAGAGAGGAAATGCGCCTGGAGCATTTAATAAAAGAGCTTTTGTCCTAGAGAGGGATGGGGGGAATCTTCGTTTATTGTCTTTTTTTTGCTCCTGAAGTTGATCATGGTCTGATTGTAGACTAGAGAATCATTTCAGCCATTAGCACAGTGCCTGGCATATAGTAGGTGCTTAATAAATGTTTATCGAACTGAATTGAATTGTGGGCTATTCTGGTTATCCAAGTCAACTGAAACCTCTAACAATTTAGGGGAAAGAGCCTTTGAAGAGCTGTTAACAGTGGCTGATCAATAAGTCAATGTCAAAAGTATTGGTTAAAAGGCAATAACACCTTGAAGTGGCAATCCAAGAGAGCAACGGGACCTGTGCATGACAGGTGTATCAAAGTCTACTAAAGGTTTCTGACTCTCTGTTTTACACCCTCTGTTAGGTGTGTTTCTCTCCACTGATCTTATCCCCCTACTCTCCAATACCTATTCACACTTAGTCTCTCCTTCCCTTTCTGTCCTTCTCCCTTCTCCTCTCTCCCCCTCCTCTTCCTCTTTCCCCTCCCTCCTCTTCCTCCCCCTCCCTTAAAGTCTAAGTGTGGCAGCTCAACTCTTCTTGGCAGGGAAAAGAAATTGTTCTAAAAATCTTTCCAGATATTGCACATCTTTCTTCTGTTTGTTATTCTCTTTTGACACCCTTGTTTAGTCAAGGCTTTATTAAGCTTTCTTTATGTTGGTTTTTCTCTCCAGTATTTCTCTGGACTTGATGAGGCTGTGCTGCTCTTAGTTTTCTACCATTCTTCTCTGTAGGATTTTTACAAACAAGTTCCTACAGCCTTTGGCTGCCCTATCTCTTTGCTCATAAGCAAACCAAGTGTTTTGCTGATTAGGATGCTTTCTGGGCTTCCTTGTCTCCTTGTTAGTGGAAGTGGATTTATAGCTATTAAATCTCAGCATGAAACTGTCATCATGGGTGCCTGCGTTCTATCTTCTGCCCATATTCAATTCTTTGGCATCAAATTTATGTTTTATTTTATTATTTCAGTATCAATAACTTGCTTATATGGGTTGGGCAGGAATTATTTTAATTGCACCCAATATATTTTTTTCTCACTTAATTCTTTCTTCTGGCTTTGAATTAATTTTGATCTTTGCTCTAATAAATCACTGATCTAACTACTCAGATCGCTGATTCAGGAATGGTGCCCATATCAGTAATGAATCATTTCATGTCTGTTGAAATAGAGTCAATTCCTTTTTTGGGTAATTTTATTTGGTGTGTGCCATTACAAAAACTTTCGTATTCTTTTCTTGCAGAAAATATTAATGTGCTCTAGGTAGGAGGTTTCTGTGCAGTCTGCAAGTCTTTGGGCTCTCTTATTCCTTATTCCTAATTCATATCATGCAAAATACTTTCACCATCCTCACCTTTTCCCACATTTGTATCAACATCACCACCTGTAAATGAACTGAGTAAATAGTGGAATCCTGAGGATGGAAGGCCTTTCAGGTTCCCATGCTCGAGTCTTCTGTATATCAGTCATTCATGATTTTTCTTTTCAATTATATAAAAGGTGGAAGAAGGAAGGAAGCAAGCATTTATGAAGGATCTACTATGTGCCAGGCACCATGCCAAGTGCTGTACTATTATTATCTCATTTGATCCCCGCAACAACCCTGGGGGGTGGGGAACGTTATTATTTCCATTTCACGGTTGACAGAACTGAGGCAGATCAAGGGTAAACCAGCTAGTAAGTGTCTCAGGCAGGAATCAAGCTCAGGTCTTCCTGGCTCAGGCTCAGTGCTCTCTACCCATGGTGCTGTCCAGCTGCTGAGCGAGTGGAGGGAAGGTGACTTTGATTCTAGCAAATAGGCCCTTACTACCCCTTTACCTCACGTGTCCCATCCTTCTTTCCTTCTAGTGTCCCCGTTATCCTCTTTGCTCTGTACATCCTTCCTTATTTCTCTCCCTTTCTTTTACTTCCTTTCCTTTTGACTGAAATCCTGAGGGTAAGGACAAAAATGAAATCCATCTCTGCCCTCAGACAGCTAAGATCTGATTACATGTATTTATCAGTATACTAGGGGTTCTTGGGGGCTGTTTTATCCACTAGGTGGAAGCATTTCCCACAAAGCTGAGCCTGCAGCCCCATCGGGTCTGGTGGGCCCCATCAAGGGCTCCTTGTTAAGGCCCAGGTGTAGCCAGTTTCTTCTCATTGGCCTCCTTCCTCTTTTTTTACTCTCCTGGAAGACTCCTGGGACTGCTGCGCAGATATCACTCTCTGCTGTCTGATCAGCAGCTTCAGCTCCAGGGCTTCAAGGCCAGTCAGGGCATGGCTCCTGCTCCCAGAACTGGGCATCTTCTCTTCTGAGACGGATGCAGTTGCAAACAGAACTTCCTGTAGGGAGTCTGTGTCCCAGCTGTCCTGACCTTTTAGAACCCTGAAGTAGCTGCTAAGTCTGGAAACACCCATGTAGGAGAAGCCACGAGCAACAAGAGGCAGCCGGGCAGTTGAGATTTAGTCCCTTTGTCACCATTGCCATTGTGAGGGGAAGAGAAATTTTCTTCACACCCCTGTTGGGGAGTCCCAAGGGAGCCACACATTCAAGCAAGAGGAAGAGAATGAGAGAAATTGCTTCTGGTTTATAGCCGCTGGATGGGTGGCTCTTTCTGCTCAGTGTCCAACCAGGAACCACAGGGACCAACCAGGATGTTCCCACCACATGTGTCCTGTAGCAAGGGGCCCATTGGGTCAAGTTGCAAGCTCAGCTCCATGGAAGGAACCCAGGTAAGAAGATCAGAGGGGATACTCTACTATATCAGAAATTCTAGGAGATTTAAATGTCAAAGATTAGACTAAATCTATACCCAAAATTTTGGTGGTGTTTCAGTCTTTTCTGACTCTTTGTGATCCCATTTGGGGTTTTCTTGGCAAAGATACTGGAGGGGTTTGCCATTTCCTTCTGCAATTCATTTTACAGATGAGGAAAATGAGGCAAACAGGGTGAGTGACTTGCCCAGGGTCACACAGCCAATAAGCATCTGAGGCCAGATTTGAACTCAGGTCTTCCTGACTCCAGGTCTAGTGCTCTATCCACTGTGCCACTGTTTCAACAATTCTGCTAGCAGCTGCTGTGAGGGTGAAAAACCAACATGAGCCCAACAACAAGGATGCTGCAAGCCTGGGCTCTTTTGATCTGCTTTACTAAGGAGAGCAATGTTGAGGGGTTAACAATGTTACTCTAATCCAACATACAAATATCATTCACTCAGCTCAGGGGGAAAAGCCAGCACCCTGAGCTTCAGGGCAAATACAAACAGAGAAAATAAACACAAATCAACAGATAGATTTCTGTATGACAAAATCACAATAAACAGTTACCAGAGAAGCTTCAACATCTGGGTTTTCTTCAGAGCCAGGAAGCTCATAACAATGGCTTGCCTAGAGTCATGTGCCATTCCTGCTGTGTCTCAGAACTCCAAAAGAGAAAGCCAACCTTGTTCAGGGTCAAAGGTGAGTCACACATGCGACTCACCCACGTGACCTAAAATCATCGCAAAATGCAACTTAAACCCACGTAGTCTAAAAGCCTCTGATGTCACAAACATGTATATTAGGAAGGCAGAATTTATGATTTCAAAGAGAATCTCATATGTGCCTAAAAGGTCCGGAACCGCAGGATATAAGGAATTCTCTAGGCAGAAGGCAGGAGAACTAAAGCATGTATTTACACTCCACAGTAACAAGCCCACAAACCAGCATCCCCATTTTGATATTTTCATCAAAAGCTTCCAGGCCCAATAAGTCTGCCTACAAGGGTAACCTAGGAGGCCACAGAGAAGCGAGATGGTATAAGGCAAAATCGTATACATGCTTCCCCTCTACGGTAAGAAGATTACCCACTAGCCTCTAGTCAGCTCTGCTACCGGCAGCTCAGCTTCGGCTGTAGGTGTCTCTGGCTCCAACTGGAAAAGGAAAGGAGGATCTTCAAGCTGTCCTCTCCCCTCTTATAGAGTTTTTGACATCATCAAGCGCCGCCTGAACGACCAGGGCCGATTGGTTCTTGACTTGGCCCCTCCCCCAGCGTAGACCACGTTAACACACCTCCCCTCAGCCAGCGCCACGACTCATCACACAGGAAGCTCTGGTCCTGCCCCGGAAGAGCAAGCCCCAGCGTCCAGGGAAGCTCAACGAGGCAAGCTGAGTCATTCAAAGAAAACAAAGTCCATTCTGGCTACACTCCACCCCTCACAATGTTCTAGGATGCATAATCCAATCATAATTCAAATTAAATTATATATCCTAGAACATTGTGATCCAATTATGCAGGAAACCAAAACATATCATTCACAATAAAGCAAAACATATCATTCAGTGACATTCCCAAATATTGGTTTATGATTCAAATGTGATCCACCCCTAGATCCCAGCCAGATAATCTCTTCAATCAATCATCCCAAAATAATTATTAATAATTTAAATGCCCACCCCTAGATCTTTGTATCCATTACATAGGATCAATAATATCATAACCATAAAACAATATAGCAAGGATAACACAAAATGAGTACACAGAACACTATCATCATTCCCCCCCTCAAACAATTGGGGCTCAAAATCTTGGGGTAATGGGTGAAGGTCTCATTTTCCATAGCTTCTTCTTGCTGAAATTGGATGTAGAGGTGTCCCTGCCCCAAAGAGTCCCATTCCAGAGTTCAGTTCTTTAGCGAGCTGGCAGGAATTCCAAGAATGCTATGTACTTAGGCAGTCACCGGAAACTGCAGGGTGCTTAAACCTGCAGGAGACAGAACTAGCGACAAGGTTAACTAAAACAGAAAACAAAGAGTAGGCAAGTATGGGCTATTATCCTTTAAATAAAATCATCTCCAGTTTAGTTGAAATTTCAGTTATGCAGAGATCCAATATCAGAGCCAAACTCAGATGGGAAATGTTTCTTTTTAAATGGAACACAATGAGGAAACTAAGCCAAGAAGATCCCACCCTAGATGGAGACCAGGATTGTCCTCCCAGCCTTTCCCCAGATGTACAAGGGAAACCAGGAGGATCCCATCCTAGATAGACTAGGATTGTCCTCCCAGACTTTCCCCAGATGTACAAGCTTTTATCCGTTAATCACACAAAGTCACCTTCCCTCTGAGTGGCTTGTGTCAATTACCAGCATTAGCCATACCTGTGGGGTCCGTGAATCTAATATTATAGCCCTATTCACGGTAAAATATATGGTTCAGGGGTACGATTTGGTAATTATCTTCCCCTGAATAGACAACTGTTACAGTGTTGTTCTTCCCATGGGCTATGACTTCTGCAGCCTTTGGAATATCATCTGGCTTCCGTTTTACCCATACCTTAGCTCCCAACTTTATTCTATCAATGGAGCAAGCCCCTTTTGCCCCTCTAGTAGTTATTCTGGGAGGAGGGTCAGTTTTCACAAAGGGTATTTTTTCACAGGGGATAATAATCACTTGAACTATCCTATCATTCCTACCAAATTGTACAGGTTTTCACCCAAATTCTGGAGTGTCACAACAATTTCTTTTTGATAATTCGAATCTATCACTCCAGCCAATACATGTACTCCTTGAGCTGCTAATCCTGGTTTAGGTAATATCTGTCCAAAATGATTCTTGGGGATTCTCATACATACTCCAGTAGGGGTTTTTCTTATCTCTTTCCTATTCAACCTAAAATTCTCTATACAATGTAAATCATATCCTGCCGAACCAGGTGTTCCTGGACATGGTAGGGGGACATCTTCCCTCACAGTCCAAAATTCAATATTTTGGATCTCACGTGTTTGCTGTTCTCTAATCTGCAAATTTGGGGTCATCATTCTGGCTAGAGGTGTACTCCCCCCTAAGGGCCTATTGTTCAAATTACGCAAGGCAATAGACAAATTATCCTTCCAATGTAGATATGAATTATTAGAGCTTAATTTTCTCAGCTGTTCTTTCAACAATCCATTCATTCTTTCAATAAGCCCAGATGCTTGTGGGTAATATGGAATATGATATATCCATTCTATATTATTCAACACACAATATCTTTTCACTTCTTTGCCCTTGAAGTGTGACCCATTGTCACTTTGAATCTGCATTGGGGTTCCATAGTATAAACTTACAATATCTAGGGTTTTACAGGTGTTTTTCTGAGTTGCATCCTTATAAGGACAAGCCACTAGGACACCTGAATAGGTGTCGACACACGTACATACATATTTACATCCTTTATCCTGGGGTAGTGGGCCAATATAATCTATCTGCCAAATTTGGGCTGGAACTTTTCCCCTTGCTATTTCTCCAGTTACTATCCTAGGAAGAGTTCGTTCTTTTTCTAATTGGCATATACAACACCCCTCTGTTATTTGTTTTAACAACGCATGAGAGATACTGATACCTCGATCCTGTGCCCATCGGTGGGTGGCCTGGACCCCTAAATGGCCGGAGGTCTGGTGGACCCATCTCGCTAAGGCTAAGTCATCAGTTGGAGTTGGAGTAGGGAGAATACATTCAGTGGCAATCTTTGCTAGTCGATCCGCGTGTGCATTGTACTCACGCTCTGGTGTGGTCAGGGTCGCGTGAGCATCAACATGAAAAACTGACAAATCCGTAACCAAAGACATGTCCCATATATTTTCCCATAACTCTTTACCCCAAACTTGTTTGCCATGAATCTCCCAATTCTGATTCCTCCATATAGGCATCCAAGTAGCTAATCCATTAGCTACCGCCCATGAATCAGTAAATATATGACACTGTCCTCCCTTCTCCATTCTGATGGCCTGATGTACTGCCATCAGTTCAGCATATTGGCTACTTCCCCCTATCCCAGAACTTTCCAGAGTTCGCCTAGTACAGGGGTTATAGGCTACTGCTTTCCAATGTCTCTTCTGTCCTAAATATTTTGCTGTCCCGTCAGTAAACCAAGCGTGTTTCTTCTGTTCTACACTTAGTCCATCATACCCATTATTCCATTTCACTAAGGATGGTACCATCTGTTGCTTAGATTCAATGGGTTTTTCATTTCTCTCAGTGCCAATGTTCGCCACCGATTCATGTAAAGCAGAAACTCCACTTTTGCCTGCTCTGGACCTATTCTGAATATACCACTTCCATTTGATTATGCTCGCCTCTTGTGCATGTCCAATTCTGTGAGAAGCTGGGGTACTCATTACCCAAGTCATAATTGGAATTCCAGGCCTTAATATCACTTCATGGCCCAGGGTTAGTTGCTCAGTTTCTACTAAAGCCCAATATGCAGCTAACAGCTGCTTCTCAAAAGGTGTATACTGCACTCCAGATGAGGGCAGTTTCCTTGACCAAAAGCCTAAAGGTACACTTCGGCTCTGTTGTTTTTGCCACAGACTCCAATTTGCATAGTCATCTTGTACAGTCACTTGTAACTCCACTGGCCCATTTTGCATAGGCCATAAGTCCAGAGCTAATTGTATAGCAGCCTTTGCTTCCTCAAAAGCTCTACTTTGTTCAAGGCCCCAGTCGAATTCATATTTCTTTCTGGTGACTTTATACAAGGGTTTTAAAATCTGTCCCAAATGTGGGATGTGGTGTCTCCAATAACCAAATAGCCCTATGAACTTTTGGGCCTCTTTCTTATTAGTAGGGGTGGGAAAATCCTGAATTTTTTGTCGAGCTTGTGGGAGAATTTCCCGCAGTCCTCTATTCCACTGTATCCCCAAGAATTTTACAGTTTGAGCTGGCCCCTGAACCTTTGCGGGGTTGATTTCCCATCCTTTGCTTTTCATATGGTCAGTTAATAATGCTAAACTCTCCTCCACTTCTTTTATATTCTTTCCCTGTATCATGATGTCATCTATGTAATGTGTAAGCTGTACACCAGGTAGCTTTAATTCATCCAAATGCTCAGCTACAATCCTGTGGCAAATAGTTGGGCTATGAATATATCCTTGTGGCAGGCGTGTAAATGTATACTGTCGGCCTTGCCAAGTAAAAGCAAACTGGTTCCATTGCTTGGGGTCTATTGGGATCGTAAAGAAGGCATTGGCCAAATCAATAACTGCATACCAAGTCCCTTCATGTTTTTGTATTCTCTCTATTAAAGTAACCGTGTCTGGAACAGCAGCATACAAGGGAGGAGTCACTTTGTTCAGCTGTCTATAATCTACTGTCATCCTCCATGTCCCATCTGACTTTCGGACTGGCCAGACAGGGTTGTTCCATTGAGTAGTTGTAGGGACTAACACTCCTGCCTCAACACATTCTCTTATAGTGTTGGCAATTTCATCTTGCCCACCTGGCACACGATATTGCCTCAAAGTAATTACTTCAGAAGGTTTGGGCAAAGTGATTGGATCCATCTTGATTTTCCCCACTAAGACTGCATTAATGCCTATTTTCCTCACAGCAAATTGGTATTTCCCTTCAGGTAAATTTAAAGTCATACCCTTCAAAATGTCTATTCCAATGATGTATTCAGGAATAGGCACAATAACCACACTATATTCTTTCTTGGGCAACTGTCCAATTTTCATCATCAATTTAACTTGTCTGGCTGATATTTCAGTCCCTCCTAGTCCTGTGATGGTAATAGGAGTTCCATGGCTGAATTTGTCTGGATTCCCATAGATAAGGGTGGCCTCGGCCCCAGTATCTATTAATGCCCTAGTTACTGTACTTGACCCATTTTTCCAATATATGGTCAAGTTAATGTGAGGTCTGCAATCCAGCTTACGTATTTCCTTAATTTGGGCTGGGGCCTGGCCTGTTTCCTAGTATTCCCTAGCATGTGATTCACTTGGGTATGAAGGTTCAACATCTGTAGCATTTGCAGGAGCAGTTCTTATTTCCCTATCTCTCCTGTTATCGAGTCCTTTATCTCGGTACATCCTGTACAATTCATTGGTTGGAATGCCATCTATCATTTCAAAACCCACCCCTGCTCTCAATAGAGCAGTAAACATTTCTTTTCTTGTCACTCCATTTTGGCGCCAAGTTTGCTGGCTGTTCACCCTTCTCTCTCGAGGAGATCTGTCCCTTCCCCAGTCTCCTAAGTCATGTAACTGTAAAATCTTATTTATCACCTCTGTAAGATGGCTCCCTACTTCCCCAAGTAACAGTTTCAAAATTAGTTGTTTATAAGCAGGGGGAGCTGTCCTAATTATTAAATTCCTATGAGGGATTCCTATGGGATCATTGTAATATTTGTCTGCAGTTCCTGTCATAATAGCAGTCTTCATTACCTCCTCCTTTAGTCTCATGATACAATCTTTAAGTGAATACCAGGGTCTGTGCTCAGTGGGCCACATAGAATCATTAGTATATCTCTTATTGCATCCCGCAGCAGCTAATGCCAACAGAGTAGTCCTGCTAGCATCATCTCCTCGCTGATGATGTTCCCTAAAAGCTTGCTGAACTAGAGGATCGTGGCTGATACCTATGAATCTCATATAGTCCCTCTTATCTACTAATATTCCACCGGCCCCTTGATCACTGAGCCTTACCATCCAAGATATTAATGGTTCTCCTACTCTTTGGCTGAATCTACTCAAAATATCTGTGACCTCTTGTGGTGAGAAATCTTCCTGAAATTCCCTCGTAACTAAATTGCCACCTCTGGTTTCTGTCCTCCTCCTCTCTACGGGACGAACGCTTGTCTGAGTATTTAACCATCTCCCATTCTCTGTGCGAGGGATGTCCTGAACCCTAGTAGTGTTTTCTGTCTCAGCCCCTAACACTGTCTCATTTTCCCCCCACTCGCTTCCCCTGCCACCATGGCAAGGACAAAGCAGGCAGTCAGGCTTGGTCTGGGCTGAGTTGGGATGCACTCTTGGCTTATTTGGCCTCCTGTTGCTCCTAGCCACATTAATAGAAAAGTTCTCATCTGAGTCAGTAGGTTCTTGAGCAGCAATTTGTTCTCCTGCTATCTGAGATTCCCGTTCTTGCTGTGGGGTAGGAGTGCCCCCATCTCTTTCACTTAATCTCAATCTTTCATATACTAGCCGGTAGGCTGATAACACTATCCAGCTTTGCCTAGATAGTGATGCCCCTGACTGAATCCCAACCTCTTGTAAACACCTTTCCAAATCCTTAGGATCTCCTCTCTATAGCCTTGGTTCCCAGTTTTCACAGGGTCCGGCTTTTTTAGCCAATTCCTTTGCTAAGGAGGAATAAAAAGGATCCTCCCACCCTGGGATATTCATCTCTTCCTCTGAAGTTCTTCTGCTTCTGAACAGAGATCTTATATCTAGCGATCCCATCCACCTCGTCGCCAAATATATTAGGAAGGCAGAATTTATGATTTCAAAGAGAATCTCATATGTGCCTAAAAGGTCCGGAACCGCAGGATATAAGGAATTCTCTAGGCAGAAGGCAGGAGAACTAAAGCATGTATTTACACTCCACAGTAACAATCCCACAAACCAGCGTCCCCATTTTGATATTTTCATCAAAAGCTTCCAGGCCCAATAAGTCCGCCTCACAAGAGTAACTAGGAGGCCACAGAGAAGCGAAGATGGTATAAGGCAAAATCGTATACATGCTTCCCCTCTACGGTAAGAAGATTACCCAGTAGCCTCTAGTCAGCTCTGCTACCGGCAGCTCAGCTTCGGCTGTAGGCGTCTCTGGCTCCAACCGGAAAAGGAAAGGAGGATCTTCAAGCTGTCCTCTCCCCTCTTATAGAGTTTTTGACATCATCAAGGGCCGCCTGAACGACCAGGGCCGATTGGTTCTTGACTTGGCCCCTCCCCCAGCGTAGACCACGTTAACACACCTCCCCTCAGCCAGCGCCACGACTCATCACACAGGAAGCTCTGGTCCTGCCCCGGAAGAGCAAGCCCCAGCGTCCAGGGAAGCTCAACGAGGCAAGCTGAGTCATTCAAAGAAAACAAAGTCCATTCTGGCTACAACATGTCACTCAAAGCCATGTAAACTAGGCTTTCCCTTGAGGCAAGGAGGACATCAAGGACTCCTAATTTAATCAAGGAAACAAAGGCCAAACTCTTCAAGGGCACTTGGTTGAATAAGTTCTAAGAGCCCATCTTGATTCCCAATACAGCCACCTAGGTGCCCCCCCCCTCCCAAATTCAGTTTCAAATGAACTTGTCATCTCATTGATACAGAGGTACTTTTCAATGATGCAGATTGCAGCCCATCCTGGGTGACTTCTGTCCATGTCCTCCCATAAGTTTTCCACAGTGGTCTAGCCAGTGAATCCCAATGATGACTTTTCTTCCTTTCTCCTCTTCTCTCAAGGCTACAAGTGAAGTATATGTGCCATTCCCCAGCGATCCCATGCTTTCAGCCTGTAGCCAGCCTGCAGTTATTTGGATCCCACACCTCTTTGGCCATGTCTTTCATTCCAGTTGTTTTTCACCAGTCCTCATTTGTCACGTGCACATTTTAGCCTGCTCATGCACACTGTGGCCGCTCAGTTGCCCTGTGAGTGAGGTGACTTTTTAAATCCTTTAGAGGCTTTGCTTCTTTGTGTTCTGATGGTCTTTGCTCAGCACTTATCCTGCTGCTTCAGGCCACATTTGTTGACCTCCTTTTCCTCCAGGACGCTTGCTTCCTGGGTCTCCATGGTGCGCCTCTTTTCTGGATCCCCTGCTACCTGACTTACCTCTCGGGTGCCTTCGCTAGCTTACTATCTACGTAAAGCCCCTCCTCCTGCCAAAGTGGGCAGCTACACTTCTGTCCCTCTTTCTCTTTTCTTAATCAGAACACTTACCATTTTGATAACACTTTAAAGTGCTTTAAGGTCCTCAGAGCGCTTTACAAATATTGTCTCATTTGATCCTCAAAACAACCCTGGCGTGTAGATGCCCCTGTTGTTCCCATTTCCAGATGAGGAAATGGGGGCAGACAGAAGTTAGATGACCTGCCCAGGGTCCTGCAGAACACAACAACAGCTCCTGACCTCTGTGTCACTTTCTCATCCACATCAAATGTTCCGAGTGTCACCTACACCCATGTACTTGGGAGGCGCGCTCAATGAGGCCATCCTTGTCCTCTGATATCCAGATCTCTTCCTGGAACACTAGGGGGGAGGTGCCCTTCCCTCCTGGCAAAGCAGCCCCACACAGAGCCCCCTGCCTGGTAGAGCCCAAGGGTGGCTTTGGGGTGGGCCGGTTTTCCCTGATTCTAGGCAAACAAGCGGTGACACTGAGATGGAGCTTTCATACTTGGAAGTGACCTTGTGAATTCAAGAACCCTGGGATCCTAGGTTCCTTAGGCAGCTCTGCCTTTGGCCTCGATTGCCCCAAGAGCACGGACCTCAAGGGAGCTGTTGTTACAGTGCAGAGCCGAGGTGAAACCTAAAATGCCTATTTGGTAAGTTCACAAGACCCTTCATGTCCTGATGGGAAAAGAAATGAGAATGATGCAAGAAAATTCTGAAAGGGGAGTCAATGGCTTCATGAAAGAAGCACAGAAATTCAGGGAAGCAAAGAACCAAAAAAGTAGAATTGGTCAAATAGAAAAGGAGCTACAAAAATTCACTGAAGAAAAGAATTCCTTAAAAATTAGAATGGGCAAGTGGAAGCTAATGACTCCACAAGACATCAAGAAACAATAAAATAAAATCAAAAGAATGAAAAAGTAGAAGCAAATGTGAAACATCTTATTGGAAAAACAACTGACCTGGAAAATAGATCCAGGAAAGATAATTTAAGGGTTATTGGATTACCTGAAAGCCATAATTAAAAAAAAGAGCCTAGACATCATATTTCATGAAATTACCAAGGAAAACTTCCCTGATATTCTAGAACCAGAAGGGAAAACAGAAATTGAAAGAGTCTACTTGTCACTTCCTGAAAGAGATCTCAAGATGAAAACTCCCAGGAATATTATAGCCAAATTTCAGAGCTCCCAGGTCAAGGAGAAAATAGAGCAAGCAGCCAAAAAGAAACAATTTAAATATTATGGAGCCACAGTTAGCAGCTTCTGTATTAAAAGATCAAAGAGCTTGGAATATGATATTCTGGAAGGCAAAAAAGCTGGGATTACAACCAAGAATGACCTATCCAATGAAACTGAGTATAATCCTTGGGGGTGGGGGGAGGGTGAGGGAATGAACATTTAATGTACTAGAAGACTTTTAAACATTCCTGATTAAAAGACTAGAGCTGAATAGAAAATCTGATTTTCAAATACAAAATTCAAGAGAAATATAAAACAGCAAACAGGAAAGAGAATTCATAAGGGATTCAGTAAGGTTAAACTGTTTACATTTTATGAAGGGAAGATGATATTTGTAACCCTTAGGAACTGTATCACTATTAGTGCAGTTAGAAGGCGTATACATAGACAGAGGGTGGGGGTGTAAGTTGGCTATGATGAGGTAATATTAACAATTCCACAAAATTAAGGGATGAGAAAGAAGATTGCATTGGGAGAAGAGGAAAGGGACAGGTAGATTGGGGCAAATTACCTTACATGGAGAGGTGCAAAAGGGCTATTAAAGTGGAGGGCAGATGGACAGCAGGAGCTCCCTGGCTTTAGAGGTTTCCTGCATGTCTGACCTCTGAGGGTTTCTCCTTATGCACATCCTCCATTTGTCTGTCTTTTGCTGCTGGTGGCATCATAACTTGATGGTGAGTGTGCTTCATGTGTACCTAGGGAGGATCTTGCTGCTTATTTGTTATGCTGTTTGATTAAATGTGTTTTATTTTGACCTGTGTCCTCTGGCTGGCTGGGGGCTTGAGATGAGCTCTGGTTCTTGATAGATGCAGATACATAGATCGCCTTGAACTTGGAGTGGCTTTCCAGGTGAGGTCTCATTCTAGGTGCTTTATTTACCTGATGGTCTTCTCCTCCTCTTCCTCCTTCCCTTCTCCTGCTTCTCCTTTAGCTTCTCCACTTTCTTCTCTTCAGATTCAATTCTCCAAAGTGCCCCCACATTTTCCTTTCCCAAAGTCACTCCTGGGTCTTCTTTACCAGTTTGAATCCCTTGGAATCATCTCTAGAATTTCTTCTCCATCTGCAGTTCCTGTCCTCTTTCTCCCTTTTCTTCAGAAGCCAGAGGCAGCAGCTCACCAACTTGTGTCTTTCTGCCACAGCCTTAGAGACCCCAGCTGCTTTCTACCCCATGATGAGTGATCAGAGTGGGATTCTAATGGAGGAATTATGGTGGTAGTAATGGTGACAATGATACATGAGTTGGGTTGATTCTAGCCAGGTAATCTGTCTAGGGGATGACATATTCAAAAATGGAAGAGAGAAGAGGGCCAGAGGCATGAGAGAAGGCACATAGACTCAGGCAACCTCCTATTAGGGATAATGTTAAGTTCTCTTGGCAATCCTGTTTATTCTGTTCCTTCTTAAGAGTACATGGAAATTGACTGAAATAATTTTTCTTTCTACTACATATGTCCAAAACCCATTTTTTTGGCAATTTATAACCCTTGAAAAGCATAGAATGAATTTTATTATCTTGTAAATATGTATTTGTTCCAATATCTTTGGCTAAGAATCTAAATGCAGAAAATAACCCAGGCCAGTGGGGCCATGAGACTTACAGACACAGAGAATGTCAGATCTGATGGGACCCTGGGGATGGAAGGATCAGGTTTTTAAAAGGAGAAGAGACCTTAGAGGCCAACTGGTTTAACCCACTCATTTGACAGGTAAGGAGACTGAGGCTGAAAGGGTCGAATATACTGGACCCAGGGCCTTGCAAACAGTAGGTTTTGAATAAATATTTGTTGTTCTGATTTGAACCTACATCCTGTTGGTGTATAGATGTTGGTCTGCAGGTCTGCAGGTCTGGATTGGAGTGTCTGATCTAACCCACAGTAGCCATGTGACCCAAGACCTTCAACTCTTGCCAGCCTCATTTTTACATCTGAAAAATGAGAATGATAAAACCTCAAAGAGTGGCTGGTAGCTTTGTAAACTGAAAACACCGTAGAAATGTGTGCTTTTAGAGGGCTCATAGCACCAAAATATTCTGTGTTATTTAATATAAAAATGCCAATTATGTTCCTGGAGGTCAGGGTAAACACGTGAAGCCAACTGAAGGGGTTGCTTTTTGTGAGCACCAAATCAGCGGTGCTCTGCCATTTCCCGTGCTTTCTCACCCCTCCATTTGCTCACAGATTTATTATGCACTTTTGCTCTCATTTTCTCACCAAGACAATTAAGCATGATATACTCCAGAGTGCTGTGTTCCCATTTCTCTGTTCCTTGACTTTGAACATCGGAAGGTGTTATAAATAAACACAATAAAACCCAGTTTCTGGATGGAGTGAAACCACAAGGAACTCTTTTTAATTGGGCCTGTTAATCTTGTATACATCTTCATTAGGCATTTTAAGATATTGGAAAGATGCATCAAAATGTCTTCTTTAAACATGTGTTGCCTGAGATATCTGTCTTTGTGGAAAGCTGTGGGGTTCATCCTGTGTGAAAATGGGATGATGGGAAGAGGTTAGTTCAGGTCCCTGTATCCCATCTACAAAGGTAGCGTGCACATTTAGGGTTTCAGCCAAGAGAACTGGTAGTGACTCCTATTTCTAACACTTATTAACTATAAGATCTCTGACAAATCACTTTACCTCTGAGTCTCACTTTCCTTATCTGTAAAATAAGGATAATAATTCATACTGAGAGCTGTATGTGGCAAATTTTTTACCTGGGGAAAGAAACACAAAAATCAACCAGTTAACCATTACTGCCTAAGCTCCTACTATGTGCTGTGATAGACCCTGGGAACCCAAAAACTAAAAGGAAAGAAAAAAAAAGTTTCTGCCCTTAAGGAACTTCTGTGCTATTTGGGAAAACAACTTGTTCACAAAAAAGTCAATAAAAATACGCAAATTAATACAAGGTGATAGGGAGGTGGGGCTCAAACACCTGAGGAAGTTGGGAAAGGTCTCAGGCAGGATGGGACACTTGAGCTGAACTCAGATGGAACTTCCAATGCTCGCAGGCAGAGGTGAGGAAGGAAGGTGTTCTAGCAGGAACATCCCACGCTGAGGACAGCCAGGGCTGTGATGGGATGGCGCATGTGAGGACCAGTTAGAAGGCTAGTTGGGCAGAGTGTGGAATCAGGGGCAGAGCTGGGCTGGAGCCAGAGTGGGAAGGGCTGTAAATGCCAGGCTGAGGTGTTGGTGTTTTACACTGGGCTAGTGAAGTGTCAGGCAAGGAAACCTCTGCCCATGGAGGTTGGTTCCTCCTAAAGGCCGAGTAGAGTTAGCAGACTCCAGAAGAAATGGCCACTCCACCTGCTCTAAGGATCCATGCTGGTGCACATTGACTTAGTTTGAAAATGTCACATTACATTTTGTTGTACTTTGATTTATCTTGTGAAATATTTCCAGATTATCTTTTAATCAGGTTCAGGACATCCTTGGGAGTGTCATGGGCTCCCTGTGCCAGCAGGCTGTGTGTCTGAACCCCCCTACCCCTGGACCTGGAGCATTGACATGAAGTAGTTTGCTCAGGGTGACCAAGACAGGATTTATCAAAGGTCACACTTGATTCCTCTTTCCCTGGTTTTGAGGGCAGCCCCATTGTCTAGGCCACACTGATTCTCTTGTGCTCAATAATAGGGCAATATGAAGCCACTGGAGTCTCATTCACAAACCAACTCATTAAGATCAATGCTGTTGGATGGTAGGGAGAGATCCTGGGAGACAAGCTTTTTGGGGACATTCTGTGACACTCTGTGGCCACAGGGGAGCAGCAAAGTTCTGTGCTGGGGAGAGATGCATTTGGGGAGCAGCATGGGACGTCTCATAGGAAGCTTGGCATTTGGTAGCCTTGTATTTGAATGCTTATTGCTAAGGGTGGGCCTTTTTATACTCCAGGAGGCTAGAGGTGGGATCATCCTCTTAAGTTCTGCTCTCTGGGGCCAAGGCTCAGGTGCCCCATTCTAGGTCTCTCCCTTCCTGCAACACCAT
The DNA here is from genome assembly GCF_011100635.1 of Trichosurus vulpecula. Taxonomy (NCBI): domain Eukaryota; kingdom Metazoa; phylum Chordata; class Mammalia; order Diprotodontia; family Phalangeridae; genus Trichosurus; species Trichosurus vulpecula. The sequence continues at coordinate 5,097,420 of NC_050580.1, read as the reverse complement.
CCTCACTGATCTGTTGAGAGAACACGTTTTACAAACCTTAAAATACATGAGAAGTGAACTACTGTCATTCCTTTTCCATTTATGTACATGCTCAGTGTTAGGCTTCCCCAGGGCAGGGGTCAGCAGCCTCTTTGGAACTGAATCCACTGGAGGAGGGAGGTGGGAGCCCCTGATGAACACTTCTGTGATCCTGGATCAGGCTTAGGGTCCTAGATTTGTCACATGTAGAGCTGGGAGTGGCCCTAAAGGTCATCTAGCTCACCCTCTCCTTTTACAGATGGGGAGACTGAGGCCCAGTGAGGGAATGAGACTTGCCCAAAGTTACATCACCTAAATATCCCTTTGTGCCTGATCCCTCCCTCCCATAGAGCCTTCCCGTGGAATGAAGAATTTATTTTAAAAAGAAAAAAGAGGGTAAGAAGAGAAAAAAATCAGCAGCATAAAAACTGACGGTATATGTGATGATTCACCCCAGTGGATCCCCCTCCCACCTCTGCAAAGGAATGGGCAGTGGGATCTTCTCATATTTCTTCTTTGAGGTCATGTCCTTGTAATTGTGCAACACTGACCTTTCAGTTTTGTCTGTGTCTGGTTATTCTTTCCATGTACAGTGTTGTAATCATTGTACATATAAGGTTTTTTTCCTTTTCCTCCCTCCTTCCCTGCCTCTCTTCTCTCCCTCCCTCCCACCTTCCCTCCCTCCCTCCCTTCCTTCCATCCTTCTTTCCTCCCTCTTTCCTTCCTTTATTCCTTCCTTCCTCTTCCTTCCTTCCTCTTTCTTTCTTTCTTTCTTGATTTCTTTCTTTTTTTCTTTCTTTCTGTTTTTCCTCTCTCTTTCTCTCTCTCCCTCTCCCTCCCTCCCTTCCTTTCTTCCTCCCTCCCTCCCTCCCTTCCATCCTTCTTTCCTCCCTCTTTCCTTCCTTTATTCCTTCCTTCCTCTTCCTTCCTTCCTTCCTTCCTTCCTTCCTTCCTTCCTTCCTCTTTCTTTCTTTCTTGATTTCTTTCTTTTTTTCTTTCTTTCTGTTTTTCCTCTCTCTTTCTCTCTCTCCCTCTCCCTCCCTCCCTTCCTTTCTTCCTCCCTCACTCCCTTCCTTCCTTCCTCTTTCTTTTTCTTTCTTTCTCTCTTTTTCCCCTCTTTTTCTTCCCTCCCTCCTTCCTTTCTTTTTTCCTTCTTTCCTTTTTTCCTCTTTATTTCACTTTGCATCAGCTCTTATAAGTCTTTCCACATTTCTCTGTATTCACTACATTCCTGGTTTATCACAGCATAATAATATTTGTTTATATGAATATACTAAAAGTGTGTTTAGCCAATCCTTATGAGTGAACATCTACTTTATTTCTTGTTCTTTGCTACCATAAAATGGTAGCTTTTGTGTTATATGTGGGTGCTTTTTAAAAGAATCAATAACCTCTTTGGAGTATATGTTTAGTGGTTTAATCTTGGTCAAAGGGTATGGAAATTTTAGCTATTTTTATTTATATAGTTCGGATTTGCTTTCCAAAATAGTTGTAATATTTCACAGCTGCACCAACAATGTATTAGCAGGCTTATTTTTTTCACAGCCCCTCCAACTACAATACTTTTTCAATGGAAAACTTAGGAGCATTGGACAGCTTGGGGCAGAGGCAGAGAGAGGAAAAAATAGGGGGAATGTCATAGAGTCATTGAATATTTGAGCTAGAAAGGGTCTGAAATGTAGGAGAAAGGGAAGAGAGGAAAAGGGGAAGGAACAGGGTAAGAAGAGAAAATAAAAAGGTAGCTCTAGTATTAAGGAACATATCACCAGTCATTGTCCTGAGCAGAATGACTTGGGCTTGTCTGTCCTTGGGCAGATCACTTAACAACTCTTGGGCTCACTTCCTTCAAGTGTAATGTTAGGGAGTCATTTCCAGTTCTCAATTTAATCCTATGACCTTGGTTCTAGTTCCCATGATCTCACTTCCCTTGGCCAAGTCCCTTCACCTCACCCCAGCCTCAGTTTGCTCATCTGTAAATGGAGGTAATAATACTGGTCCAAGGCTGTTGTGAGGATCAGGTGAACCCTTTACAATGATGTAAACTATAATGGAAAGCATTTTGTAACCCCAAAGTAATCCACCAATAAAAACTATTCTTGCAAGTGGTTTGTATAGTACTGACATTTTAGTATTCAGTTCCAAGGATGTAGAATGAAGGATTAGGAAAACTCTTTAGTGAAACAGGTTTAAATAGCAGTTTATTGGTCTAATTGGGAGAAAACAATGGGAATTTATTTTCTTAAAAAATGTGGGTTATTTAATTATACTTTAATATAAAATATCACATAAGTCTTATTTACCATTTCATATGGCTTTATTTTTCTATTCTCATTGTCATTGTGACTGGGGCTGGCTAATTTTCCTTCTACCTTTATTTTTACATTGTTAATTAGCCAACTGTGTATGATGAAGAATTTATAGTGCTCTTCAAAAAACTTCTCAGTAGAAAATCAGTCAGCAGAGAAACTAAGTTTTATGGGGGAATCCTGGGATGCACACTTGCCTTTATCTACTCAGAATGTGATAGTAATTTCATTGTAGTTGTTGCTACTCTGAATGGCTTTCACATTCCAGTCTGATAAACATGCTTCTGTGTAAGAAGACACATAAGAACAAAGTTTCTGCATAATTACTCTGAAATTGTTGGGACAGATGAGTCTCTCTTGGTGCAGGAGTGCGATTTGAAGTCCATGGCAAGAAGCCTGGAGGATGTGTCAAGAACCTTCCATTGCTTTGGCATTTTTTCAATTACAATGGCCTTATGAAGTCTTCAGCAAGAAACTGAGAACATTTGGGAATAGGTGGTATTTTCATCACTTTTATCAATCAAAGGCAAAAATTTGGAGGAGGAAGAAGGATGTGGGAAGTGAACATCTGGTTAAAAATGGTATCAGAGAACGGGATTTGCATATCTGGATTATAATTTTAAATACAGGAATGATGCACCCCTGAAGTGCCTTCCAGCTGCGATGTTCTATAAATATCGAGCAGAATGAGTGACTTTATGGGTGCTGGTCCTTCCTGGGATGAACAATGTAGCCCCCACTACATCTGCATAAAGAGTGAAAGAGCAGGATTTTAGTAGAATAACTGTAATAACCATAGCTCACATTTACGGACACTTTTGGTTCATAGCCTCCATTGAGGTCCACTTTGGATGCTTCATCACGCTCAGATGTGACCCTGGGTCTTGAAGGTTTTGCCCAAGCCCAATCTTTGGAAGGTCCTACCAGACTAGAAGCACCTTGAGGATGGACTATGTGCCTGGAATCCAAGGACTGACCAGGGTCAGGTGAAAGATGCTCATTCATAGAAAGTTAGTTGCCAGGAGTAATTGCGATGATGATGATTGGCTAGTGCCCTCTCCCCAGTTACTTTGTATTAAGTTTTTACAAATATTTTGTTTTGATTTATGTGTGCAATGTTATTTCTCTCAAATAGAATGCAAACTCCTTGAGGGCAGAGACCATTTCATTTGTGCCTGTTTCTCCAGTGCCTTAGACAATGCACACAGTAGAGGTATAAAATATTTTTGTTGAATTAGTGACCGAATGATAGTAGATATCACTAGATGTTTAACAGAAGTGGAATGTGTCTAAATTAAAATAATCTTCGTGCTACAGGATCAAAGTTAGAGAAGACCTCAGAGAACCATCATTCCTATACTTCAGGTTGTGGCCAAAATGGCCAAACCCTGTTTTTGGACCCCATCTTAACAAGCTTTTCACCTTTTGAACTTGACTTTGTCTTTTAGTGACTTTGCTTTTGATTGGTCACAGTGACAGTGAGACTCCCTGTATCCCTAGGATTTTGGCTTTCTTGCCCAAGATTTCATAAGAATTAGCAATACCTCCTAGTTTCCCTCATGCAGTATTTGTGCTCCTGTGAGTCCCCAGAGGTGGGTACTAGTTATCAAGTCTGACAAGTATTGGGCTATTCATTGTTACTTCTTGGATGTGTGCCCCAGGAACACAACAGACCTCTCTCTTGTTGTTATCAGATTGACAAATTAGCTGCTTTATTATCCCTTGTAGCAGGAGTTCAGGAGACACCACTCCTGAATTCCTCTTCCTCTGACCCTTCCTATTGGCCTCTAGAGATCTACCTCCTCATTCCTTGGAAGAGAAGCGATTGCTCCAGCCCTCCTCCAACTGGCAAAAGCCTCACATCTGCTTTTCAGCCCTAAACACTAGCAGTGGTCCTTCTGCCTTCTCTCCTCTATGTCTCATTCTTGTACCCTTCAGCCATCCGACACAGGACCTGACTCCCCTCTGTCTCTTCAGATCATCAATCTTCTTGCTTTCCACAGTGAACACTTGCTTTCACTTTTGAAAGAGCAGCTTTGTTTCCTCTGATGACCTTAAAAGTGAAGAGGCATTCCAAGAACCCTTTTACCTTCTCTGCCAGGTAGATGACCAGCCTTCCCTTTGGATCCAGATAACCATTCCTACTGACAAACATTGCTAATTAATTTCCTCTGCTTGCTAAACATTATGTAAGTGGGATACTTAGTCCTGGTCAGCCTTGTTTATTGGATTGGATTGTTATTCTTGTCAGGAGCTCTCCTGGCTCACTTCCTGTAGGGGTCTTCAGCTCTGAAGTGATTAAGGTCTCCTTCCCCTCCTTAGGGTCACTTGACAGGCATATTCGATTTTTCTTCCCTTATCTAATCAACTTCCTTCTGCTAGGATCCCTCTAGTTTCAAGTCCTTTTCTTGTCCCTGTTCTTCTGGTCATTCAGCCACCTTTGAATGTATAACTGGGTCACTTGGTCCCCATTTCTCCATCTTGTCCACAAAGATAGCGTAACAGATTTTGCCAAATACTTTTTGGAATTTACTTGAAATTTCTTTATCAATCAGTAAAGTCACAAACATTTATTCAGTGCTTATTATATGCCAGACACTTATAGATGTTGGAAAAAAACTAAAAATATTACTTGCCCTCAAGGAGCTTACATTCTAACAGGAGAGGCAACCTGTACATAGAGAAGCATATGCAAGAAGAGGAAAGCATGGCACAATCATTTAAAAAGAACCTCAAATGAGAAGTCAGAATGAATTGACACTAACAATGAAAGAAGGTTTGGTTTTTTTAAAAGTTGGATCAAGATAAATTTCTATGCCCCATTGCCTGTGTATCTTATTTTTTAGTTGCATACAAAAACTTTTTTTTGTTTTTGAACATCTGATTTTAAAACTTTGAGTTCCAAATTCTCTCCCCTCTTCCCTTCCCACCCACCCTCCCTAAGAAGCCGAGCAATTCAACCTAGGCCACACATGTATCATTATGTATAACCCTTCCACAATACTCATGTTGTGAAAGGCTAACTACATTTTGCTCCTTCCCAACCCATCCCGCTTTATTGAATTTTCTCCCTTGACCCTGTCCCCTTTCCAAAGTGTTTGTTTTGATTACCTCCACCCCCATCTGCCCTCCCCTCCATCATCCCCCCCCCCTTTTTTTTATCTTCCTCCCTCTTCTTTCAGGAAAGGAAGGGAAAAGGGGATGAGAAGGGAGGGGGGTGATAGAGGGGAGGGCTGACTGGGGAACAGGGCAACCAGAATATAAGCCATCTTGGAGTGGGGGGGAGGGTAGAAATGGGGAGAAAATTTGCAATTCAAACTGTTGTGAAAATCAATGCTGAAAACCAAATATGTTAAATAAATAAATTTAAATTAAAAAAAAGTTGGATCAAGGTTAAATGGAAGATTAAAGAACAGTTAGTGATACTGGTGAGTGTGGGTGGTGTGATAAGAATTGACAGTGCGAAAAGGGAAGCCTACTCAACTCTTATTTCGTTTCTGTTCCCCACCCCCCAAAAGCATGACTTTAGATATGCTTAAGGTAAAAAACGATCAAATTTCCTAAGTAGGAACCTCTCATGGGGAGGTATGGTTAGACATCAATTTGTAAGAAGAAGATCTGGGGGAACCTAGTGGATCAAAATCTTAACTATGAGTCAACATTGTGATGTTGTGTTAGGGTTAGGGTCAACCAATACAGCTAAAGCAAATTTGGGTTATACTGAGAGAGACAGAATTTATAAGAAGGAGGAGGTGACGACAGTCCCTTTGCACTTGGTGCTGGTCAGCCCATGTCTAGAGTCTTGTGTTTGGGGCACAACATTCTGGAAGTACATTGATAAGCAAGATCATATATAGACTTGTGTGACTAGCTGTGTGATTGTGACTATGATGAGGGGCTTAGAGGGTCTTCTTTTGGAGAACTGGTTTTGGCATCTTACCTCTCAGTGCCCAGTTATGCAACTTCAGAGTTGTCCTCCTCTCTTCCTTCCCCCCACCCATCCCTTCATATCCCAAGATTGGCTAAGTCTTGTTGATTCTCTTTCCTCAGCATTTCATTGCTCTGCCTTTCTTCTCACTTGTGCTCTCCTCTAGACTTATACTAGCCTCCTATTTGGTCTCCCTGACTCTAGTCCCATTCCCTCTAATCTAGCCTTTACACAGCTGCCAATATGATATTCTCAAAGTTCAGGTCTGACCAGGCCATTCTACAGCTCAAGAATCTTCTCCTAACCCAGCCTTACCTTGGAAGCTGTCTGGACAGACCTGAATGATTCCCTCCCTATTATTCCTTTTCAGTTATTCTGGCCCATTTGTTTGTTTGTATGCATACCCAACATTCTATCTCCTGCAGCCTGGCCTTTACAAGGCTGTCTTCTGTGCTTGGTTTGGTCTGCTCCTCACATATGCCTCTTGGAATCTCTGGCTCTCTTCTAAGGCTCAGCTCAGCTGTTACTTCCTACACAAGACCTTTCTGATTCCTTCCTTTGTTGTGCTTGCTCTCCTAGAAATCACTTCATACAAATTGTGTATTTACCTATCTGTGTAGGGGAACAGTGAGAGTTTTAGGTTAGCCAGAGTCTATCAAACATGTCTTAGTTCTTCCCCCAATAGCTTTGGTCCTGCATTGTGTCTTCACATAATCCTTGGCATCTCTCCACATTTGTATGTGTGCTGTATTCCCTAAAGGCATGTCAGCTTCTTGAGTACAAGGACAGCTTTGTTTTTGTCTTGGTATCCCTAGTGCCATATGATTTAGGTCAGTCTTGGGAATTCCTGGTGAGGAAACTCCCTCTCCTAATGCAGGTCAGTGCTTTCTCTGCAGCTGATGGTTTTAGAGTTGCTTGGGGCTCCTCATATGTTAAGTGACTTTCCTAGGATCAAATCAACAGCTTGGATCAGAGGTAGGGCTTAAACCTGTCTTCCTCACTCAAGCCTGACCTTCTGGCTACCATGTTATGCTGCCTTGCTTAACAAATATTTGTGGGATAAATCAATGAATGGATGAATGAATGAGTGAATGAAACTTCTTCCTGGAGAAAACTTAGAGAATAAGAGTTGTCTCTGAGTGTTCAAAGTGTATCTACATGAAAAAGCGCCATGACGGCTCATAGGGATGAGTAGGGGTCAGAGCTACGAGACCTCAGAGGCTACTTAGTGCAACCCTTCCCATTTTACAGATGAGAAAACTGAGGCCCTGACAGATCCATAATTGGCCTGAGGTTACAAAGAGTTAATGATAGCATCATAGCTTGAAATGGATTCTCCGACTTCAGATCAAAAATTCTTTCCACTGTGCTTCCCTGCTGTAGACTTGTTCAGTTTGGTTTTAGAGGGCAAAGCTAAGATCAGTGGGCTCCAGTTGTGGGGAGGCAGATTATGACTTGTTAAAAGGAAAACATTTCCTCACCATCACAATGTGCAATGGGCTGCCTTGAAAGGTAATGGGCTCTCCCTCCCTGGATGTCTTTCAATAGGAATAGTTCCTTGTTGGAGACATTGTGTAGAGGACGATGCTCACTCAGTGTGGGCTGGAGCACAGATCTCTAAGGCTCTTTCTAGCTCTGGGCTCTATATGCCTGGGAATCCATAATGGCTGAAGAGGTAGGAACACAAGAAAAGAAGAGGCACTTTAAATATGCGCAAATGAACAGAATGTAGACAAACAAAACCAGAAACAGAACTTTGTCCTTGGTGCTGATGGCTTTAGAAGGTTTTCACAATGGGTAATTCAAGAGAAACAACAGAGGCAGAAAATTTGTGGGGTGGGGGTGGAGCCAAGATGGCAGCTGGAAAGCAGGGACTAGCATGAGCTCCCTGCCGAGTCCCTCCAAAAACCTATAAAAAATGGCTCTGAACCAATTCTAGAACTGCAGAACCCACAAAGTGGTGGAGGGAAACAGGGCTCTAGCCCAGGACAGCCTGGATAGTCTCTGGGTAATGTCTATCCCTCACAGAGCTGGGAGTGGAGGGGAGTGGAGCAGAGCCCAGCGTGGGCGGTGCGGGCCAACCAGACCAGGAGCCGGGCGGAGCGTGCCCTAGCGCCCTGAATCAGTGAGCTGCAGCAGTTATCTGACTTCTCAACCCACAAACACCAAACAGAGTAGGTTAGTGGGAAAAGCTGCTTGGGACGGGGATAGAGTTTGCGGTTCAGCCACTGCCCTGGGGCAGCGGAGGTAGGGCAGCTACAGAACTACAGCTGCAGTTGCTTCCAGCCCCAGGCCCACCTGGTGGGAGGAATTAAGTGGCAGATCAGAGCAGGAGTGAAGAGCCTGCTGAAGATCTAAGTCCAGTCCAGGTTGGGGGTTCTTGGGGAAGGAGGAGTGCTGGTGTGGCAGTGCATCCCCCCAAGCTTGGAACATTGAACTCTTTAGTCTACAAGCAGTCATACCCCGCTGAAAAACTCAAGGGTCAAGTAAGTTGGCTGGGAACATGGCCAGGCAGCGAAAACACACCCAGATTCAGTCTCAGACTCTGGAATCCTTCTTTGGTGACTAAGAAGACCAAAACATACAGCAAGAAGAAGTCAACAAAGTCATAGCGCCTACAACAAAAAACCTCCAAGAGCTAGTCTCAGGCCATGGAAGAGCTCAAAAAGGATTTGGAAAAGCAAGTTAGAGAAGCAGAGGAAAAATTGGGAAGAGAAATGAGAAGGATGAGAGAAAACCATGAAAAACAAGTCAAACTCCTTGCTAAAGGAGACCAAAAATACTGAAAAATATACTGAAGAAAACAACACCTTAAAAAATAGACTAACTCAAATGGCAAAAGAGCTTCAAAAAGCCAATGAGAAGAATGCCTTGAAAGGCAGAATTAGCAAAATGGAAAAGGAGGTCCAAATGACCACTGAAGAAAATACTATGTTAAAAATTAGATTGGAGCAAGTGGAAGCTAGTGACTTTATGAGAAATCAAGGTATTATAAAACAGAACCAAAGGAATGAAAAAATGGAAGACAATGTGAAATATCTCATTGGAAAAACCACTGACCTGGAAAATAGATCCAGGAGAGAAAATTTAAAAATTATTGGACTACCTGAAAGCCATGATCAAAAAAAGAGCCTAGATATCATCTTTCAAGAAATTATCAAAGAGAACTGCCCTGATATTCTAGAGCCACAGGGCAAAATAGAAATTGAAAGAATCCATCGATCGCCTCCTCAAATAGATCCCAAAAAGAAATCTCCTAGGAATATTGTTGCCAAATTCCAGAGTTTCCAGGTCAAGGAGAAAATATTGCAAGCAGCCAGAAAGAAACAATTTGAGTACTGTGGAAACCCAATCAGAATAACCCAAGATCTAGCAGCTTCTACATTAAGAGATCGAAGGGCTTGGAATACAATATTCTGGAGGTCAATGGAGCTAGGATTAAAACCAAGAATCACCTACCCAGCAAAACTGAGTATCATGCTCCAAGGCAAAATATGGATTTTCAATAAAATAGAGGACTTTCAAACTTTCTCAGTGAAGAGACCAGAACTGAATAGAAAATTTGACTTTGAAACACAAGAATCAAGAGAAGCATGAAAAGGTAATCAAGAAAAAGAACAGGAAAAAGAAATTTCGAGGGACTTACTAAAGTTGAACTGTTTTGTTTACATTCCTACATGGAAAGATGATGTTTATGTTTCATGAGACCTCAGTATTAGGGTAGCTGAAGGGAATATGCATGTATGTGTATATATATATATATATATATATATATATATGTTTATGTATATATGTATATGTGAGTGTGTATGTATGTATATGTGTATGTATATATATTATATATATAATATATGTGTGTATATATATATATGTGTATATATATATATATATATATATATATATATATAGAGAGAGAGAGAGAGAGAGAGAGAGAGAGAGGGCACAGGGTGAGTTGAAGATGAATAAGGGATGAGAGAGGAATATATTGAGAGAGGGATATAGGGAGAGATAGAATGGGGTAAATTATCTTGCATAAAAGTGGCAAGAAAAAAGCAGTTCTGTAGGAAGAGAAGAGAAGGCAGGTGAGGGGGCATGAGTGAATCTTGCCCTCATCAGATTTGACCTGAAGAGGGAATACCATACATACTCAATTGGGTATCTTACCCTACAGGAAGGAAAGAGGAAGAAGATAAAAAAGGGGGGATGATAGAAGGGAGGGCAGATGGGGGAGAAAGTAATCAAAAACAACACTTTCGAAAAAGGGACAGGGTCAAGGGAGAAAATTCAAGAAAGGGGGATAGGTTAGGAAGAAGCAAAATATAGTTAGTCTTTCACAACGTGAGTATTGTGGAAGGGTTATACATAATGATACGCATGTGGCCCATGTTGAATTGCTTGACTTCTTAGGGAGGGTGGGTGGGAAGGGAAGAGGGAGAGAATTTGGGACTCAAAGTTTTAAAAAATAGATGTTCAAAAACAAAAACAAAAAATTTTTTTATGCAACTAGAAAATAAGATACACAGGCAAGAAATTTATCTTGCCCTACAAGAAAGGAAGGGAAAAGGGAATGGGAGGGGAGTGGGGTGACAGAAGGGAGGGCTGACTTGGGGAACAGGGCAACCAGAATATATGCCATCTTGGAGTGGGGGGGGGTAGAAATGGTGAGAAAATTTGTAATTCAAACTCTTGTGAAAATTAGTGCTGAAAACTAAATATATTAAATTAAAAAATTAAAAAACAAGAAAGATAATTATCACAACAATAACAATAAGACAGCAATGGTGATCATTCATACAGCACTTTAAAGTTTGTGAAGCCTTTTACACATAGCTTATGAGTAAAAAGGTCCTCACAGTGCTGTATGAATCAGGTATGTGTATCGGGGGACCAAGATGGGCTCTTAGCACTTATTCAACCAAGTGCCCTTGAAGAGCTTTGGGGCTTTATCTCCTTGATTAAATTAGGTAACTAAGGTGGGGCTCCAGGTGGGGCCCATGAAGAGAGGTCTGATTATATCTTCTGCTTCCAAGTAGGCCCAAACCCCTATCTATTAGGTGCTAAGTGGATGTGGGTGTGAAGCCCTCAAGGTCCTAGGGGGAGGTGCTAACTCCAGAGCCAACAGTAAGAGCTTAAGTTCTGGTCGCTCAGATGACGTTTGATGATGGCTAAAGAGTGTATAAAAAGAGAGAACAGAGCTATTTGCTTAGGGCTCTCGCTCTTGGAGGTGCACTGATGTGGAGACTCTGGGCAGCCGTAGTTAAGAGTCCTCCAGCTTGTAAACCCAGAAGTTCGGACTTTGTTAAACTCTGATAACTGTGCATTGAGATTTGAATCAGACAAGGTCTGTCTGTTGATGTCTGTAATTTGTTTGCATTTGCTCTGAAGCTCAGAGTGCTGGCTTTTTCCCCTGAACTAAGTGAATGATGTCTGTATGCTGGATTAAAGTAAGATTGTTAACCCTTAAAAAAAAAAAAAGAAAATTTGTGGGGTAGCACGGTAGATAGAGTACCAACCCTGGAGTCAGGAGGACCTGAGTTCAAATCTGGCCTCACGTACTTACTAGCTGTGTGACCCTGGGCAAATCACCACTCCCCTCTGCTGTGGTATACCTTTCCATTATATCCCACCCTCTCCTCACCCGTATACTGTGCCCCTGTGACCTCCACCCCAAACTGATTTTGCCACAGCTAAAGCACTCCTAGTTACAGCTCTGAATGGCAGTTATTATTAAGGACTGCCAGGAAAAGGATGCACACTGATACCACTAGTCCATGGAGACCTGCTCTCGTCAGTCTTGGGCTAGTCCTTGGGCTAGTCAACTAGACCACAAGATCGACAGAGGTCTGGGAGAAGCATCCAGCACAGGACAGTCTGGACTCTGTAAGCCCCAGGCTCACAGTGTTTTATCTCTCAACTGCAGGGCATTAAAATAAACAGGGGACAGGAAGGTGAGGTGAGAGGTTCCAGGAGAAAAAAAACTTCTTCCTGCCCTTAGTCCCATGGCCTTTGGCTATTTGGGACCCTCATTGTTTTAGGTAGGTGTCTAGTGCCCAGATGGCTTCCTCCTTTCTTGATTAATGTAATTTTGTTTCTGAGTCCAGATATACTCATTGAATTTCTGTTTTCCTCCGATGTTGTTTCTCTTGTATTATAACCTAATCAATTGGCCATCAGCACAGCAACCTTCTTAAAAATTTATTCTAAATGATGGTAAGCTCATTCCCAGCTCAAAGCAGTTCACAGCCAAGTTCATGTATATTTCATTGTGGCTTTGGTCTGAAATTATTCATGTTTTTTAAAAATATAAATTTGTTGCTATGAAAGGACCCAGAAAGTCACATAGTCTGGAACTCTTGAGGATTTCTGGCTGAACCAGAAAGATTTTCACCGAGTGAATTGTTTTAGCTCAAAGCCTCTGTCTCAGTTCTCACAGATACTGCATTGGCGTATATTGCTTTTGGCCTGAAGGGACGTCACCTTGGCAGTCATTTTCAGAGGCTTTGCTACCAGAGAGCTAATGGCCTTGAACAGCCCGAACACAATCAGGGAACTTCTGGCTGCTCAGGGCCACTGACCTTTCCTCTTGTTGTTTCATTGACTGGAATTGACCAGGACCCAGAGAGTATTTGGTGATATCCCATCTTCTCAAAACCCTGCTGCCTTTTCTCTATTCTGTAATAACAACATAATATCAACAACATAGCCAACAGCCCTTCAAGAAAACAAATCTCCAAGCTTATGGTCAGAGTTTCTAAAGGAGGCCCCTGAATTTGACTCTAGGAGGATTTGGGATTTTCCATCTACTTACTTCTACTAGGCTTCCTTCTTTCCCTGTGATTTCTTCTAATCTTCACTCAAGATCCCTCAAACCAATCCTTGGTTACAGTAAATCTCATCTCCCATTGTTTTGCTAGTTGTATAGAGAAACAGTGCCCCTTCCCTCTCCCAACTTCTGAAGTCCCCTTTGCCTAAATGTGGCTACAAAGCACAAGTCTGTCAGTGGAGAACAAGGCACTCACTTCTCTCACTGAACAAGTTGTATGTTCATTGCCCCAATGAAAAAGGAATTTTGGAAACAAACTCTTCCTCTTTCATCTGTAAAATGGGAGGACAGTGCTGGATGATCTCTGTGATTGCTTCTAGCTCAAGGTCATTCTAGGAAAGCGCATGCATCTAGAGTTCAGTTCAGTCCTTAAGCACCACATCAAGTATGACCATTCAAAAGACAAAAGGTGATTCAAAATACAGGCTTTCTAAATTTATTTTATTCATCTTTCTGGGGATATATTTGAAGTTTTCAGTATATGCAGGTTGATTCAAGTTAAAAACCATAAACAATGGGTGTTCCTTGTCTCCTTTTGCCCCTGTGTCCATATATAAGCTGCTTGAGGATAGAGAAAAAAGGTGGAGACAGAGAGGAGGCCATGGTCAGTTGCTTTGTGATGAAGGACACTGTTTTTCCATCTAACATGGAAAAGTTTTCCTTGGAAAAGAGTGGAGCTTTTTTGACTAGGTGAACAAGTAGGCTCACTTAGTTAGACAGAGGTGGGCAGATTGAAAATCCACCTTTAGGAATCTGTTGTGGAACCAACTGTGTGACTTGTCGGAAATCATGTCACCTTCCTAGGCTTTGGTTTTTACCTTTATAGAATGAGGAGATTCACCTAGGTGCCTTCCAACTCCAAGAGTTTATATTCTCGGTCAGGAACAGCTTGATTCAATTCTAAAATAATTTCTTAAGCACGCACCACCTGCTAGGCACTGGCTAAAAAGACAAAAAGAAAACGGTCTCTTCCCCCTAGGAACCTGCATTCTATGGTGTGAAGGGTATATACAAGAGAAAATACAAAGCAATTTAAAGTATTGAGCAACAAAACTAATAATGGGGAGAAGCAGGACAGGCTTCTTTCAGGGCATAGTTCTTTATCCAAGCCTTTTGATAAGCTAGGACTTTCAAGAGGCATAAATAAGAAGGGATAGCAGTCCAGGCATGAGAATAGCTTGGACAAAGGCATGGAGGGCACTTTAATGAGAGAGCTTCAAGACCAGAACTTTCTCCAGCACACCCCAAAAGAGATGCTTTCCTGTGGCTGGTACTTACCACCTAATGGGTCAACCTTCTGGTCATGAGATTCTTTTGTCTTTGGTTTTTATTAAAGAGTTGATTGCCTTCCTTTGATTCACCTTGCCATGATATATGGAACTTCTATAATGTGAATTCTAGGGCTAGAACACAACAGATTATTTTTGCTAAAAGTAGCTATCTGGAACTATGGAAAGTGTAAGGAGTCATTAATTGGGACAGGAGTGGCCACTGCTTTATGTAGGCTGAACTGGTCCTGTAGGAGTTGGGGAAGCATTTGATTTCCTTGCCTTATGGGGCCCAAAAGATCCAGCTTATAAGGAGTTGATATAAATGAATGGGTGGGTGGGTGGATGGGTGGATGGATGGACAAAGCATTTATTGAGTGCTCACTATATGCAAAAGAGTGTGATAAGTGCTGAAGATACAAATAGAAAAATAAGGCAAAGTTTTATGAAGGTAGAAACAATAGGACTTGACAACTTATTGGATGTGGGTGGGGGTCGAGACAGAGTGAAAAGTGGAGGATGACATTAAGGTGTGAGCCTAGGTGCCTGGGTGTGTGGATGGTGGTATCCTTGACTGTAATAAGGAAGTAAGAGCAGAGGATTCAGATACAAAATAAATGAGTTAAGTTTTGAACACGGTGGGTTTAAGATGCCTATGAAACATTCAGCTAAAGATGTCTAATAGGCAGCTGGAGATATGAGACTGGAGGTCAGCAGAGGTTAGTGGTGGATGAATAGATTTGAGAATCAGCAGTGTAGAGATGATAATTGAATCTATGAAAGTTGCTGAGATCACTAAGTGAGATGAAACAGAGGGAGAAGAGAAGAGGGTCTACAACTAAGCTTGGGGGGAGTGTCTCACACAGTCAGCAGGAGTGATGTAGACGAAGAACCAACAAAAGAAACAGAGAAGGAGTGGTCAGACAATTAGGGGGAAAAGTAGGAGACAGCAGGGTCATGGAAAACTAGAGAGAAGAGAGTATCAAGGAGGAGAGAATGATTAGCAATGGCAAAAGCGATAGGAAAATCAAGAAAGATGAAGACTGACAAAAGGCCACTAGTCTAGCATTTAAGAGATTTAGTGTCTTTGGAGAGAGTAGTTTTGGTTGAATAAAGAGGTCAGAAGCCAGGCTATAAAGAGTTGAAAAGAGAATGAGAGGAAAGGAAGTGGGCACCTATTATAGACAACAGCCCTTTGACTGAAAGAAATACTTTTTTATAACATTAAGGCAAATTCTTGCATTCCTGCACTTCTTTTTTTTAACATAAATGAATTTTGTGCTCTGTCAAAGGCTTTTTGCTTTGGCATCTATTAGCATTATCATACCAGTCCTACCAGGGCATGGTCTCCAGAAGAATAAGTAAGGTAATAGAAGTTTCTTTTTTCTTTTCTCATATGAGTCACACAAGAATCCTATTGACATAAAGAAAGATCAATACATTTGTCCATCATCTGAAATTTCGATTCATGTTGGGAAGGGAAAACCACTTGCAGTGGGGTACCCTGGTTATGAGTCCTAGGCCTCTTACTAGCTGTGTGACCTTAGGTAAAGAACTTCTCCAAACCTCCCCAGGTTCCTATCTATAGAGTGGGGATTGTACTCTCTATCCCAGATCCCTCATGTCTTCTTCTTCATTGCTGAGAATTTTTTTCTGATTATTTATTTATTATTTTTAGTTTTCAGCATTGATTTTCACAAGAATTTGAATTACAAATTTTCTCCCCATTTCTACCCTTCCCCCCACTCCAAGATGGTATATATTCTGGTTACCCTATTCCCCAGTCAGCCCTCCCTTCTGTCATCCCACTCCCCCCCATCCCCTTTTCCCTTACTTTCTTGTAGGGCAAGATAGATTTCTATGCCCCATTGCCTGTATAGCTTATTTCCTAGTTGCATGCAAAAACTTTTTTTTTTGAACATCTGTTTTTAAAACTTTGAGTTCCAAATTCTCTCCCCTATTCCCTCCCCACCCACCCTCTCTAAGAAGGCAAGCAATTCCACATAGGCCACATGCACATCATTAGGTAAAACCCTTCCACAACACTCATGTTGTGAAAGACTAACCGTATTTTGCTCCTTCCTATCCTATCCCCCTTTATTCAATTTTCTCCCTTGACCCTGTCCCTTTTTGAAAGTGTTTTTGATTACCTCCTCCCCCATCTGCCCTCCCTTCTATTGTCCCCCCTTTTTTATCTCCTTCCTCTTTATTTCCAGTGGGGTAAGATACCCAATTGAGTGTGTATGTTATTCCCTCCTCAGGTCAATTACGATGAGAGCAAGATTCACTCATTCTCTGTCACCTGCCCCCTCTTCCCTTCCTACAGAAATGCTTATTCTTGCCACTTTTATGTGAGATAATTTACCCATTTCTTCCTCTCTCAATATATTCCTCTCTCATCCCTTAATTTTATTTTATTTTTTTTAGATATAATCCCTTCATATTGAAGTCACCGTGTGCCCTCTGTCTCTCTATATATGTATAGTCCCTTCAGCTACCCTAATACTGAGGTCTCATGAATCATACACATCATTTTTCCATGTAGGAATGTAAACAAAACAGTTCAGCTTTAGTAAGTCCCTTGTGATTTCTCTTTCTTGTTTACCTTTTCATGCTTCTCTTGATTCTTGTGTTTCAAAGTCAAATTTTCTATTCAGCTCTGGTCTTTTCACTGAGAAAGTTTGAAAGTCCTCCATTTTATTGAAAATCCATATTTTGCCTTGGAGCATTACACTCAGTTTTGCTGGGTAGGTGATTCTTGGTTTTAATCCTAGCTCCATTGACCTCCAGAATATCGTATTCCAAGCCCTTTGATCTCTTAATGTAGAAGCAGCTAGATCTTGGATTATTCTGATTGTGTTTCCACAATACTCAAATTGTTTCTTTCTGGCTGCTTACAGTATTTTCTCCTAGATCTGGGAATTCTGGAATTTGGCAACAATATTCCTAGCAGTTTTCTTTTTGGGATCTTTTTGAGGAGGTGATTGGTGGAGTCTTTCAATTTGTATTTTACCCTCTGATTCTAAATATCAGGGCAGTTCTCCTTGATAATTTCTTGAAAGATGATATCTAGGCTCTTTTTTTGATCATAGCTTTCAGGTAGTCCAATAATTTTTAAATTTTCTCTCCTGGATCTATTTTCCAGGTCAGTGGTTTTTCCAAAGAGATATTTCACATTGTCTTCCATTTTTTCATTCCTTTGGTTTTGTTTTATAATATCTTGATTTCTCATAAAGTCACTAGCTTCCACTTGCTCTAATCTATTTTTTTAAGGTAGTATTTTCTTCAGTGGTCTTTTGGACCTCCTTTTCCATTTCACTAATTCTGCCTTTCAAGGCATTCTTCTCCTCATTGGCTTTTTGGAGCTCTTTTGCCATTTGAGTTAGTCTATTTTTTAAGATGTTATTTTCTTCAGTATTTTTTGGGTCTCTTTTAGCTAGTCATTGACTTGTTTTTCATGGTTTTCTCACATCCTTCTCATTTCTCTTCCCAATTTTTCCTCTACTTCTCTAACTTGTTTTTCCAAATCCTTTTTGAGCTCTTCCAAGGCCTGAGAGCAGTTCTTATTTTTCTTGGAGGCTTTTGATGTAGGCCCTTTGACTTTGTTGACTTCTTCTTGCTGTATGTTTTGGTCTTCTTTGTCACCAAAGAACGATTCCAACGTCTGAGTCTGAATCTGAGTCCATTTTCGCTGCCTGGCCATGTTCCCAGCCAACTACTTGACCCTTGAGTTTTTCGTCAGGATATGACTGCTTGTATAGAGTAATTTGTCCCAAGCTTGAGGTGCTGTGCTGTTGTTTTCAGAGCTATTTCTACACAGCAAACTTTGCCACATTGGCGCTACTCCTTCCACAAGAACCAGCAACCCGGACTGGACTCAGATCTAAACTGGCTCTGCACTCACACTCATATCTGCCAGTTAATTCCTCCCACCAGGTGGGCCTAGATCCGGAAACAACTGCAGCTGCAGTTCTGTAGCTGCACCTCCTCTGCTGCCCCTGGGGCAGTGGGTGAACTGGGAACTCCTTCCACTCTGTCCCCCGCAGCTTTTCCCACTAACCTTCTCTGTTGTCTTTGGTGTTTGTGGGTTGAGAAGTCTAGTAACTGCCACAGTTCATTGATTCAGGGCATTAGGGCCTGTTCCACCCGGCTCCTGGTCTGGTTGGTCTGGGCGTAGTCCACACTGGGCTCTGCTGCACTCTGCTCCCAGCAGGGTGCGATAGACCTTACCCAGCGACCATCCAAGTTGTCCTGGGCTGGAGCCCTGCTTCCCTTTGCTATTCCATGGGTTCTGCAGCTCTAGAATTTGTTCAGAGCCATTTTTCATAGGTGTTTTACTGATGAGAATATTGTACAACCCAAAGGCAAGGCCCGATTTTGGGGATCTGCCTCCAACGTGACACTGAGTCATTGATGACTTCTTTCTTTGGTCTGGTCAGTCAGTCCTTTCCTTAATCTTCCTACCTGTACAGTCATCGAACCCTTGCCTCCATCTTTCCTCAGAATGTCATGGGATATTTGATCAAATCTTTATTTACAACATTCCCCTTATTTACTGGTCTAATCACCTTGTCAGGAAAAGAGATGATGTAATCTGGAAGACTGTTCTTGAAGCAGTCCTCACTCTTTCTACTCTGAAGTTCCATTTAAAAAATCTCACAGCTACTGCTCGAGCCCTAAGCTATTTGATTTCACTCCTAAGTAGGGCATTTGTGCAGTATGTAGAATTTGATCTATTTTATAGGTCATTTTAAATCCTCGCTCTCTTATTTGATAATGATATAGGCCTTTGTGGATACTCCCACTCACCCATTCTCCCCAGTCCCAGAGCTATCTCCAGATTCAGGGTATACTCTGTGCATCTAGACCTTTTCAAA
Organism: Trichosurus vulpecula; assembly: GCF_011100635.1. Classification (NCBI taxonomy): domain Eukaryota; kingdom Metazoa; phylum Chordata; class Mammalia; order Diprotodontia; family Phalangeridae; genus Trichosurus; species Trichosurus vulpecula. The sequence continues at coordinate 5,078,200 of NC_050580.1, read as the reverse complement.
ATCATAGGGCACAAGCCCCCACTGGTGTTTCACTTTTCCTGGTCAAAGGATGTGATTAATTTAAAGCAAAGGCATTTAACGAAATAGCACCTTAGAGATGACGCTTATGGTTTATTGTTGCTATAAATGTCGATTTCCTCTTGGTCTACCTTTCTGTTGATGAACCTCTTTGCATTTAACACCTTGCATGGTGCCTATAATTTGGGCAGCTTGGTGGCACAGTGGAGAGAATGCCAGCTTGGAGCAAGGAAGACTCATTTTCCTGAGTTCAAATGTGGCCTCAGACACTTACTAGCTGTGTGATGTTGGGCAAGTCACTTAACCCTGTTCACCTCAGTTTCCTCATCTGTAAAATGAGCTGGAGAAGGAAGTGGCAAACCACTTTAATATCTTTGCCTAGAAAACCCCAAATAGAGTCACAAAGAGTTGGACATGACTAAAAATGACTGCACAATCACACGGTGCCTATGGCGCCTAGCATAGGTATGGAGCAGGCTTATAATAAGTGCTTGTTGATTGATTGATTGAATAGTTGGGCTAATATTCTAGCCAGTGACAGAATCCATTACTAGGTTTACACTTGAAGCCTTTCCAGCTTAGAGAAGCTGCTGGCAGAGCTTTGCTTCTACACCATGTTGAGACAATCCAGGACTTTAGTGGAGGAGTAGGATTGACAGATTTTTGACACCTTCCCTTACTAGCTGATAAGAAATTGTCTTCCATTGAATTGCAGAACCCTCAAAACTTCCCCTCTCCAGCCCCACCCCACCTCCAAATGTGGAATTTAATTTAATTTGACAAGTATTCTTAAATGCCTATTCTGCTCTGGGATCAGCACTAATACTATCCATTTTTTCTTCTCTCTTCTTCCTCTTCTTCTCTTCTTCTCCTCACTTCTTTTATTTTGTTTTTGTAAACGTTTTGTACACACACACACACACACACACACACACACATGCATGCATGCATGCTCCAGCGAGTTCACAGTCTCTCTACTCCCCCCGTCCCCTCCAAGAAAAACACCTGGAGAGGAAGACTCTTTCATTTTTTTTGTCTTTCTATCTCTGCTACTTAACACAGTGCCTAGCACACAGCTCTATTGATGATTGGCTGATGGGTTCAGGCTTTATTCTGTGCTGGCCAGAGACTCTCCCATTACCCAGGATGGAGCAGGCTTTCTTCCAGGTGAGGTTTCTGCTACAGCGAGTGGGTTATCCATCCTTCACATCCCTGAAGTTTGGAGAAGCAGGTCTTAGCACACAACAGCAATGCCCACACTTGAATGCCTTTGGATTCACCTTTTTTCACTCTAGCTAACTATTATTCAGCAATATGGCAAGGGTACACACCAAAAGCTGGCTAATCTTGATTTGGGTGAGACGCAGAAGCTGTTTCCTAGTCCCTAACTGGTGCATATCCTGTTCTCCCATAGTGCTGGATACCTGCACAAAGCAGACTTTTTTTGTGGGCAGAGAAACAGAGAAGATTGGCTTAGCCTCTCTTGTCTTACACCATGGTGATGCTGCTTCTGAGGTATTATCAGCCTCTCTCTTTCCTCCTCTGCATTTAAGATCTGTGCCTCCAGGCATCTGGGCTTTGTGCTCACTTGGGGTGAGTACCAGTTCGGAAGAATCCTCTTATTTCCCTTAAGATTGATACGTTAGGTATTTGAGCATCTTGAGTGGCTGAGGGGTGACATAGAAGCTGGCTGTGTCAGCTATGACATATAGTACTCCCATGGGTCCTGGGTTGAAATGGCTTTGTGTGTATTTATTTTCTCATGCACACACATAGTTCTATAAGGAAAAGGGCCCTACAGTGAGTCTCATTACATTATTCAGGAATGTTACAAATAAGGAGAAGCTTCTCTGTATGTGTGTGTACCTGTATATGTGTGTGTGGGCATGTGTGTGTGTGGGCATGTGTGTGTGGGCATGTGTGTGTGTGTGCTACATGGAATGTTCTGCTGACTTGAAATCTCCCCTTTAGAACTATCAATCTCGTGGTCACTTCACAGTGTGCAAAGGTCCTCTTCACAAAAGGGAGCTGTGTCCCTCTCTGATGGGATAGAACTAAGGTCTTCCTGTATTTCCCCACAACATGGCTTAGGCCCATGGCTCCCCACTCCCCAAAGATGGGAAAGGCCCAGACCTCGCCCCCCCCCCCAGCAGAGATTAATTTTCCCTAAATGGAGATAAGGTGGTTAGGGAGCTAATTGGCTACTTCTTCTGGGACAGTTTCCCAGTCACGTAAGGGCAGGCAAAGTCTTCGCCATCTCCCCCCACCATGTGCAGTTGGGGCCTCTCCCACTTAGTGGATTTCTGATGACCATGTGAGATACCATAGTTTGCCCTGATGACCAGGTGAGTTTTCACATGGAGACAAGGGGGACTGTGTCAAGAGTGCTAGGGGAGCTAAGTGCTTCCCTATCCTGTTTGCACGTTCTTTCCGTGTTAGGGCAAAGTAAGCCTCTATCTTGGGCAGTTTGGCAGCACCGTGGATGGAGTGCCCAATCAAGAGTCAGGAAGAATCATTTTCCTGAGTTCAAATCCAAATCAGGTACTGATTACTGTTGTGACCCTGGGTAAGTCACTTAACCCTGATTGCTTCAGTTTCCTCATCTGTAAAATGAGCTGGAGAAGGAAATGGCAAACCCTTCCAGTACCTCTGCAAGAAAACCCCAAACTGGCTCACAAAGAGTCAGAAAGAATCGAAAATGACTGAATAACAAACCTCTATTTGTTATTTTTCAGCTGACTGGTGAGAATACCTCATTTAATCTCCACATTGAACTAGGCCCACCTCTAGCCCCTGACCAGTCCTCCTCTTCCTGAGTGTTGTCTCATCCTCTAAGAAAGTTAGCTTCTTGAGGGCAGGACTCTTCTTGCTTTTGTGTTTGCAGCCCCAGTTTTTATCATAATACTTTGCACATAGTAAATGAGTAAAATGCTTTTCATTTAATTTCCTTCCTTCCTTCCTTCCATCCTTCCTTCCTTCCTTCTTTCTTTATCTTCCTCCCTTCCTTCCTTCTTTCCTTCCTTCCTTCCTTCCTTCCTTCCCTTCCTTCCTTCCTTCCTTCCTTCCTTCCTTCCTTCCTTCCTTCCTTCCTTCCTTCCTTCCTTCTTTCCTTATCTTCCTCCCTTCCTTCCTTCTTTCCTTCCTTCCTTCTTTATCTTCCTCCCCCCCGCCTCCCTCCCTGCCCTCTTCCTCCCTTCCTTCCTTCATTCCTTCCTTTCTTCCTTCCTTCCTTTTTTCTTTTTTCCCTCCTTCCTATTTTCCTTTCTTCCCTCCTTCCTTTTTTCCTTCCTTCCTTCTTTATCTTCCTCCCTCCCTGCCTCCTTCCCTGCCCCCTTCCTTCCTTCATTCCTTCCTTCCTTTCTTCCTTCCTTCCTATTTTCCTTTCTTCCCTCCTTCCTTTTTTCCTTCTTTCTTTCCTTCCTTCCTTCTTTATCTTCCTCCCTCCCTGCCTCCCTCCCTGCCCCCTTCCTTCATTCCTTCCTTCCTTTTTCCCTTTCTTCCCTCCTTCCTTCCTTTATCCCCTCATTGGTACACCTCTGATCAGAATTCAGGGCTGATTTAAGGCACTCATCTGGCCTATAATTTTGCTCCCCAGGACATCCACCAAACAGGTCTACTTCCTAAGATTGTGAAGTTTGAATTAAAATGAGAGAATTGAGGGTCACGAATGTGGGATGGCAAGAAGAGAGCTGGATAATGAACTCAAAGCCTGTCTGGATTTTCTGAAATCCTGACAATCCTTCCTTGGTGTAGCCCACAGAGTCAGGCTGTCCAGATCTAGCTGGGCCATCACATCCTGCCCCTCAGCCCCTGAGATGTTCAGGTGTTAAGTATTGGAGCCAATTACTTGGGAGATGGGAGGAGGTGGAAAACAGATGACTGAGATGGGGCATTCATTAATAATTCAAACCAGGGACAAGGTACGGAACCATTAATTAAAGTGGAATCCTCCTAAATGCTGACACAAAATCCATTCTGTCAGCCAAAATAAAAAGCAGTCTGGGAAATCAAGCCTTTGATGCAGCCCTGGGGTTGGGGTGGGGGTGGGGAGATTAGGACGGGGGGCGGGGGTGGGAGGAAGCTTGGTCTGCCTTTGGAAAGCAGGCTGGCTGTGTCAGCTGCTGCCCACAGTGGTGCCAGGCAGGTCCGCTTTTGTAAGCAAGCTCAATATTTCATCAGTGAGCAGAGATGATCATCAACGATTGTGAACCAGGAGATGGAGACGGGGCTCCTCACAGCTGCTGCTGTCTGATTACGCTGCCTCCTCCACTCCAGGTGATAACGAACTTGTACATTGCCTCCCATCCAGAACCCAGCGTAGAGCTGACTCTGCTTTATTTCACACATTAGCAGACCTGGACGTTCCTTTTGGGAACCTACTAATGGTTAGCGCCCTCTCTAGCTGCTGGTCTCACTGGTGGTGCTGAAGGGGGACCGATGCCTGGCCGGGTAGTTTTAGGGATTCCCCGCTCAGGGAATGTGGGGGTGTCCTCTGGCCTCCCATCCTTCCATCTGGAGGAGCTGACATGCAATTATTATTCTCAGAATTCGAGTAAAACAAATTCTTTTTGTTTAAATAACTGTGAGATGCTTTGTGACAGATTTAAAGGAAGACCAGGGTGCTGTGATATCAGACCTGGGAATCACCACATTTTGAGGTGATTTTCCCTGAAGGTACCCAATGAAGGAGGGAGATAGGTTGTAGCAGGAGATAAGGGAAGGTCTTCCTCTGCCACCATGCCAATGAATTAAAACAATCATAGGCAGTCGTAAAATAATTCCAGCTACAAATCTCTCGATTACAGTATCACAGTATTTCAGCTTTACAGTAGATTTCAGGGGCCATCTGGATCACGTCAAACTTGAACCACAACCCCCTTTGCAAGAGTCCTCAGTGGCCATCTGCCCTTTGCTAGGATGTCCAATGAAGGACTCCCTTCTGAGGCAGCTCACTCCACCCTGGGCAGCGCTTCTCGTTAGGAAGGTTTTTCTTGACATTTAACCCAAATCTGACTCTTTGCAAGCTCTCTAACCCCTCTTTCCATTACAGCTTTTCAGGTCCTTGAAGATAGTTCTCAGGCCCACCCAGAACCTTTTCTCTTCCAGGCTAAACATCCCCAGTTTTTTCACTTGCCCTTCACATGGCTTGGATTTGAGGCTGTCAGCATTCTGCTGGGCCTCCTCTGGATACTTTCTGGACACTGGCTGCTTAGCATTTGTTGTTGCTGAGTTGCTTCAGTTGTCTCCGACTCTTTGTGATCTCATTTGGGGTTTTCTTGGCAAAGATACTGGAGGAGTTTGCCATTTCATTCTCATTTTATAGATAGGGAAACTAAGGCAAATTGTGTTAACTGACTTGCCTAGGGTTACACAGCTAGAAAGTGTCTTGGACTCAGATTCTTTTGACTCCAGGGCTGGTATTTTATCTACTCTGCCACCTAGCTGCTTAGCAACATCCTTCCTAAAATATGGCACCCAGAATTGAGTACAATACTCTATGTGTGATCTGATCTAGGCAGGGCATGGAGGGACATTGTTCCCTTACTCCTGGAAGCCTAGGCTTCTCTGAATGCAGCTGGAGATGGCTTTGGGTTTTTGGCTGCCATGGCACACTCTTGACATTGTAGTCCTCAGAAAGCCCAAGTCTTTATTACCCACCCATCTTGTGCTTGTGAAGTGGCTTTCTTATGACCAGGATGGATTCTGACTTGTCTGAATTGCCCTCTCCCTGTCTTTCAATGAATTCATCATGCCAATCCCTCTAGAATTATTCTACTTCTCTTGACGAAACCTTCACTTCCTGACTGCCCAATGCTTACAAATTCATGCTATGGCTGTCGATCTGTCTGCCTATCTCTCTCTACTCACCTTTTCCTTTTCCATATGAAGCCCACTTCCCTAACAACATTTTCTACTGTCTTAGCCCTCAGATCAGCCATGTGGGCATTAGTGAACGCAAGACTTCTCTAGAAAGAAAACTCACCATTCATACTTAAGTATAGGATAGATTTGTTTTAAGGATATGTAGGATAATCCATACATTCAGCAGCTTTCTTGGAGACAAAAAATGAAACATCCCCTGCCCTCAAGCAGCTTACATTCTAATGGGGTGATTGGTACGTAGACACAACACCATAGTCTATTACAGAAATTTGAGGAGAGGGGAGACCACTGACAACTATGGGGATTAGGGAAGCCATCATCAAGGAGGCAGCCTCTGTACTGCTCTCTGAGCAACATCATTCTGACATGGAGAGATGTAGAGGATGGTATGAGGGATGGCTTGAGCAACTGCATAGGGTTGAGAGATCTAGGGTTGAATTTGGGGAAAGTAGTCCTGAACACGGAGTTCATGAAGGGGAGTTATGTGAGTCAGATAAAAAGATGGGTGGGAGTCAGACTGGGGTGGGGTGGTCTTCAATGTCAAGCTGAAGAGTTGATATTTTTATCTGGAGGTCAAAGTTAAAGGCCAGCTTTGCAGTCACTGAGTTTCTTAGTAGAATGGAAGCTCCTTGAGGTCAAGGGCTGTTTTGTTTTTGTCTTTGTGTCCCCAGGACCTAACCCAGTGACTGACATATAGTAGGCATTTAATAAAGGCTTGTGAAATTAAATTGAATTCATTATATTGCACTATGTCTCATTTGGTTTATTTATCTTACTCATTTCCCCTTCCTAGCCAGTGCAGGATACCCTGAACAGCAGAGGTTGCTTCAGTGGCTGCTGTTGCCACATCTTAACCATCCTGAGCTGAATCCCAGAGAGATAGGTACCTCAGGGCTGGGCTCACCTCCTTTCTACCAAGTGCAAAATTCCAGACTTAGCCAGCCTTTTTCTTGCTCTTTAAGTGGGTAGGATTTAATGATGTTTGGCCTGCCTAATTTGGTTCTACATGAGAACTCTGCAAGGAAAAATGCCTTAATCTCCAGGTTCCAGAGGAAATAGAGTGAAATTAGGGGGATGGGGAAGGAGAAGAGGATTGCCCCTAGGTGGATCAGAACAAGATGTCCTCTTGCTTCTTCAGGAGCTCCATCTATCCTGGTCCTAGCCAGTCTCTGAAAAGAATCATTTTCCCAAGAGGGGAATGTTTTCCTGCATCTAGTATAAGACCTTAGGTAAGTCACCTCACTTCTCAGTGCCTCTAGATCACTCTCTAAGACCCGAAGCTTCTGTGGAATTTATGATCTGCACCAGCAAAGAGAGTTTTCACACTGGGACTTCCCTTCACTCAAGAATTCACAGATTCAGCCCATCTTCCTTTGCATGGTTTTCTAACCCCTCTTTCCTCATCCTCTATATATCATGCCAGAACCAATTTGAACATGTTAGAGACGGCTTAAGCTTGTTTGAGCCTGTCAAAAGGAGTGAATGACAGACTCATGACGACGTAATTACCACTTGCAGGATGACCCAAGTCCACCAGTGCATATACTCCCACCGTGATGAACCCTGATGAAGTCAAAGAAAAACTTTATGAAAACCTAGAGACCCTTCTCATCAATGTGCCAAAAAGGCCAAACTTACAATTCTGGGTGACTTTAATGCTAGAGTAGACTCAGGCTACCAGACACGGCAGGGAGTCCTAGGGAGGAGTGGAGTTGGATTGGAGTAGTAAGCAATGGTTGCTTACTACTGAAGACTTGTGTGTCATCACATTCTCATCACCAACCCTGTCTTCCATTTACCTAAATGCAATGAAACTTCATGGTTGCACCCATGCAGCAAACATTGGCATTTAATAGACTATGTGATGGTGAGGAGAAGAGACAGACAGGATGTGAGAGTGATGAAGGCAATATGTGGCACAGAGTGGGGAATGATCATCAATTGATCCTTATCTATTTCTAAGAAGGCAGCATTTAATTCTATCAGAAGCAAAGTGTGAGTGAGGCTTAGAGAGATGCAGGATTCTTGATTCAGTAAGAAGGCAGATGGAATTCAGTTTTATGCCAGCAACAACAATCCAAATCACTTTTATGATGCCCTGAAGGCTATTTATGGGCCAAAGACCTATGGTGCATCTCAACTACTCAGTGCTGATGGAGCCACATTGATTTCAATTAATATAATTCAATTAAAATAAGGACACAATCCTAGAGAGGTGGGCTGAACACTTCCATAGTGTTCTCAACAGACCATAATCAGTCCATGCTGAGGCCATTGACCATTTACCTCAGGTTGAAGTCAATCCCTCCCTAGCTAAAGTTCCAACTGAAGAAGAGGTTTGGAATGCCATTAAGGTCCTTTCATGTGGCAAAACACCTGGTGCTGATTCTATTCCAGCAAAGATTCAAACCGGGGGGAGGGGGGGGTCCATTGCTCATACAAAAGCTGACTGAAATTTTCCAGGTTATTTGACAAGAGGAGGTTATCCCCCAGGAGTTCAAGGACTCCTCTATTGCTCATCACTATAAGGGGAAAGGAAACAGATTGTCCTGTGACAATCACTTAGTCATTGCTGGCAAGATTTTTGCCAGAGTCCTCCTTAACAGGCTGATCCTTCACCTGGAAGATGGTCAACTACCTGAGAGCCAGTGTGGCTTCAGAAAGGGCTGAGGAATGGTTGATTATGGTGTTTGCTGCATGACAACTCCAGGGAAAATGCCAGGATCAGAACAGAAGTCTGTACGCAACATTCGTAGATCTGACCAAGGCTTTTGCTGCTGACAGTTGTGAGGGCTTATGGAAAATTGTGTCAGAATTTGGTTGCCTGGAGAAATTCATCATCATCGCACGTCGCTTTCACGATGGCGTGTTTGCTCAGATTCTGGATAATGGCGATGCTCTCATGCTTTCCCAGTCACCAATGGAGTGAAACAAAGTGCTTGCTCCCATGCTTTTTAGCATGATGTTTTCAGCCACGTTGTCAAACACCATCAATGAGGATGAACACATCTAGGTCAGCTATCGTACTAATGGTAAATTCTTCAAGTTGAAAAGGTCACAATCCAAGACTAAAGTGGAAGGAGAGTTGATGCATGATGTTTGTTTTCAGATGATTTTGCGCTTAGTGCAGCCTCTGAAGCTGAGATGCAACAAAGTGTGGATCCCCAAGTCCCTAACTCTACTTGTGCGCTCTGCCATTTGTGCTAATTTTGGTTTAACAATTAACACCAAGAAAACACAGGTGCTCTGTCAGCCAGCACCATACCATCCACATGTAGAACCATTGGTTATAGCAAATGGAGTTTTGAATGCTGTAGATGAGTTCATTTACCTTGGCAGTGTACTTTTCAGGGAAGAACACTTTGATAATGAGGTTGGTGCACACATTGCCAGAGCTGTGAAACCTGTACAGTCTACCAGCACCATGTCAGGAAACTGAATCACTTCCATCTGAATTATCTTAGGAAGATTCTGAAGATCACCTGGCAGGATAAGATGCCAGACACTGAGGTCCTCTCTCGAACTAAACTGCCAAGCATTCAAACTCTACTGCAGAGAGCCCAACTCTGATGGGCTGGCCATGTTGTTTGAATGCCAAACATACGCTTGCCAAAAAGACTAGTTTATGGAGAACTCACACAAGGCAAGCACTCACATGGTGGTCAGAAGAATTGATACAAAGATACTCTCAAGGTCTCTCTGAAAAACTCTGGAATTGATTGTGAGACATGGGAGACACTGGCACAGGACTGCCCAACATGGAATGCCCTCATCAAAGAAGGTGCTGTGCTCTATGAGCAAAGCAGAATTGAAACAGCTCAAAGGAAATGTAGGATGTACAAGTTTGGAGTATCCACCCAGAATGTTCACATAGACTATCTGTGCCCGACCTGTGGTAGAGCCTTCTGAGCTCATATTGGTCTGATCAGCCACAGTCGGACACACCGTGACTTGACACTAACATAGGAATGTTGTTTGGTCCTCTTCGAGAACAAACGACAACAACCAACCAATGTATAATTGCACATTCTCTGTTTAACTGTATGTATCTGGTAGTTCTCCCTCATATGGTAGATTCTCTTTGTACCCATATGTGTTCACAGGGATACTATCCATTATGGACAGATGGAGGGAGAAGACTGTTTGCATGAGTGACAGATGGGAGCATCGTGCTCTGCTTGGGTCCAAGGCTGACCTTTAGCAGGGAAGATGTTGTCTGGTTATCTGCCTGCTCCTTCACAGCCATCACCGTTGGGCAGCATGTAGTTCTGGAGGTTCCAATAAATACCCTTGGAGTCAGGTGTAGATTAAAGGGAGGATGTAAAAATTGCTTTTAGAGTTATCTATTTGAGATGGAAATGCATGGTTGACTCCATATCACTGGCTGAAGTGATAGAAACAAACTTTACTGTGACTTCTTAGGATTTAAAAAATTTTATTTATTTTTATTTTTGGATTTTTTTAAAAGGGAGAATCTCAATGCCCTGGGTGGCAGAATGCTGCTGAGCTAATGAGAGGCCCCTCATTCTGAGCACGAATTTGACCGGAGCTGGGGTTGCTGTTAGGCTGAGAGGGGAGGAGAGATACAAGTGTTGTTCCCCTCAGGAAAATGTCCTTCCTGTCTCTGTTGTGGCAGGTTTAGGAATGGGGGGGCATGTTTGGTGGAGGATCTTCAGCAGCTTTTTATAGGGATCAGGGAGTACATAGAGTCCTCAGGCTGAGATGGCTGGAGCCCTTCCCAGCACTCAGGAATATGGCAGTGTGGAAGAAGATCCTATGGTCCAAGTGAACATTTGGTTGTCATGAGAGTAGAATGGGAATAGAAGGAAAGGCAGTGGTTACCTCCAGCGTGTGTTTCAGAAGTGGTTTGAAAGTGGTGTGATCTAAGTAGAGGTCCGGTTACTGCTCTGCTGGCCTGCGCTCTGGTTTGTGAGTGATCACAAGCACTCACTTCTGTCCTGGAACTGCCATCAGGCTCCCTGTGGCCCCATGCTCCAGTGTGTTAGTGATCTTCCGCATGGGCAGTGTGACTGAGGACCCCTGTGACCTCCTTCTGACAGGTGCCTGGCCGCCTTCCTGTCTGTGGGCTGAGATGCCGCTGTGCTGCCTCAGTTACCAAGCCCCCTCCTGCCAAGGCCTGTTACTGGTTTGCCTGGGGTGTTCCCATTCTGGACTGCTCCCCACTCTCACCCCAGTGAGACAAATCTTTCCTACCGACCTTCTCAGTTATCTTGGACTGGAAAATATTCCCCCTTGTCCTTTTGTTGGTTCTGCCCATCCAGAATTCATCTGGAGGTATTGTTTTAAGTTTATTTGGAAGGGAATGTGGGAGAGTTCAGGTGAGTCCCTGCCTTTACTCCTCCATTTTGGATCCACTCTTCCAATAACCTTTGAAGGTGGTCACCCAGATCTTGCTCAACAGGTCCAGTGAGAGGAAACTCCCTTCCCAGCCAGGTGCCCCATCCCCATTGTGGAAACTTCCGATTGTTAAGAAGTTTTCCCTTAAATCATACCTGGATTTGCCTCTTTGCAGATCTTCCCTCTGCTTCTACTTGGGCCTCTAGGGCCCAAGGTTTAATCTGTCTTCCCTATGATTGCTCATGGTGTCCTTAAGGACAACCCATGTGTCCTCCCCGAGTCTTCTTTTCTCCACACTAAACGATCCCAGTTTCTTCACCTGTTCCTCATAGGACATGAAAGCGAGGCCCATCTCTACCCAGGCTTTTCTTGTAATCTTTGCCTTGTCTGGTGCGTGTCCAGAACGGATGACATGGATGACGACAACAATCACACGCATTAATGCCATGTTGTAAAGTATGCTGATCTTGTTTAATCCCCTCACCATCCTGTGAGGGAGGTGCTGTTGGTACGTGGGGCAGAAAGCTGAGGCCCAGAGTGGTTAAATGGCTCGCCCTGGGTCACACAGGCAGTAAGTGTCTAAGGCTGGATTTGAACCCAGGTCTCCTGATTCCAGGTCTAGTACTCCAGCCACCAGGGCTCCCATACAGTCACATATCCTACAGGTGGGGGTGTGTCAGGACTGTGGAAGGACGGGAGATCAATTAGTGACTCTTAGCTCTTTTCAAAAGCATCACCGAAAATGTCGACCTGGAAGCCAAGCTGGAGAGGCAGCTGGGCGGTGCAGCGGATAGAGCACTGGGTCTAAAGTCAAGATCTGAGCTCAAATCCAGCCTTAGACACTTACTAGCTGTGTGACACTTACTAGCATCTGTGAAGTAGGGGTAATGATAGCACCCCTCTCCCAAGGTTGTCATGAGGATGAAATGATGTGATAACTGCAAAGTGCTCGGTGCACAGTGGCGCTCTGTAAATGTGCGCTGCCATTCTCATTCTAGGGAGGCAGGCGAGCCACTGGGGCTCAAAGGCGAAGAGAGAGGGAGGAGTGCAGAGGTCAGAGCTTGTGATGAGGTCCGACAGAAGGGGGAGTGGATGGACAGGAGGGCCATTCAGAGGCTCAGACCTTTGAGGTCATTGTGGATCAAGAGGCGATGGTCCCAGTGGGCGGCAGAGTGGGGCAGGGATCATCATGGAGTGGAGAAGGCTGAACAACTGTGAGGCTGGGACACAGGAAGAGTCATTAAAGGGGATGTGGGAGGCACCGAAATCCTAGGATCGGCAGGTAGAAGCACGCTAAGAAGTTGTCTCATCCAAGCCTGCCCTTTACAGAGGAGGAAAGGGTGGCCCAAGGAGGGTAAGGGACCAAGGTCACACAGTGGAAGTCATGGAGTATAGAGAAGGCAATTTCTCTGCTTTTGTGAAGCTCTCAGTCTAGTAGGTGGACAAGGCCTAACCCCAGAGAAGGCTAACACTGCACATCACCTACGTGCCAAGTACAGGACAAAGGCCTTTGTGCGGCCTGTGGCAAGGAGGGGAAGGGAGGTAGTGCTGGTGGAGAGAGATTTTACTGGGGCAATCAAGGAAAACTTATAATAGTCATAGCAGTTAAATAAGTGAATAGGGAGTGAGGAGCCAGAGGAAACATTGGGAGCAAAGTTGAGGAAGTGGTGGTGGTGGCAGCGGGCGTGCAGAGTGTGTCCGGCAATAAAGGAGGCGACTTTCTCTTGGATGTAGAGAGAGTGGAGGGGATGAGCCTGACATAAAGTTGGAAGAATTGGGTAGAGCCATGTTGTGGAGGGCCTGGAATGGCGGGTGAAGGCTTCTTCACTTTTTTCTGTAGGTGATAGGGAGCCCCTGAAGTTTTCTGAGCAGAAGCAGGATGTGAAGGGACTAATGCCGGAGGAAGAGCAAGAGTTTTCTAAGGGATGGTTTGGAGGGCGGGGCCTGCTGAGGGGGTGACTGCTAAGCCTTACTCAGCCCAAGACTCTTGTGAAGAGCAATCAGCCAAGGTCAGTCCCAGGGGGGCTTGGAAGTGCAGCCCTGTGAGGCAGCAGGGAGGGGCTTGCTTCCACTGGTGTCCTCATCAGCTATTTCTTGATTTCTCACTTTTAAATCATGCCATTCTGTGTCCTGTTTGTGTGCCTTGTTCTTGGACCATTGGGATGGGGACTTCTTGTGTGCCAAGCTCTGGGCAATCCTCATGGAAAATGAGATAAAAAATGTATTTTCATTAAACTCAGTACTTTCCATATAGACTCGGCAAGCAGGACTCTCCCAATCTTTTCATGTCAGTTTAATTCAGTCCAACAATCATTTGTGAAGCCCACTATGTGGTAGCCTCTGGGGATCCCAAGACCCAAGGGAACCAATCCTGGGAAGATTCTGAAGGACCTACACTTTACTGAGGGACACAGAGAAGTAATACAATGATAGAGAAGGACAAGCAATACAATGTATAGACAAATTAATGTCAGTAGGGGAGAGCATGAACAATCAGGACGATGAAAAAGTCCCCCCAGAGGAGGTGGCATGGCCCCTGAGCTGAGGCTTGGAGGACGTGAGGAAGGAGGCTAAGGGGCAGCCATGAGGAGGGGGGACATTTAGTCATGTGAAATGTTGATTTCAAAAAATAACAAGCAGATCATTTGTGCGTGTGTGTGTTCGTGTGTGTGTATGTGTGCATGCATGCGTGTGTGTACATGTGCATGTGCGTGTGTGTGCGTGTGTGTATGTGTGCATGCATGTGTGTGTGTACATGTGCGTGTGCGTGTGTGCGTGTGTGTACGTGTGTGTACATGTGCATGTGCGTGTGCGTGTGTATGCGTGTGTGTATGTGTGCATGCATGCGTGTGTGTACATGTGCGTGTGCGCGTGTGTGTGCGTGTGTGTGCATGCATGCGTGTGTGTACATGTGCGTGTGTGTGTGTGTGTGTGTGTGTCTTAATGTACAATGCACGAAGAGGAGCAGTATGTAAGAACAATGGAAAAGTCGAGCCAGATGATGAAGGTCTCTAAACGCCAAGCTGGGATTTGGCTTTATCTTGGGGCAGTGGTGAGCCACTGATGATTCTTGAATGGTGGGGGAGGAGAGTAAGTAACCAGTTTAATGACACATAGAAGCATATAGCATTTTACGTTTGGAGGGACCTAGGCAGTCATCTAGTGCAACTCTCATCTTACCAAAGAGATAGAGACCCAGAAAGGAAAGGGTTGCAAGGTCACAAAGCCAGTGGGGAGTGGAGATAAAGTATGCTTGCAAACATGTTAGCCATTCTTTTATTATCATGCCAGTGGCTGCCAGTCCAGATGCTGCCATTACCTTTTTCGGTGACCTGGGGTAAATTCTGAGCCTAGGAGGGAGCACTCAGCCTGCTGGGAGTCTCACAACCTTCCATTTATTCTCCAGGGCCTTTGAGGGCATATGTCTAGTCAGCTACATTCAAGGCAAGGAGAGCCATCGATCATTGCAGAGATGAAAGTGATAGAGAAGAAATGGTATTTGAGAGCGGTCCTCCAAAGGCAGTAAAGAAGACAATACGGAAATGAGAACCATGGAGGCGGCTGGTCTGGCAGTCACCCTTCCTCCAGCCGGTGGCCCATAAATCCCCTTCCTCTTCCCAGCAGGATGGATAATGAGAGGGCTGTGAACTACAACTGGCTACTTGTTAGTGGGAATACCTCCAGGATGTACAAAGGCAAATCGTGCTTACATTGTAGTTAAAATTAGTGGCGTTTTTCGGCAGAAGCAAAGTTTATGGGATCTCTGAGAGCAGAAGTTTCCCTGATAGACTATAACTGTAGGACGAGACTAAGAGCTGGCAAAGTCGAGGGCTTTGATTGAAGATGTGTTTCCTTGCAGTGTGGGAGTGACTGATCTTTGCTGTAGATCATCTCTGCGGAGAATTTTCTGCAGAGGAATGCATCATATGGCCGAGGCTTGGGGCTGCCTGGCAGTGAGTGACTGGGGAGACATTTGTTCAGAACTTACCAAGTATGTGGGCTATAAACTTTCTCCCAAATCATGGCTGTGTTCTAAACTTTCCAACAGAGGGTATATCTTTTTAATAATGCGCTGTTTTCCAGTGACCTTTCTGGCTAACTGTTAGACCTGATCAGACAGAAGAGACTGGGGAGGACAGGGGCTCACTCTTCACTAATTCTGACAGGGCCGAATGGTCAAATGGTTACCCCCTCCTTTCTTCTGCTCACTCCACCTTTGAGCCTACTACACCGTGCGTAGGAAGTGTACTGCAGTGACAGCAGGGTGATCTGTGCTGAAGTAAGAGCCTCGCTGGTGCCTAAACAGCCTCCAAAACGAAGAACAATCCGCAAGTCTGTGAAGCAGGCTGTTGATTGTACTTTTGTAACAAATAAGAAATAATTATTTGCTGCAAACCTCTTAGATTAAGAATACCAAGAACAGCAGTAATTCACATGTATATCGACATAAGGTTCATGCAGAGTTTTCCTTACAGCAACCCTGCAAATCAAATGGTTTGCCATGGGATCAGAACTGGTAACGACGTGCTAAAAGCCTGCCTGAGGGAGAGTTTCTATCATGCAATTTGACAAACTTATGGAAATTCCCACTCATCCTATGAGTGTAGGCAGCTTGGTGCAGTAGAGAGAGCCCTGGGCCTGGAGTTAGGAAGATCTGGGCTCAAATCCTTCCTCGACCCTCCTTAGCTGGGGAACACTGGGCAAGTCAGCTCCCTCCTCTGGGGTTCAGGGCCCTCATCTGTAAAAATGTTGGATTGAGGGTGTTCGATGTGTCTTCAAGTCTGTTATTCTGCAATGACAGCCTCGAAGTGTAAACAGAGAAGCATAAAGACCTCTTTTTGTGTGTGGATAAACAAATTGGCTAACTGTTCTTCCATTTTGGGCAAGATGTTTGCTCTTTAGCTGTGACATATAACGCAATGCCTATACATTTTCATATGAATGCATTGTTATAACTAGATTTTTATGAATGTTGTAGTAATGTCCTTCTTTGACTCCCATCCTATCAGATGAAATGTATTTGGCTCCAGTGTTTGTAATAATTTCCACTTCTACCTGTTCATTGACTCTTGTGTCTTTGTTAGGATTCTCATTTGTCTCTGGTCTCACTGATAACAAAACAAAACAAAACTTAGAACCCGAGGAGACTCTGATTGGTTCAGATCTTGTCTCCATACAGGGTTGTAGCTTAACCATTTAAGAAAGAACATTTCTAGGGTTAATTCAGGTAACCAGTCCATCCATCTATTCATGCACAAAAGAACTTGTGTAACCAGAGGCTTGTCTCAACTTAGATAATCATAGAACGATAGATTTAGAATTGAAATGCTTCATCTCCACTTTTTGTCGTCTCATCTATTTTTCCCCTCCCTGCATTTGACAGAGGAAGAAACCGAGGGCCCGGAAGCGAAGGGGCTCGTGTAAAGTCACATAGCTGGGATTAAAACCTAGGTCTTCTGACCGTAAGACCAGCAATCTCTGCCATGGTGCCCCATGGCTGTTGTACTCTTCATGGGCATGACATGGCTTTGCTCTATGTCTCCTTGATAGAGGAGGTGATGGAGTTGTTTGGATAGAACCAAATGAGCAGTCTTAGGAGGTGTTCGAGGTCTTCAGGTAAGGGCTGGATGTTCACCTACCAGGTATATAGAAGAAGACATTCTTTTATTCTGGTAGAACTGGATTAGATGGATTCAGGGTCCCATTCAATATGGTGCTCTGACCATATTGGTCCTGACCCAACACTCTGCCCAACAGCGGCAACAAGGAAGTATTTCGTGGGAGAACCTGTTGCCACCTTCAAAAGGTTATGGGTGTCCCCCTCCCCTAATGTTTCCGTCACTTAATAATGATACTGCCTTTGTCTCATTGAACTTTCCTTTTCTTCTCCTACATGTCATGTCATCATCACAATGGAGGATGCATCATATCCCCAGGGTAGGAAGAAATTTCTCTTAATATAAAAGCAGTCAAACAAATTTTGAAAGTCCGTGACGGACTGTGGGCGCCCCTGATACCGCCTTGTCTATCCTTAGCACTGAATAGTTTGCAAAGACATCACTACTCATAAAGTGCTTCTAATTCCACCATTTTATTTACTTCTCACAATGACTAGGGGAAGGGTCAGGGCAGTGTGTGGTGTGTAAGCTCTCCTTTTCTCCCATAATTCCCTTTTGCATATGTGGCAACTGAGGCTCAGAGAAGTTAATGGCTTCCCTAATTCCATGTGTCTGGTTAGTAGCAGTGCTGGTCTAGACATCAGTCTTTGTCTCTGGAACCACTTCCCAGTTTTATTTTCTTGGCCATTTTAAAGGTGAAATAGAGGAGTCCACCAGCAAGGGAGGGACTTGCCCGATGACCTGGTGAGCATGTCACAAGGGACCAAAATCTTTTCCCGACTAACTCCAGACTGGAGGTTTTACAATTAGAAATGACCAGTCCAGTAATACTTTTTACATAATTTGGGGTTTTAAAAGAAGGATCAAAATCTGGTCAGTCACTCATAGCTTTCCTGATTGGGTCTATCCCCACAGTCAGAAAGTGGTTAAATGACATTAACTTCTTTCAAAAACTAAATGAGTTTTGAACAAAGAAATCCCAGTGATCCACTGAAATACCCAGGGAGCGTGTCAAAAAGCTTGAGTGAAGCATTGGAAACTGGCCCCTCTGTGCACAGACTTGCACATGATTCATACAGAGTGATTCTGATTAAAGAGCCCTTCCGAAGGCTGGGCTTCTAAACAACGACAAACGGTAATTAAAATGGAGACTCATTTGTGTTTGGATAGAACTTTTCATCCATGGAATTCTGAGCACTTTACCCAAATTGGAAATGTTCTCCTTATATTTATTCAGTATTCAAATGAAGCATATAAAATATTCCATCAAGATCTTTAAAGAGCCAGCCAAACATATCTCTTCCTCCTTTTTTTATTAGATTTGCTAACTGAAATGCAGTGAGTGCCTTTATTTGTTTAATTAACATATTTAAAATACAGCTCAAAGGAAACAGGTTCTTCCCCCCCCCCCCCCCACCCAGCCCACCACTAACTTTGCTATAATTTAGAATTCCATCCTTGCTGGTAAATGACTGTATTTTCTATTAATGTTCCTTTTATTTATCTAGACCTCAACAGCAGGGCTGTCTTGGAAGGAAAGCATCAATTTAAAGGCCGGCAGTGATTTTCTGTTTGTTTGATGCCGAACTAATATTGGGCTTGCTCAAAATGTAATCCCATTCTTTCCATTTTGATAGAAATCATGAAAACAAATTATTCTCTGGTATTTCTTTTCTTTTTTTGGTGGCAGTAAGAAGAGGCGGAGAGGCATCAGCCAAGAGAATCAGAAAATTAAAGTAACTTCATAGATGTATCAAGCAAAGCTAACTTCTTTGTCTGTCTATCTGTCTGTCTGTCTGTCATTTCACTGATGTGGGAAACTCCCTTTACCCACTGGTCTGTAAGCTGAAGTCTTACCAAGTTGTTCAGGGATAGCAAACATTTAAGTGACTCACCTGTGGTCAAACGGTTGGTGTCAAAGGCAGTGATTGAATCTAGATCTTCAAGGCTGGTTCTTTAGCCACTCTGCAACCTTATTATTCTAATCAGATGAGGGTGGAAACAAAAGCACAGGTGTTTGCTGATCTTAAAAGAAGGTCTGGAGGAAATAGAAGGAGTCAGTGCTTTCAGAGATCTGAGTCAGGTAGATCATAAGCCTTGGGCAATACATTCACCTGGAAATCTTCTGGACCCTAAATCAGGAAATAATCTTAATTACTATTAACCAACATGGAGACCAGTACTAACCCTGATGATCCACATTATAAGATATTTTGTTATCATACCTTGAATTAAAAGCCTATGTGATCTCAGGAGTATTTAAATAGATTCTACTCAAAGGCATAATGGTGACAAAGGTGGGTATTATCATTGCTTAGTAGATTACTTTTAAATTATATGGGGGCTCAGAGCTAATTTCCAACTGGATGAAGTCACAGCTCCAAACACCGCCTTGATATTGACTCAGACTTGCCCCATTGACCACCTCTCACCCACTCCTGGTCAGCTCCGAGCATCTGGGTTCCATAGATTGCCACGGTCCCTCTGAGTCAAGTAGATCACTAGCATTTCTGCACCATCCCTCCCCTTGGTAGAACTGCTAAGGCCATGTGAGCAATGATTCTCAGAGTCTGAGACCTTCTGCTTCTCACCCCACCTCACTCTGTGAAGCAGGTCTCAGTCAACATCAAGGGAACATTTGGAGTTGTGACTTTATCCGTTTGAAAGTTAGCGCTGAGCCCCCATCTACTGGTCATACCCTACCTCCTTCTTGACCTTGGGATTCTTCAGTGAGTCCTAGATACCTTGGCTTAATGCAGTCAAGTCTCCACAGAAAGAGACAAATGTGCTTAATGATATTGACACAGCTGCTTTTACTCTTAGCCTGGACTCAACAAACAGATACGTTTTGACAAGAAAATAATGTACACTTTAAAAGCAATCTCCCAAGCAATGGTAAGCTCATGACTCTCTTCTCAGGCCTCAGACATGAAAACCATAAGAGCTGCTCCAAGCCAAATGTTCTAAGAAATGCACAGCTCAGTCCTGCATGTGGACAAAGGACAGCACAGCTCAAAGCTTGACTTGGGGCTCAGACACAGAGCAGGAGCTGTCCTCAGATGTGGAGCAGAGCTCTGGAGGAACCCTGGGTTTTGTATTCTTATTGCAAAGTGACCAGGTGACTTGCCCCAACCGTGGGTGCTCTGGGGCTGCTAGGCCAGTTTGGGTTCATGCACAGAGACAGCCAACAGGTTCCAATCTCACTGCTTCTCTGGGTTCCTGAGACACTGACCGTTGGTGAGCTGAGCTCAAGAGGGAAGAAGGCACTTTATAGAAACTCGTCTGCTCCTTCCTCACACAAATCCTGTTCCATTTGGGTTGCTCCCTAACTCCTTACCGAAGTACATTCCAGTGGCTATCTTTCATTTCGTCTGGTTACCCGACATAGAAGGGTTTATCCCTCTCCCAGCTGTCTAAAGTCGGCCCACGCCTCTCCTTCCATGAAGCTGGCCTCTCTAGCATGCAATGCGGTCTTCCCAAGTGATTGTATTTTACAATGTTCTCAGGAGCTAGACATGGCTGTCTAGTATCACTAACTTTATTTTGGCTACATTATGGGAGGGGGATCAAGTGGTCCTGGCCCCTAGCTCTGCATTCATTGATCCAATAAACATTTATTAAGCATTTCTATGGGTCAGTGTGCTGTAGTGGATAGAAAGCTGCCTTTGGAGCTAGGAAGACTTGGTTCCTAGTCATGTCTGTGTCCCACATGGGCCACTATATGGCACAGAGACAGTGCGCTGGGCCTGGAGTCAGGAAGACCTGAGTTCAAATGTGATCTCTGACACTTATGAGCTGTGTGACCCTGGGCAAGTCATTTCACCCTGTCTGCCTCAGTTTTCTTATCTGTAAAGTGAAGGCAATAATAGCCCTTTTCTCCCAGGGTGGTTGTGAGGATCAAATGAGACATTCATAAAATGCTTTGCAAACTTCAAGCACTGTATACACACTAGTTATTAATAACAATAGTAATTATGACAATAACAGACTGGGCAAGAGAAGATGAGGGCCTGAGCTATGGGAGTGACTGTGTGAGTGGACAGAAGAAGATGCAGAAGGGACCAGAGAGAAGGGGAGTCATTGACTTTCTGGGCTTTCCGGCCTCAGCTGTTTTCTCCCTCGGAATGTTCCTCTGCCTGGTACTGAAATCCTCCCCAGGCTTCTGTTTGGGGGGTCCCAGGCCAGCAGTACCTCAGTTCCCTCCCGGCCTTCTCCCACCCCACCTGGCTGCTTTGCTCCCTTCCCCCACTAGAGTGGAAGCCCCCTGAGGGCAGGTACTGTCTTTCTTTTCACTTATCTCTGCATCCCCGGTATTAGCCAGTGCCTGGCACGATCCAGTGCTTGTGACCTGTCTGTGGCCGGCTCTGCTGCCTGTGGGTTCAAGTGAGGGGCTAAAGGTTATGGATCGGGGAGGATGGGAGGATAGTAGGGTCCAGGAGAGAAATGGGAGACTGCACGGCTCCCCATAGTAAGCAGAGAAGCCATGCAAACCTCTGGGAGGCCTTCGCTGTGTCTTACAAAGTGCTAGACTTTGCTTGGTGTCTGGAGGCCTCTCTGGAGCTTAGAAACAAGTTCATTGGCTCGCGCTCGATTTTATGGTGAATTGCTTCAGATTCTTCTGAATGACTATTGCACCTCCTCATGGATAGATTCTGGTGAGAGCGTCACTCCAGGCACAGGAAGAGCATCTTTCAGGTCCCAGCTCTGCTACATTCAAGCCATGTGACCCCAAGAAAGCCATTTCACCCCTAAGCCTCAACTTCGTCATCTGCATGGAGGTAATCATTACTCCTCTCACTTCAGAGGGCTGTTGTGGGGAAAAGTCTTAGGCACCATGGGAAAGTCAGCTATCATTCCTGTTGTTAGGGCCATTTGAGTTTCTTTGGAGGTACTCTGGATGCATCTAACAATATAATCAGGGGTTTTAATTTCTTTGGCACAGAGATGCTGGAGGTCCTTCAAGGTTAGGTCACCAGAGCACAAGCTCTGATGGGTTCTACCAAGCTGGAGAGGGTTCAAGTCTGGTCCTGCCAACAGGCTGTGTATGTGTGCCTGCTGCTCAAGGACCAGCCTTTTTGAGCCATATAGTGCTATGGAGTGCTATCGCCCATGGGCTGACCAGCCAGCTGATTATTATTATTTTTTGGCCACAATAAACTCCTAAACAGCTAAGCAAGGAGGGGGCCGTGAACAGCAAGTGTGGTGAGAATGTGAATGACTCCGTTGCTGAGATCAGGGGTCCTTGAAATGTTGAAGTCAATATTATGGAATCAAGATACTTCTGTTCACTGTTTACTTTTTTCAATTAATCTGAAATTGATTTGCAATTTGAGTCCCACAGGTTGTCAATCAGGATGTTGATCAGCTTATTTTGATTCATGTGTGTAGAATTATAGCCAAGAGGTGCCAGCTGGAATAACTTGCTTGCCAGTTCATTATTACTGTATCCTGGGCAGGGCTATGTTTTTCT